>NC_080671.1:172417816-172762362 GCF_030247195.1 Topomyia yanbarensis | reverse complement strand
TCAAAAACACTGCACCGTTATCGTTTAGTTTCCTTATAGATCTAGTGGCAGTACAGCTGGTTCCGTTTCTTTCACTACTCTAAAAGCATTCGTTTCAACTGTATCCATTATTTATAAGCCATTAAAGCCAACGATTAGTTCTGCCTCCATCACGATTACTCGTGCAAGCAAAGCACGAATCGATTTTTGACGATGCATTAACAATAAATTTCCTTATTTTTAGTCGTCATCATCGCCATCATAACTAATCGCACACCACCATATCGATGTTTGTCAACTTGTTTCCGATACGTATGGCAGACGCCATTAGTAAGTTAATGTTAGAGAGGACATGTTTTTAGGATGCTGTCATCGTTGTTATAATTAGTCAAAACACAAACTTAACGAAATTAATTATATAGTTGTCGCCTTCGCAGATTGACGTTCAGCGGCTTGTATATAGCAAAATCGGTCTGTTTAGATGATGAAGTTTGAGGAAGACGGGATAACGGTGCAATGAAACAAAGAATAAAATGAATGAAGGAAGCAGTATTAGCGTGATCGGGATAAAAATAACGCGCAAGTGCAGCTGTGAAACACGTTTTGCGTCTTTTCCGAACCTGCGTGTCACTCGAGAAGCTCATTCGGCTGCCAGAACGAGAACCACCCACTTGTAGCAGTTGTGGTGTAGTGGCAATTGAATGCGATCGTTTGAAGATACTGCCGGGCGGTGGTTGAGTCAAGTTGTTGGGGAGTTTGTCTTGAGCTATGACTTGACTTGCCGAAATGTCTTCACTAATTTGCTCAAAGGAGTCGTAAGTCTGGATGGAAAACGCGATCAGTGATGGAGTTATTTTGTTAACTCGAATAGTGGCTAGATTGCTTACCTGAGTCGACATATCCTGAGGAGGTGGAGAGGTTCCTATTGAAGCTCGGGGTGTAGTTGGCTGCCTATTGTCTTGAAGCTTAAGAGGTTCTTTCTGAGATTCACGTGGTGGAGAAGGACCACATCCCGTAGACACTTTTTCTTTCACTAGTTTGTTCACTATCTTAACTTCTTCACTGTCTAAATTTTGTTTGATCTCACCACTATCTTTCAAACATCCTGATCTCGATGGAGAACATTGCATGTTAAATTCATGATTTTCGTACTGACTCTCGTCAAAAACTTTCTCATTCACACTATTTGTACCACCATCATCACCATTTTCCTTTTCATCATCATTGTCTATAACGAGAACATAGAAAAACATCGCACATTAAAACTCTTAATTGCTGGCAACTACACATTTTATTGCAAAACAAATTCTTTTTAATTTATTTACATTAAATAACTACAAAAAAAAACAAATGCATTTGTTATTTCATAAAACACAAACACGCTCTACAGTGTCAGCTAACTTTCGGGAAAAGGTCGATTGGAACATGTCTGTACATGAATCGGTTTATTCGTACTAATGGTTACATAAATACAGCGTGAGTTGGACGTTCAGGGATTCAAACAAGAGGTTTTTTTCGTGTATGGTCGTGCAACATACAACACAACTACTTCGCTTTAGTGCCGGGCCAAAAGGATATTTTGCGGATCCTACCTTTTTTCTTGGCCTCGCCCTCTTTGGTTGGCACGGGCGAGATTTTCTCCTGCTTCTGCACATCGTCGATCGGCCTAGAAACGAGTTTCTTCTCAAAAGGTGGCTCCTGCACGACATCTGGTGGTGGCGATCGAGGCATATTTGTATTAGCTTTTGTTTCGGTAATAATCGCCGACACTGTCTTACAGCATATCGCACAGATTTTCACTCCGGCATCGTTGACATAAGTACAGAATTCGCATTCCCATTCACGATTAGGTGCGACTGCAGAAATTGGTAAAGTATCCACCGTTACCTCGATCGATTCAAGCTTGGTTTCGTTTAGTTGGTTTTTCAATTCAACAGTTTTCATGTGTGTTTCCTGCTCTTCATCGTCAGATATCTTAGAGCATTTATCTTCGGGTAACTCTTGAACACTGGCTTTTTTAAGTTTTTCTTGTTTTCGGCGTTCAAATTCGGCGTCCGAATCATTGGCTATAAATTCCGTGCTTGAATGTTTCTTCAGCGATTTTTTGTTGTTGAATCGGCGTCTCTGTTCGCCGTCGGTATCGGGAGTGTGTGAATCTGATGGAATTTTCTTGGGAATAATTTGTCCAGATTTGGTTGACTTGGATGATTTATTTTTCTCAGTATCTGATTCTTTCTTTATTCCAAAAGGTTTTGATTTTTCACGTATTGAATCTGAATCGTTGGTCACTGAATCTGATTCCATTCGTTTTGGAAGCGGTATTGTAGGTTTATTAGATTTCTTAGACTGCTGTTTACGACGTTGTGAGTCAGCATCGGAGTCATTAGTAAACGAATCGGACGCAATTCTTCGGGGAGATGCAGCACTGCTGGAAGTTCTGTGTTTGGCGAGACGACGTCTTTCTAGATCAACATCAGAATCGTTCGTCATAGAGTCAGAGGTTATCTTGCGTGGCGAACCGATATCCTCGTTATTGGACCTTGCTTGCTTGGATACGTTTCGATTGAATTCTTTGTCAGAATCGTTCCCTTGCGAAGGGTTGGTCGTTTTTCTAGTCGACGATAAAGACATTTTATCAAATCGATCTCGAAGCAGCTCATCACGATCGTACCGGGTACGATGTGATTCTCTTGTGTGAGATGTGGGATAATCAATTAGAGATCTGGCCGCAGAACCGCTGCGACGATCCCGATTGAAGCGCGAGTGCTTCACACTGGATGCTCGTATGAATGTATTTGGTTCTGGTTCATCAAAATCAAGACTACTGTTGGAATCTACTCGTTGTCGGCGATCTCGACGACCTCGAGGTTTAATAAACTCTTCATCGGAGTCCTCATCGTCGGTCAGATCGTTAATGTAACTGCTTCGTTGCATGTTTCGCATCGACATGGTGGACTTGCGTGACTTGATACTGAGCGCTGGAGAGGCTGCACGTGATCGAGAATGAGCTCTCGAACGGGGTGGAGGTAGTGCCATTCCTATAAAAAAAATTTGTGAAAACGGCAGAGAATTGATTTGGACTTTTAACTTACCGGGCATCACCGGCATCATACCCATCGGGTAAGGGTACATTCCACCCCATGCGTTATTCCAGTTGGACGGATAGCCAGGTTGATCGTGTGGATAGTGACTCATTTGAGATGGTGGCAAATTAAGACTCATGTTGGATCCATTCTGCGACTGACCCGGCATCCATGGATTCATTTGATTCCAGTGCATCTGATTGAAATGTGCCATTGATTGAGCCTGTATGGAAACCAATACCGTATCAGTACAATCTAAGCGAGACTATTTTCTAAGCTATTGATTATTGATGAATACCTGTTGCAGAGGAGTAAAGCCCCACATGTTTGGCTGTTGTGGCTGCAATTGGTTTATATTAAACACAGACGTACTACGAGGATTCGGCGGACCGGAACCTGGAACTGCACCAAACTCTGAACGCTGCATGGGGGACATAAACGGTGGATTATTTCGGGGTGGATTACTTTCGTTAGATACTGTTGAGGATGCACTGGGTAGTAAATTGATATCCGAAGCGACACTACCAGATCTTATTCTGGGTGTTGGAGGTTCGTTCCATCGCGGATGAAGCAGATGTTGCTGGTGAAACTGTTGTTGTTGGTGGTGATGGTTTATTGTTGGGACTGATGGTGGTTTTGAACGTATATTTGGGCCTGATGACTGAAAAGCATTGTTGATATTTCAGGACATGTTTAAAACAAAACTCAATCATAGCAAGTTAATTACTAGCCAATTTAGTAAAATAAGAAATTTGGAAAAAGCAACATATTGTGAAAAGCTTGTTTGTGGCAGTGATGTGATTACCTGTAGATCAACGTTGGATGAAACACTTGCGCGACGACTTCGATCGCTGTCAGCTTTCATGGTTTCCTGGTGTTGTCGGTAGCGTTGCTGCAATAGAGTCATACGATCTAGAGTGGCGGCAGTGTTGTTCTGGATCTTTTCCATCGTACTGGATATAGATCGAAAGGGGCTAGCGCCGGTGGAATTAAGCGATGTGTTGGACGCTGCGAAAACAATACTGTATTGAGATCAAGAACGAATCGAATATAAGATTGAAATCTTACAGTGAACTTTTTGTCCAGGTGGATCTGGAAGCGGTCTGTTTGATGGATGAATGAAACGCTTGAGAGAGCTCATTTTGTCGCGGAGAGACAGCGCAGGACTAGGTGGAGGTTGTGGAGGCTTCTGGGGCTGACTCACTTCAGGGCCTTGGGGAACAGTTGTAGGTATGGTCTGCAAACGATAATAAAGAATTGAGTTTCCATGTTTCTCGAATTTAATTTTTTTTTCAGCGAAGCTGCCTTATGCTTACTGACTTTAAAGCTTACAATCAAGGCTTAATTAAAAAAAATAAAAAAGGTAAATACAATAGTGTATACATGTTGTATGCTATTTGCTGCTATAAAGTGTAGAAGTAATTTGTCATTTGCAGGCATCACTATAAATACGAAAATTCACAGCTTCACTTGAAAAGTCGTAACACCAGTTCTCTGGATCAACACATTAATTATAAATTTCACTAGCCGCGTTTGGAGCTTACTGCAGGAATGTCGTGAAAATTACCTTATTTCATACATTTTTATCGTGTGGAATACAGTAGTACAACTGAACATTTATTTCTTTAAAATGGTTATACTAATTACTCAAAAATCTCGCAATTTCGTAAAGTTTGGTATTCAGTTAACAAAAAAAAAACCAAAACTTTACAAAATCGCGTGATTTTTCAGTAGTTAGTATAACCATTTTTAAACAAATGTTCAGTTGTACAATTGCCATACTAGTTTCGCGAAGCAATGAGGATTTGGGAGCATTTTAGTATTAAAATGAAAACACATGCGAGTTTAGCTTGAACACAACTTATATTTTTACACATTATTTTCATTGATGTGAGAAGCATAGGCACATTATCACAGACACACAGACTTAAACCTATATAGCGCCCACAGCGAAAACATAGTGGGTTAATTGCCGTAAAAGGACTGTCAAATTGTATAGAAGTTTATGTTAGTCATTGGATGAGTCTTCGTGAGGTTTGAGCCAATATTCATGTGACAATGAGTCATGAATGAATATAGAACGACACTTTTGCACACAACTAAAAGGATTCTGTCTACTTCGTTCAAATCATGATACATTTGTTCTGATCAGTTTTGTAATATTTTTTCAGATACCCTGACGATAGTGCGTGTGAAGCTATGGTCTGTTACAAAAATGGCATTAAAGTGGCAGTTTTATCCTTAACTCACTATCAAATCATTTAAAAAAACGACAATACATAGGGGAGAGTGAGGACACTTGATCCTTGAGGTTATTTAATTCCCTGGCCATTTATCATAATCTATACGCATAAAGTTATCACAATATAAAAAGAAAATTAAATATTTGGTCGTTTATGATGTTTAAAAAAGAAATCTGATGTATTACATCTGGTTTTGAAAAGTTGTATAATATTTTAGAAAATATGTGTTTAAATCCATCCATCGAAGATCTTTATGCAATTTTTTTGAGCGGTTTTATGAGATCGTCGAACTAATTATTTATGAATGATTTCAAGAACGATTACTTTCTGCGGGCTTTTGTGTAGAAAAACACGTTTTTCGAATAAAAAGTTTCACAACACATACAATAAAAATTAAATTTTGTTCACCTTATACTACAGGTGATAAATTCCACGAAGATCCTTCCGAAAATCTTTAAAATCGCGACCGGCCATCTTAGATTCCTATGAAACATTACACATTTCACCGGTATGGAAGACTAAACATTTTCCACGATTAGCAAGATTATTTTGACTCAAGAGCAATTTTTAAAAGGGCGTAGACATTTCTACGCACATTAATTTAAAAAAAATTGTTCGATTACTGTATTTTACAGCAAAACATTATGAGAACGAGTTACAGGAAATGAATATCCCTGTACAAAAAAAATGTGCACCGAAAAAATTTTTGTGTTATTTTTGGGGTGCTGTCCCGGTTAACAATGAGGCGAACGAGATATTTGCAGATACGTCATTTCGTAGGACAACTGTCAGTTTGTTGGATGAATTTAATTTGGATTTTTTAAATTTAAAAATCAGAAAAGAATAATTAAAGTTTAAGAATGATATGAGTGTACTCGTAAGGACACCCGCTATCAATACCTATGTAAAACTGACACAATTTTTCCAAATTAAAGATCCCTATTATAAGAATATGTCAAAAGTTGTTGTTAGAAAAACTTTTTATTGAAAGCTTTTTTATATGATACAAATACACCGAAAAAGTGTCTTTTACGCCTTTTTGGAACGATAAACATTAGATTTTTGTCATTTTATGATGGGGTAACACGAATAACTTTTAAATAGGGTATAATCACACGAATATTAACAGTTGTTGGAACAAAATACCAAATATCTCGAAAACTCGCATTTTGGACGCTTTTTCTTAAATGCATTTTGATTTAAAACGATACTTAGAATTATGTTCTGCAATAAAATTACAGTTTTGTATGTAAATTAGCATGGAATTTAAAAACATGTATAAAGTTATTGTTAGATAAACTTTTTCACCAATAAGTTCTCCATCATACAATCACATTCAAAATGTTTGTTTTATCTTTAGATTTTTGTTGACACAATATAAAAAAATATAGCAAATGGTTTTTTTGCAATTTAAATTTTTAGCACAAACTTTTGTTTTTAGACATTTTTTTCAAGTCTATATTTTTTTTTGCTGCATAAAATACAGTAATCAAACAATTTAGAAATATCTACATCCAAAACGTACTCGGTAAGGATCGATTACATTAATGCAATAAATGCGAGCGAAAATTGCAAGCGTTCTAGTATTGTGCAAAAATTGCAAGAAGCTTCCTTGCATGTAGCACAAGAAACAGAAAAAAACGAATTTTGCTATGTATTAGCGATGTATGAGTGTTGGTGACCAATATGTGTTAGAAAAGAGACTGTTGGCATTGAAAAACGAACCCCGCATGAACAGATCACTAACCAATACTTTATCCATCCAACCATGCTACCATAAAACATATAAACACTTGGATGAATTCACGAATAATGGAAAAAAGTAAAGGGGGACCCTAAGATTTGAACTCATGCCCTTGCGCATGGTAGCACTGACTATAAGCACTGATCTGTTCTTGCACATAACAACTGGACGATAAAACTCGTACAATCAGCACATCTGCAATTCGATGCTGTCTCAGGTGTAATGAATAAGCCACAATACCGCATTTAACGATGTTGGTGCGAAATGAATAAAAAGCAGACAGTAAATAAAAACTCGGCGTGCGTTGCTATAACACCCAGCATAGGCACGTGAATGTGGTGGTAATCCTTTGACAGTGTGTTGAAGAAACGTATGTTCGAATAACAAGAGATGAAGTGATTTTATATGCTTGCAAACATTGCAAGCGGCTTTAACTGCAAATTTGCAAGCGATGCTAACATTATTTGCAAGCGATTGTCGCTTGCAATTATTGCAAGAAATTTTTGTTTTGGGTGCACGCCCTTTTATAAAATTGCTCTTGTATCAAAACATAGCAATTGTCAGAGAAAATCATGGAGATTCATAAACTGAACTCAACTTCAAAGTTTCGTTTGAATCGACGATGGTCATATTTTGTGGTCGGCCGGTTTCTCATGGAATCCCTCAGGTATCTTTGATCCCTGTAACACTGGGTATTCTTGATCCATATCATTAGTTCTCTCAAACACTTGCGAAATGTATAGAATTAGAAAAACATCATTTTCATAGTACCTGGCACTGTTAACTAAAATGATTTTTTTTGTGAACAAATGATGGTATAAGTTATTGAAGGTTGGAAAAGCCAGTTAAATTGCACTGATTCACCGCAAATACTTGTCTTGACCTTTCCACTGTGGTTAAAGTTTGTCGTGCATATAAAAAGGTAGTCTTATTAATTAGTTTGTCAGGATAGGTGGTTAGCTGAACTTTCGCGTCCTTAGGTCATAGTGTGCTTTATTTCTTTAGCCCTAGCAGCTGGGGGATCAAGTTACCACACGTTTTTACAAAAACCTCATTTTGGCATGATTTTCAAAACTGTTCATATTACTGACAGGACATAGTATTCGGATTTACACATTATTCATAGCTCTTACAATTCGAATTCACTACAAGATGGAGAATTTTGCAATTAAAATTTTTATTTAATTGAAAAGTTATGAGAAAAAACAAAAGTGGGATCAAGCGTAACCACTCTCCCCTAACGATTGATGAAGTTGAAGTTGACTTTATAATTTGTAGTACAGGGTGGCAAGAAATAAGTTGCGTTGCGTTGCGTTGCGTTGTGACGATGATTTTGGCGGATTGCACACTGACTTCATCATGTTTGACTGCTGATTATCTAATAAGAGTTGCTTAGGAAGTGGTAAGTAGGAATTCATACCAATCCGACCCATATTAAAACCTCAACAGCATGATAGCCATCATTGCCGGCCGCCCCCATCTCCATCGTTCACGGGGAAGGATAAAGGATAAGGTAGACAGGAAGTGTTGATGCTCCACCTACTTAACGGAAGGACGACGATTCATCAGACTCTTCCATAGGTGTCGCGGAGTTGGTGGTTTGGAAGGGTATCAGGTCTAGGATTCGCTCCAAGCAAACGATGCGACCTGTAAAGCATATTTTATTAGGTAGTTGTTTAGTTAGTCTTCGAGTGCACGATCACTCGAAAAA
Source organism: Topomyia yanbarensis (assembly GCF_030247195.1). Lineage (NCBI taxonomy): Eukaryota > Metazoa > Arthropoda > Insecta > Diptera > Culicidae > Topomyia > Topomyia yanbarensis. The sequence goes on along the minus strand of NC_080671.1, from coordinate 172,753,602 downwards.
GAGATGATCTTGTTTAGTTTTTGGTTATTTTTAAACTCTGGGCAGCCGGCTACCGAGAGTATACTATGTTCCCTAAACAAAAACAATTTGAACTCCACACAGCCGATCGTGGGAGTATTGCCTGGAAAAGCTAATCTTATCTGCGTAATGGGCCGGATCACTATTTATTGCAACAGTATTTGGACAGAACTCGCTACTTCTTCTCTACGATATATTTATTGGCTTGAAAACTACCAAGTGACAGCATATTATACTGGCAAAAATAGCGCGAGATGTTATAAATCAAGGAAAGTATTTCTTATTTTCCATATCGGATTGTTTGTGGAATACAAGTATACGAGCGATAATACCGAACACTGAAGGGAAATATAAAGGATTGTTAATCTGATGCACGGGCTTGTTAGCAATAACGGAGCTTTAAATTAGGTTCATAAAAACAGACGCGGCGAATTTTCAATACGTATTGAGCCGTGTTCATAGATACTAGTCAGATTAGTCGTATTGGGGCTAATTTCCGATCAACTATTCATTTTTACGGCAATGTTTTCTCGACTAGATCTGTTCGCACCCTCTCATTCTGCGGTCTAAGGACCAAATGTCATCAATAGACTTAGAATCGCGTGGAGGCATGAGATAGGAAACTTGTAAGAATTTTGCTATCCCACCGTTTGACTACCAGAATGGATGGGAGAACAGTAATACTAGCAAATACCGACTACCATAAGAGCGGTGCAAATTTGAACGAGTGACGTAGAGTACTGCACTGAAAAAAGGACCAGGAGTGCGATTTTACGAAGTTTTAACTTCCGATGGCCCTACATTTTCTGACAAAGTGAAGTTCTTGAATGTTGAGATTTTTATTACTGTTTAGAAAAGCAAAAGTATCATAAAGCTAGTGTCAGGCCTTCATGAGACCTCAAGAAGTCACTTTTGGAGGTATTCGTAAATGTAGATTTGTCGGTAGACGGTTCCAAATATAATAGAAAAATACCTAATTTAACACAACTACAGATCACTTGCAACATAAAAAGCTTTTTGTGAAATTCGACAGCTCCATCTTAGGCCAATTCAATAAATTTCCTGCATGAAAGTTTCCATTTTTTAAAAACGGTTTTTAAGCCAAAGCTTTGGAAGTTAAACCTTGGCGTGGAAGTGCCGGTATATTAATATATTCTGTTACTTAGTGTAGAATTAGATTTCGTCATTTACGGCTAATATACAACCGCCAGAAGAAACTTAAAACGTTGGTACACAATCAAGAAAGGCGAATCAGAAAAGGTATATGTCAGTGATTCACTAAATACAGACTGGAAAACCTTAAGGTCCGCCCAGATTAAGTCTTCGGTACGGAACAAAACCTCGGCCTAGGAACTCCTAGCATGTTGTTAGTCGCCTCTTACGACATGGGAGCAGTTCCCAGAGGTTCTACTCTTGGTTGAAATAGTGCAAAAAGATTTCAGCCCGCCGGACACCACACGGCTTAGTACAGGGTGGCAAGAAATAAGTGTATACAAACATTATCACAAAATTTAAAACCCTCGCTGGTTGTTTCTTCTATTTTTCATTGTTCATGTATCTGGAAGTGCTTTAGATTTTGTTATTTGATGTTTTAGGTTATTTATTAATTGAAAAGGTATGTAGAAACTCTTGGGCCATCAGCTTTCATTGACCACCGTCATAATTCAGCGTCCGTTAGCGTATTTATAATCACTAGTGGAGAAACGCTCCAAGTTTTTTGTGAACAAGAAGTGAAAATCCTTAAAAATGCATAATTTTTGGAGATTGTGCCATTTTATTGGGTTCAACAGCACTTTACATATATACAAATGCACGTTTCTTTGTTTTGATTATAGAGGTTTTAACCTTTTTCTCTTTTTTGGGTTAGAAAAATCTTGCTAGAAAAAACTTTAACCCTATTTGCGGGGTTGGGAATCCAGTCCATATGAGCTGTGTACAAGACGATCAATTTACCAACTACGTTATGCCCGCCCGCGAGTGGACGTTTCAGTAGGGGCTCAGCGTTTGCTCACAGAAAAAATTCTACCCAACATTGCAAAGCTCATTTTCCGATTTGGAGACATTGATGCAAACATTGGGTTGAAAATATGAATCACCAGTGAAGGAACTGAGGTCCATAGCCGATAATTTCGAAAAGCGATCGAATTGCTAAAGGGTAGCCGCTTGGAAATAAATTGATTATTTTGTTACTTATTAATCGTATTGTTATTCTGTGCCTTCGGTTTTTCATTTTTATTCATAATAAAAAAAAATTGCCTTAAGGTGTTGTATACACGTATTTTTGTCACCCTGTATAAGTTGACCCCAAACTCTAAGGCGAATAAAGTATGAGGTTTGAATGACAATATCAATGATATTTTTACATTTTTTGATTATGTGAGAGACCAAAACAATATAGTTCACACTACGAGTTAAAACGTGTTTTAATGTCTGATGTTTTTTGTTGCCAATTATTTAAAAAAATGTAGTGTGAACATAGTATAAGGCTACATTACTTTTCAAGTGAATTCTTCAAAAATAGTAGTAGGTCTTCTGGTGTTCTACAATGGAGAGGGAATTTTGATATTTGATTGAAATTAAATAATTTTTGTTTTGGGGAGTGATTCACAAACACAAGAAAAAATATTTCCAATCGTTAGATTTGCAATTTAAATGAATCATACATTCCCGGAATCTTCCAAAATAACATGACACCGAGTGTTAAATTAACTTTACAATTTATATCATTTTTCTTAATACATATATTTAAGGTAAAAACAGTTTAACAGTTTCTAGAATAAGTCATTGGTAAATTCTCAACTACATATTAATAGTTAAACGTCAATCACATCCTATCCGCGGGCGAAGCGTTACTGGTGCAGCAAAACAGCGATATTAATTTGGCAAATAATATGCTTGAATGATGATAAGTTAAACAATGAGGTTGAAGGCCGGCAAAATTCTTGCGCATAGTTCTCAAGATATGCTACAGCAGCGTACCTGGTCCGGTTCCTGTTTACGCCCCAGCATAGGGCTAGGAAATAGGAAACTGCCGGGACGTTTGGTTCTTCTGGGTGGTGGCAGGGGACCACCCGTGCTAGCCTCACCTTTCGGCGGCAGCGGGGGCTTCACCGTGGTATTTTGCAATTCTACGGGCTGTGGATTGAGCGAAAGAAAGAAACAGTTTCAATGGTTAACGTTGAGTTGAGAAGTTTGCGAATATGGACGTTGGCCAGAGGTGGAATGTTCATCGAAATAATTTGGTATGAAAGATGTAGAAATGGTTCGGAAAAAATTAAAACGAAATGTCGTTTTTGTACAAATGGATAGCCAATGAGATGCACTACGATTTGCCAAATCTATCATTTTTAAATGGGTTGTGCACAAATCAGGATGTCCACGAATTGAGGTGTTTTCCGAAAGATCATGCGCAACAAAACATTAAGTTACCCATGTTAGTTATAGCTTCGTTACTTACCGTTCTGGTATGGGTTTGGCGTTTCGGATGACGGTGATAGCGTTCGTCACAGGATGCACAGAATAGGTTTTGATCGCATTGTATGCATCGAACTGCTGGTGTGACAGAACCGCACAGGTCGCATTTCATAACGGTCATGCGTTTGATATCTGTGAAAGGAAATATTTTTCGACATTTACTTAATAGTTTATTCGAGTTCAAATTCTCATTGCACCCATTGTATCCCAAAAGTCGGCGTAGACTTTATTCTGAGTTTTTGCACTCGAACCAATAAAAACAGGTAAGTACTAGTTAGATACTAATCTATTGCGATGGACACTTCGAAATCGAAGAGTTTTAGTCAAATTAGATGATTTAAATTATTTGATTAACTTTGGAACATTGAAGTTATGAGCATATTTAGTACATTTAATATTTTCAAATATCTTTAATCCTTCAGAACTATAATGTGCAAAAGTATTGTGCGTGTTCATGATTTTTTGCAGAATTGTTAATTAACTTTTCCAAAAGTTATAAAAGTTATTCTGTGATCGTTTTTCATGGTCAAGTCCCCGCGGTGGGGAGACTTGACCAAGAGAATTTTCAAATATCAGAACGAAAAAGAATGGCATGGAACATGTTGCAATCTCTTTTCCATATTTCCCAGGTTCTTAGCACCAGTAAAATATCAAAAAAGGATTGTGTTTCATGAACTTTGATTTTTCAATGCCTTTTTGGGATTAACTGTACTAGTTACATGCCTGCTCGAAACTTCCTGTTACAAGGGTACAAATGTCTCTATAACTGCTCTGCGATCAACATCAATGATGTTCATGCCGTCCGCTAACCTAAGAAGCATGCGTGATCTAGTGATAATGGTTCCGTTTCATTGCACATCAGATCTTCATATCGCACCTTCGAGGGCTATTCTTAAGTTTGGCAATATTAAAATAAATTTTAAATGCAATTCCTTTGATTTCATTTTGGGATCGCATTGTCTAAATTCGAGTACTCTGGGATCAATTCTGGGGGCGTAGTAAATCTGGAATGCTCAATCCATACCGATTAGAATGTGAAACTTGTAGAATTCAAAATTTAGTTCCTAAAAACTGTTTCCGAATATTTTCGTAAGCATCCGGGGATGATTTGATTTGATGTATACTTTTAATGGCGTGAAATCAATTCCTGACACCGAAATTTGATTCGGAAAACGAAGCATCCACATCAATACACACTACGATGGAGATGCCCAATCTTTTGTAAAAACAGCACAAGTGTGAAAATGGACTGATGGAAGATCTTGAGTACCTATTCTTATTACCCGTTTTACATACATATTGTAAATTGATGCATTATTATAGATAGAGGAATTGTTTGTAGTTGGTAAAATATACTTTAAGACAATGATGGTCAAATATTACTCTACCTGGTGATTTCAGCGGAATCGGTGGTGGAGCATTAGAGTATTGTTGATTGGCAACATCGATGACCTCATATTCCGGATCGTGATTATTCGGCGGCGCAGGTGGTGGTGGTCCAACCCGATCGCTGCTATCAGTCTACAGAAGAAATCCGAAAATGTATTACTCTTAGCGATTATCAATAGTTCCGTTAGTGAGATATGATACTCACCACCCATGTTGGCATGGTTCTTGACGTTTTAAATCTCGATGCTGGATGGTTGGCCATTGCCGGAGGTGTTGGCGCTCGTAGAGGGACGTTACCCTGCAAACGATAAAAAATATTACTTTTTATTTTCGAATATAGGGCTGCTTCGAACTTCAGACACTATTGACATTGTGCGTTGTCGGTATATGGTTGAAGAGCTTAACCCTCTGGAAGTCGCGTTGTGGACTCAGAGCCCAACAAGATGAAATTGATGCAATCTAGTCTTAGTGTTCCAGGGGTCTTCTAATGTTAATATTTCCGCGATCGTTCGTTGTATTTAGAAGAATATGAAGATTTGCATGTCCAACAAAGTTGTTTCTAAAATCATTCTCATCAACTTTTCTGGAGATAGTAAGCTTCTCAATAATGCTTTGAGTTGCTTTTTCATTATTACTACTTATTTTAAAATTATTTTTTCAAGATGTGCTGTATTATGTTGTAAAATCCCTAAGTTGAAGGTTTCGAAATTAGTGGTCATCCATATACCACGCTTGTCCTTGGATAGCAGGAGTGTTGGTATGGGAAATGTTCACGTGGGTTTTTCATTGCATTTATAAGAAAGTTAAACAAATTTTTATCGTCATTGATGTAAACGCTGGATTACCTTCTATTTTTTTTCAACATTTTGAAATAGCCTATGCGGTCATTGTAGCATAGTGTGTGTCTGTGCAATTTAGACCTCTTCACATTTTGAAAAAGTTTTGAAATATACAGCGGTCAGCTCAAATTTTTGTTCTAGGTGTGAATTTAAGAACTTTCGCCAAAAATGGCTTAATTTGAACATGATTCAGAGGTGTCTCCAATCAAAAATCGTGTTTTGCTATGTTTCCATAGGAAGATCACTTACACTCTGAATTAATAGGCTCTACATGCCCACATATCATCAAATGTTGTTCCTTAGACATATCTTAACATGTTTTAACAGGTGAACATAGCTCCAATCGCAATAGAAAATTTGTTAACTGGATTTTCATATAGAAAAATGTATCAAAACCTACGAAAATTAGTTGCGTTTTTTCTTGGTTTTGGTATTGTGCATGTATTTGTATAAACTAAAACATCGATGGAAACTATTATCGAAAATATCAGGGGAAGACGTGCGCAACAAAAACCGAGAACAAATTTTCTCTCTGTAGTACTTAATTCAATTTTCTGCAACTTTGTCAAATTTCATTATTTTAGGACTTGAAGGCTCGTTGTTAAAATTTCGAGCTAATAAGGAATCTATAGATTACTTCAACGTTGTGTTGTTATGATGAGTCTTTATACAGTGAATCTAAAAGATCGTAATGTTGTTCAAAATTAAGTTATTTCCATGGAAATTACAGAAAATACTAAGGGATTGTATGATATTCTTTGGCTGAATTTTGAACGAATTTAACCCTTGTGAAGGCAAGCTAAAATCCCAATGCTAAAAGGCAAGCTGGGCCTTTAAGGCCCGGTAAAATGTACAGTAAAAGCATGAAAAATCCAAAGCATATTGATAAATTTTAATCAGAAATAAAAACTTTTCGAGTGCTAGAATGATTTCTCTTCGACTTTATTGGACAAAAGACTGTGACAAAAATAATAGCATATAAGCGAAAAATGAAAGACTAGTACATTGTTTCAGAATATTTTAAAGGATCAAAAATTAAATATCACGCTTGTAGTTACTTGCTATGCTATATACTAATAAAGTCAAATTCTCATAAAAAAAATACGAATATCTTGTTTCACCAGAAGCTAAAAATGAGAAAATTTGCCCTTGGAAAACAAGAAAAGAATTCAATATTATGTCAATTTACAATTTTGACAGTTTTCGCTCAGGATCAAAAAAATTGCCAAGCAAAATTTTGCTCTTCTCAACGCATGTCTCAATCTACTGTACTGCCCATGATTATATATTTGTGCCGATTTCTATGGGATTTGCTATCTTTATGGGACTGATTTGCGATCATAGGCAGTGTAACTTCGTCAAATCTGAATATTCTGAGATGATAGTGTGCTAGTATATTGAAATTTTTTTACCCAAACTGTAAATCCACAGCTTGATTCAACGCTATGTAATAAAACGGTATTGCGAAAACTGTTATTCTGCCATACAGACCACAAAAATGGCAACTCTGTTCTTTAATGCGATTTTTCATAAATAATTCCTCAGATACATATTTCATTGAAGAAAAATTTTGAGGTTCTGTTTGAAGAAAATATTTATTACAGTGATATAACTTCTTGAGTATGCGTGAGACCGGCACAAAAATTGACTTTGTCGGAGCACCACTCCATTGAATGGTAATTGACTCCAGACTCCCCATTCCAAATACAAACTTGTTCGGATGCTTCTGGTTTACTCACAAGAATTTTTAAGCTTGTATGCAAAAATATATGACATATCGTCAATGGAAACAATAAATTCAGTAAAATATGTCAGCATCATCTTATGTAGCCTAAAATCCTCAGATGTATAGCTGAAGATAAAAGGATTAACATTGCAGAAGACTGTAAATTGATCCCACTATTTGATAGAAAGATATTGTAATATAATGTAAAATGCTGCCTCTCTTTCCCGCACATACATTTTCAAACATTCTTCTAATCTTCTAAGTTAAATAACTTTGTCTGGTAACCTATAATCATTATGCAACTTTCAACAAAGTTGTTCGTTATTAAAAAGGTACACCACCTGAAGTTTTGAGGAATGCAGTGTAACTGTGGGAATTTTTATTGAATATTGATTTCTTGTTCCCGATTTTCCATATATTTCACCATAGAAACTTCCACACTTTTGAGTGAACTAGAGTTATAGGAAAAAACTCATAAGTTGAATATGGTTTGTAAAGCTAATTAATACTTGATTTATCAGTGTTCCGAAAAAAGTTGCCGGTTTAGTATGCGTGCACAGTTCTAGGTGCATTGGAAAGCGTTTACGTGAGAACAATTGACACATGACACAAATAAATGGTAAATGTGTTTTTACTTAATAGATGATAAGTTCGTCAAAGCTTAGGAAATATTTGTAAAAACAGAAATAAATTCATTAAAATTGATTTTTGCATGCAAACATATGAGCCAGGAATATTATTTGCATCATCAGTATACGCAGTTGATGTCGGAATACCTAGCGGGCCTCCAAAACCCCCCTTGCCTTTTTGTGCATGTAAAAGGTTTATACGAATCTATGAAGCACGAGCACGCTATATGTGATATTACCATAATATCTTACTTTTTCAATGAATTTTAGCGTCAGTTAATGGAATTTCCATGCTCGAGCTCTTCCTGTATGCATAACGCTTTGTAACTAAGAAATCGATAGCCGCCGACCTTGGAAGATCCGCGTACCTTCTTGAGGGTTAATAAAATCTGCATCATAGTTTAACACATTGGAAAATTTTCTCCTAGGATTGAAAATTCCTTTTTTATTTATGAAATTATCTGCTGCCGAACAGCAGTCCAGACCTGTACAATGCCCACTCCTCTGCAGTTCAACAAATTCTGGATAAAGCTAGTAGCTCAGACAGTGTACTTATTGCAGGTGATTACAACCTTCCCCATCTCAGATGGATATTCGACGATGATCTCAAATGTTACCTGCCTGAAAATGCCACAACTGAACAAGAGATAGCTATCACGGAAACGATAGTCGCTAAGGGACTGTGTCAAATCAACTCGCTCACTAACGCAAATGGACGGACGCTCGATCTGGCATTCGTGAACTACGACGATTTAGTCGAACTTCTCGAGCCTCCGACCTCTATACTCAAAGTGGACGCTCACCATAAACCCTTTGTGCTGAGGTTTAACATGCAAGTTGAAACAGAAGACGCTTTTGCCGAATCCGTCGACGGTCTCAATTTTGACTTCAATCGCTATAATTTTGAAGAAGTGTCTGCGGCCTTCGATGCTGTTGAGTGGTTCGATCCGTTAAGTGGAAACGATCTGGATCATGATGTCGCGGTGTTCTACGGAACTCTATACGAGATACTACGCCGCATAGTTCCTAAGAAACGTGTCAACAGAAAGACGGACTACGAGCTTCGTCGTCTACGCAACATTCTCTGAAAACATCGCAAGCGTTACTTCCGTCATAAGACCGACGAAAACAAAGCTGTTCTTCGCCGAACCGAACTTCAATACGAAACAGCCTGGAATAGTGCATTCGGCGAGTATATAAGTCACGTCCAAAGCAACCTTCGGAACAACCCCTCGACGTTCTGGAAGTTTGTGAACAGCAGAAAACGCGCTGGTGGCATTCCTGTAAATGTTTATCTTGGAGATGCCAGTGCGCAATCCACAGCCGAATCCGTAGACCTTTTTGCAGAACATTTTCGTGGGGTATTCACTAACCCAGCTATCTCTCCCTCACAAGAGTATATAGACACATTACCATCATACAATATCAGTCTCCCTAGCTTGAATATGACTGAAGCAGACGTGCTGAAAGCTCTATCCAGTGTCGACCCATCGAAAGGACCAGCCCCGGATTGTTTGCCTCCGATATTCATAAAAGGATGTGCACGATCATTGTCATTGCCGATCAGCATTATTTTTAACCGCTCAATCACTAAAAGCGTCTTCCCGAGTGCATGGAAACAAGCGGCTATATTTCCAATTCACAAGGCTGGAGACATTCATAATGTTGAAAATTAAAGAGGAATCTCACTTTTGAACTGTTTTGCTAAAGTCCTTTAAAAATTTGTTTACAATGAGATGTACGCTGCTGCTTCTCACATAATCAACGAATGTCAGCATGGATTTGTGAAGCAACGTTCTACAACTTCGAATTTGATGATGTTTACTAGCATCTTGGTCCCCTATGTCGAGAAGCGTCAACAAACCGATGCAATATATTTTGACTTCTCGAAAGCATTCGATAAAGTACCTCACAACATTGCTCTTCTGAAACTGCAAAGACTAGGATTTCCTGCGTGGTTAACTGGATGGTTGCAATCATATTTGTCTAGTCGGAGTGCTTTCGTTGAAATTGGTTCAACACGTTCTAGCTTGCTCGACATGCCAACCGGAGTCCCTCAAGGAAGTCACCTAGGGCCGTTAATTTTTATTTTATTTATAAACGACATTTGTGTTCGTATCAAATCTGGAAAACTATTCTTCGCCGACGATTTGAAGATTTTTCGTTCCATTGCTTCTGGACTTGAGTCTGCTGCACTTCAAGATGATGTACTTAATATTGAACAATGGTGCCTGTTGAATGATATGCAGATAAACGTTGACAAATGTAAAATGATAAGTTTCAGGCGATCATCCACTCTATCTCATTATGAGTACTTGCTCCAAGGCCGCGTCATCGAAAGAGTGGACTCCATTCGTGACTTGGGAGTGCTTTTTGATAGAAAGCTTAGCTTCTCGGATCACATCACCGCAACGACGGCGAAGGCATTCGCAACACTTGGTTTTCTGAAGCGAAATACCGCTGGCTTTAACGATTTCTACGCACTAAAATCTCTATATTGCGGATTGGTGCGAAGCATTTTGGAGTATGCTGTGCAAGTGTGGGCTCCACATCACAACGTCCAAATAAACCGATTAGAACGCGTACAAAGATGTTTCGTGCGATACGCTCTAAGAAATTTGTCGTGGAACGACCCTGCCCATCTATCACCTTACAACGATAGATGCATGCTGCTTGAGTTACCCACGTTAGAGTTCCGCCGCACATTCTTGCAAAGAATGTTTATATTTGATATGTTGTGTAATAACATTGACTGCCCAGATATTCTTGCACGGATTAATGTGTTTGTACCTCCTCGCGCTCTAAGGAATCGTCCACTTTTGTGGATTCCTAGACATCGTACTGTTTACGGTCAAAACAATCCTGTGGATAGATGTTGCTGCAAATTCAACGAAACTTCACATCTGTTCGACTTAAATGTCACCAAATCTAGTTATAAGTTAGCTATTGGGAATTTTTAATTAATTTAGATAGTATGTTCTATTTTTTAATAATCTGTACGGTATCTACTGAAGATCGAACAAATAAATAATAAAAATTACCCGGACAAAATTTTGGAAAGTTTACGTGGACATCATGAGGATGGGTAACGGTACAAGAATTGTCCACCCTTGTCCATAATGGTGGGAGGAGGTCAAGAACGAAGTTATTCATGTGGTCAAAAACGAATTTATCCAGGTGGTATATGAATGGCCGTTTATGTTATCTTGACCGTAAAAAACGTTTATTTTTGACTTTAAAAGTGCATAACTTAGTAACTTTGTATACGAAATCAAATGCACACCACAAAGAACCACATATTTTTTGGTGAACCGGGTGACTATTTCTATAATTGATAATACAGAAAATTCTCAAATGATCATAAAAACCGATTCTGGAGAACTAGAGACAAGCAGAAAACGCCATTTTTCGTATTTTTTCTTCTATTTTTCGAAGACATGAGAACCTACTTATTCAAGGTATCAAGATATATGTATTATGAATATGATAAAATACATTTTGAAAAAAATTGTCCACAAAGTTGTTTATAATATCATTCTCAACAACTTTACTGAAGACGCAAATTCTCTCTCTCTCTCTCTCTCTCTCTCTCTCTCTCTCTCTCTGTTAATAATGTTTTTAAATAGTTGGTTTTTCATAATTAATTACCAAAATATTTTTTTTACAAAAGATTCGCTGTATTATGTTATGAAACTTTTTCGAGAGTAATAAACCTCGAAAGTTGACGGTTACAAATTTTTGTGATCTTTACCGTACAAACGTTTCTTTCTTTTTTGATTATAGAGGTTTTAACCTTAGAGTCATTAGCCTCTTTTTCGGGTAAGAGAAAATCCTTTTAGTAAAATCTCCAACCCTATGTGAGGGGTTGGGAATCGAACCCAGGTGAGCTGCGTACAAGGCAATCGATTTACTACGCTGTGCCCGCCTGCTCAGTACAACTATTTACGCTATATTTGAATGACAATGTCTCTTCGGGGATTTTGTTGTTCTGTTATCTCAATATCTCCTCGGAGGTGTTGTTATATACGCGAAAAGTGTCTTTTATTCACTTGAGAGTGATGAATACTTTCGTATTGTCTATGTTCTCTGTGTTGTAATTTCCCTTTTCCCTAACCGTACACTTCCCCAATCCTTCCCATCAGGAAATCATGAAACGACAAATCACGGCGAGACACAAATCTCCGATCAACATGGGTACGTGCCATTTGAGCCAGTCGCTACTGATTCCTGATTATACAATTTTTATTTTAAATAACAGTTTTGAATGCTGTATTGTGCACAAAAGTTCATCAATTTTGATTAGTCTATATGAAAATCAACTCATTTCGTTTGGCGAAAAGTAACGATTTAGTGCAAGTAGACTAGATAAATATCATTCATTGTTTTTATTGCTTTATTTCACCCGGCTCAATGCGTTAGCACAACTAGCCGTGAATGCGTTGGGCGTTGTTTGCTGCTGTGTGTTGAAATCCCTTTCCTTACCGGTGAGCCATTAGCTACGTTGTCCTCAGTAACTTAGAGTTTATTCGCGCTATCGTGCTGGTACCGGTCACCATTCGCATTCTTGCTGTTCACGGTCGGATGTAATACTTCGGATTGATTTGCACTGGATGTCTAAGTAAAGGGTGTTACGATTCAAAATTGGTCAACTTGGCGCATTTTGTTAATTGGGTATTAAGAAAACATACACATCCCTTATTTTAAAGATGTATGCCTACTGTTTGATTATGACATTGGCAAGAGAGGCAACGGAGCAAAATTTTGCTAGCGCATCGCGAAAATTCAAACTACTCGCACGCCAAGTTAGCGAAATTATTTAATGTGGCCAAATCAACTGTCACCAACGTAACAAATGTGTTCGGATAACCTTTGTTGACAGTCAGGAAGACTACATCGAGGTGAAATGAATAGCTGGAGGCCGCGAAAACGACGAAAAGAGTGGCCGGTTATTTCAAACGGCGCTTGAATCTCTCCGTCCGAGTTGTCGCTATCAAGCTAGGAATATCGTCTACAACCGTACATCGAGTTAAAAATACTGGTGGAGATATTCGCACAAATTAAACTGTTGAAATTTGCGAAAAAATATCTCGTGTGGCAGACCATTTCTTCCTGTGGCTTGAAGGACGATATTTACACTATAACCGGGACCATCAATCAGGAAATTTATGTGCAGGTATGCCTGGGAAAAGGTGTGGCAGCTTTCCTCAAGCAACAGAATTGTTCCGTTCTGTTTTGGCTGGATTTGGCAGCTTGTAACTACGGAAAAAAGACCATGGAGATGTATGTCGCGAACAACGTACAGGTGGTACGCAAGGACATAAATTAAAAGATCCCAACACGCCAGAGCTTCGCCCACTAGAAATGTATTGGGCAATCGTCAAGCGGATCCTCAAGAAGACTCAAAGACACAAAATACGCATATCAACCGACCTGCAAGAGTTTATGTTTTCCTGAAAGTCTGACTAATTGCCCTCTTTTTCTTTTAGGCGGTCAACAATTGTTCAAACATGATTAAATGCCCGGTGATTGTGTTGTTATTTAAATGGATAAACTATAAATCTTTTTGAAGTTCAGTGATTACAAAACACGAAAAATCATGTGATTAGACTTCGGATGTCCCCATTGCGAATCATCGGGCATTACGTTTCACTCATGGCTATTTGTACTGTTGAGTTTGATGTCCACAATTAGTTGCGGATATCTCTAATGAATTGGATTATATTTGAAAGCGTTGATTGGTATTCATAAACCGAGAAAACTAGTCTCCGTCGATAATTTGCATCGGCTGATTGAAATGCATTTTCTGTATTTGGAAACTGATTTAGAAAATAATCTGATCACGTCCATAATTGGGTTGACGCGAGCGGCTTGTTATCAGATACTCAATTTGGTTTTCGCAAAGGCAAAGAGACTAACGATAGTCTTGCACTGCTTTGAATTTCTCACTTTTAAGCCTTCTTTCGAACAATTTCTATGTTAATACCTTTGGCATGTGCGCTAAAACAACTTACAGATGATGGCGTGGTTCCTGTTACAAGATTCAGAGCTATAGATTAGCAAAAACCGTTTTAAGATACTTTGGAATTTTGTCCATTTGGGCTGTAAACCTGGGTATTGAATTCTCCACGGAGAAAACCTAGCTTGTTGTTTTTTCTAGGAAGCGTGGTCCAGCTCAACTTCAACTTTTGCTAATGGGTAGAATGATAGGCAAGGTTTTGACATTTCAGTACCCCGGGGTCTGATTCGACTCTAAAGGCTCTTGAGGAAGACATTGATGTGATTATAAAAAAAGAACAAGCGATTAATTTGCTTCGTGTAGTAACTGGATTGGATCGGGAGACCCAATAAGGTTATTTCGGTGATGGAGTACGAGTGTTTCTGTTCCGTTCTGTCACCAGCACTCATATGATAAAATTGGAACGAATACACGGTCGTTGTTTGCGTATTGTCTTAGGTTGCATGAATTCGACCCATACAATCAACCTCGAAGTGCTAGCGGATGTGCTTCCGTTAAGAGATCGTTTCTCTCTTCTCGTCGGTTCTTCCGATGTGAGATTAAGAATCTACGTATGCTCCATGTCAATTTTATGCCGTGGAATTCTGGATAATCTACGTTCGCGAAAACTTCTGCAAATAAATACAAACACGTTGATTACGAGAAAATGTGCTTCACTGACGGATCGCGTATCAAAGAATCCACTGGCTTCGGCATTTCTAACAATATCCGCCTCCTAAAAGCTCAATACTCCTGATTCAGTTTAAATTGCAGAACTAGCTGCAATTTAGTATGCTTATAGCATCATTGATACTGTTCCCAGAGACTATTATTTCATCTTCACTGATAGCCTAAGTACAATTGAGGCTCTTCGATCAATGAAGATCGATAAGCACTCCCCGTACTTTTTGGGGAATATAAGGGAAAGGCTAGGTGCTTTGGCAGGGAAGTCATATCACTTGAACATGGTATGGGTTCCTGCTCATTTTTCATTTTTGGGAAACGAGAGGATGGACTCTTTCTCACGAAACTGGGTGCATTATATGGTGATATTTTCGAAAGAACTATAGATTTCACCTTAGTTTTAAGAAAAAACCGTTCCATAGCTTTAAAGAAATAGAAACGCAAATTTCCCGGAACCTCAAAGCTAACACACGTGCCGAGTCAAACAAAATACCTGAATGAAACAGTAAAGTGCGAGCCAATTTACTTCTGGTTACTGGAATTTGATTTCCCTAAATTTGAAGATTCGAATTAATCAAATTCTGGTTCAACTTTGATCACCCATCCATATTTTTTTATTCGAACAATGGAAATAGAAATAAAGTCAATTCGGATTGTGTGAATAAAATAGGAGTTGGTTCAATTCTGACCTTATAAGAGTATTTTGAGCTAATGAAAGTTGGTCTAGTTACGTACATTTTAGTCAGATAGTGACAATGTTCAAAATCGCAAACCAGATTATAATTATGAGCCTTTTAATTCCATCCACACTACCCTAAAAAAAATCAAAATTCAAATAACGTTATCAAAAAAATCGATGCAGTGGCTTATTTAATCACTTTGAAATAAAACGCTGTCTTGAATCCGCCGCGTAGATTTGCGCCGTTATACATTGGGGACCGTAACGTAAAAATCTAACACTAACTCCACGCTCTCTCCATGTAACTAATCATCACATCTTTCTTTATCTCATAGCACGTAACAATTTTTTCTTAATTTTTTTTCTTCAGTTGAAACAGGTTGCACCTTCCCCCCACCAAGTGTTTCGCTATTTATGAATGATGTTTCAGTGAATAGGTACACTATGGGTCTGATATTGAATGACGGGTCATACTGGCCAACCAAATGATGCATGGGAAACCTATGACCATTCTATCTTGAATTCATGAGTTTATCTTTGATTGAACCTCATTTATTTCCCCACATCCAATATCGAACAAGAGGTTCTTGAGTGTTTGGTATTCGAATCAAAAATTGAAGAGAAAAATTCTCAAATTTGCTATTATTTGCAAGGGGCTTGAGTGGAATGGCATTACATTATGTATTTACAAAACACCAAACGTATGTGATTATTCCGGTGGGCGTCTTTCTAATTGCTAACAAAGCACATCACGAGATCACGCGTTGTGTACACATTTCTTGGCAACCGTATCAGTGTAGCTGGTATTACTCTCGACTATTCTGTTGATACACCCACATCCTAGCTCACAACCACAGCAGATGTACGGCAGTTTTGTGTTTATTTACTATTTTCGCCACTTTCTGATAGGTAATGCAAACCGATGATATAAGTTTTTCGCAATCGTGAATGCCACGGAAAACTGAACGAAACATTTCACTCAAAATACGATTGGTGTGATAGGCATCTATCACGGACACACCGACATCGATTTTGTTTCAAAATGTTGTTCGCTGATTGGGCTATTTGTGTCCGTTCTATTCATTCATGCGTGAAGTAGGCCGGTTTAAAATAGCGTGGTCGAATTTTTATGTTTGTACAATGTTCATCTGTTTGTAGGGCGACATCGATTTGTTTGGGAGAAAATACAGCATTCGGTGAAAGCGCATTTAAGAGGTTATGTATGCTAAGGTGTGCGGAAATAGGAGATTTTTGTAAAAGTACATATGTAGCCATGCTTTTATTGAATACTTGTTATATGTCCTGCATAGTACAATCACAGACTAACAGACATAACACTCAAAAACAAAACTTCGTCCGCTTTAACGGTCAGTTCAAATATATTTGTAGTTGGGACTGTGGCCACATTTGAAATTATGGCGCCACTGACATATGAACAAGCATATGGGGGATAGACCTCTAGTGAAAAATTGTTCCCAAACCGTGAATAAAAGGTGGAGCTAGTGTTCTGGGAAAATTGTCGGATCGATGTTTTTTGAGGGAATTTCCTCATAGTGTTATGTCTGTTAGTCTATGGTACAATGTCTAATTTGTAAACTCAACCTGACATATTTATCAAAGTTATAGCAATTTTCGCAAAACGTGTTTTTTTTAAATAGGATTGCCATGATTACGATTCCAGTCTATCAGCTCAACTGAAACCATAAAGCCAAACAAATTTCATTAGAATATGGACTTGTGATGTCCTTCGAGGATTCATTGAAAAATGTTTTATTCGCAAACGGAGACAATTTTTCAATTTCCACTTTTTCATCTCAACAAAATATTAAAAAGTTAACAAGATCGATATAAAATGTAGACGAAAAAATGAATTCGTTCAAAGATACGGAAAATAAATTACGAACAAATTAAAATAATAAATTGGAAATCGGTCGAAAACTGTTTCGGTAATCCCAGTCACCGCAACGACGTTTTTGGAATAACATGATTTCCAGATAATCGCGTTTAAAGAGAGCAATATGAAAAGCTTTATAACTTTACTTCTACTGGTTTCATTTCCATTAAAATTTGGAATAATATTCTTAAGCACCTTTACATATATAACCTCAAAATGTGGCAAGATTCGTAATTTTCAATTAACTTTTTGTGCATTAAATGACAGATGATCGATTAATAGTATTCTCAACACAATTGTTTAATGTAAAGCTATGCCGGAAAATGAAATGCGTGAATTTCCAAAACAATTTTTAATTTATTTGACAGAAATAAGAAATTCGGATACTACAGTAGATTTGGTAAAACATTGGAAGTGTTAGGGCGAATGGTGTGACATTTACAAATCCATATGAATTGCAAAAACAAATCTTACGCAAGACATATTTCTAATTTGATACATGTAGCAGTTAAAGAGGTGAATATTAAATATTAAAAAATGGCGAAGGCGGCGATACTGTAGCCTGCCCCACCCTCACAATGTTCACGTGGACTTCCGTTTCGGTTTTTATCGGTTTATTTTAAACTGCTTTCTTGCTGGCTGGAACCATGAACATGACTCGTTTTCTTCGATTCTCATGTGTTTTGTCACTCCCATCAAAGTGAGCTTGCATGAACTTTATCAGTCCATAAGAATTTTCCAACAGCGACATAGGAGTTTAAGCCCGAAGTTACATGAGCCTACAGCTCTTAACACAGCCTGGCTATCCGACAAAATCGCCAAATCCTTGCCCCTTAGGCACAGGTCTCAATTGCATATACCTCCGCTTGAAAGATTGACTGTGTAGATCTTAGAACCTTGTAGAACTTGTAATAAGGACGACAGCCCTTATTACAAGTTCTACAAGGTTCTTTGAAAGATTGACTGTGTAGATCTTAGAACCTTGTAGAACTTGTAATAAGGACTACAGCCCTATGATGCCACACCACCTTCTCTTTTTGAGCCATCAAAATAATATCCTAGGGCGTCTCCCGGTTCATTTAGTTCACCCTCAAATGAAATTTTTTAATTATTTATTTGTTTATTATTTTTATTTATTTATTTATTCATTTTTTTAATTACTTATTTATTTAGTCATTTATTTACTTATTTATTTATTTATTTATTTATTTATTTATTTATTTATTTATTTATTTATTTATTTATTTATTTTTTTATTTATTTATTTATTTATTTATTTATTTATTTTTTTATTTATTTATTTTTTTATTTATTTATTTATTTTTTCATTTATATATTTATTTATAAAAAAGTACATCGCTAACAGGTCGCAAACGGTCCCAATAATGATATCTTTGTCTGAACACCTTTAAAAAAAGTCAGGAACTTTGTTCTTATCACATCTCGGGACAAATGGATGTCCAATAAATACGGCACATGATTGAAGAGGCGTTGTAATCCCGTGATGACAGGGTTCGCTCTGTGATAAGACCGCCGAAGCGGCACTTCCAGGAGAATATTACTGCACAACGCCCTTGTTCTAGTTTGGAAGTTAACACGTTTGATTAGGGTCCGTGCATTCATGCGGGCTGACAACATATCGTCAACAATAGGTCACTGATTTGGCAGTACGGAAGATGAACTCTAGGTTGCGCGATATTTAGCCAATAATATGTGAAACGTGCTGCCTAAAAGTAAGTTTAGAATCTAACACCACTCTAAGATCCTTCAAGGAACTTTCTCGGGGAATAGCTAGTCGTGATAAATTGTCGTCCAAATGAATTGTTTTCCTTTCTATAAAATGTTATTGCAGTATAAGATATCGAATTGTTGCTGCTAGAAATGGCGTCATCCGCGTATGACAAACGGGGTCCTTTCAGTCGACAGTTCACCCCGTTAAAGTAAAATAGGAAGATGAGTGGCCCAAGATGGCTTTCTTGTGGGATGCCAAATGTAGCTGCAAATATTTCGGTGCAGTCCGATTTCTCATCCTGCTCAGTTCAGAAGCCAGAAATCGCTCCGCTATTAAAACAGGGCAATTAATCAAAGTAGCCCGTGTGCCGTTTTGTCTATTTGCAAAAGTAAAAATTTATTCCTTCTACCTAGTGTGTGAAACGTGGACAAACATTGAGTGCTAATGGAAAGAAAGTGTACACACTGCATACTCCGTTGCGGACAAACTGAGTTGCGGTTGACTTATTGAAATGTTCGGTAAGACCATCGATTCGTGAAGTGGAGCTAATGTTCAAGGTGAACATGAATCTTAACGTAGCAGAAGTTAATGCTGAGCAATTACACTATGTGAACTGATTGTGTTCAAAAACATTAGTCAAGCAGAATCATTTGCTTCGCAGAACAACTTAAAACACATCGTCGAATGTAATGACATTTTATACAGCATCCCAACGTACAATGATAATGACAGTATTGAAATAAAGCTACATGACCTGGCACCACGTACTACTCCTGCCGCTATCAAACAACTTATGTCAAAATATGAAGAGGTGGATAATGTTAAGGAAGATAATTGGAGGAACTTCTTCCCAGGACTTCGCTACGGCGTTCGTGTGGTGAGAATACGTTCGACAAAACTTATTCACTCCTACTTGACACTCCCAAGCAGAGCACCGCAAGGTGTTACATATTCTCAACGAACACTGGTTATGTACCCAGGAAGGATTCCTACCTGCCAATACTGTGATCAGCCGCTAAACCACGGAAAACCTTGCATAGAAGCTGCTAAGGAAAATCCACCTGTTGCGATCAAAGCCGGTATACAACCGTCGCATGCTAAACCACAACCGGTTGTTAAACCAACGATTGCGGACTAGGCAGTAACAAGCACCAGATCAACAGAACCACTAAATAAACTGCCATTACCAACAGCGAAGTAATAACGAATACACCAAATACCTCCAAGCCAACAACCAACACCACCAACAAAGAATCAAATACCGATGAAGAAGAATTTACAGCAGCGACGAAACGTGAACGAAAATGCGAGAGAAGACGGACCGAATGACCCCCAAGGTGCAGCACACAACGCACTTTATATTTCACCACCAAGGAAGAGGATTTCAACACGCAGCAGCAAGCTGCGTCAACAAGACCCGATGGACACATAAAAGTTAATTTTAATTTTGATATATTGTAAAAATCGTAAAAAATCTACGGCTCAGTTATGCTAACGCATTGAGTCGTGTCAAAAAGGAAAAAAAAATATTTCGGTTTGAATTAGTTATGGGATTTGGAATTTTTGGAGCTAGCGTCAGTATTTCGGTGTATTCCTTTCCTATATTGGCACTTACCCTACGTCCAATGAGATACGACTGAAGCCAATGAATTAGTGGTCCTTTCTATCCAAGTTTGACTATTTTGACAATGCAATGGTGATCGATGTAGATTGCATCGGTTTGTAAACCATTCTCGAATCCTTTAGAGACAAACGAAGTGAACGACAATAGTTTCGTCATAGTAGATTGGCTAGGCATGAACCCATGTTGATCTTCTGAGATACATTATTTGCAGTGAAAAAACACCTTTTTCATCATAACTACCTCAAATAGCTTAGAGACAGCGCCTAGTGCGGAAATGTCTCTATAATTGTCGATGTTCTGGAACTGGAAATACAAAAGCTTATTTCCACAGTGATGGAAATGTTGCGGATGATAGCAAGAATTCCCGAAGAACCATCCCGGTCAAGCTCAGATAATAGCCGTTCAAGTTAAAATACGCTACTGGAACTACCTAATATCCGTCGCACGTTGCTGCGACTTTCAACAAAATAAGAGTAAAACACAATTTGTTTCGAAGCGCCATCTGGCGGACAGATAATCCCCAACAAATAACACACATATCTCCATAACATTTATCTACTACGTAGAAATTTTGACGGCAATCCGTTAAGCCGTTTGGGAGTCCATCAATCACATACATACAAACAATGACTTTATACTAGTAACTATTCGCCGTGCGTTTTTTGTTAATAATACCACAACATTTTTTTCAGTGTATATTTTTTTTCGTATAGATGTATTCATTCCCTGTAACTTGTTCTCAGATAGTTTTGCTGTATAAAATAGAGTAATCGACCAAACATTTTTGGAAATAAATTCACGTAGAAATGTCTACGCCCTTTTGAAAAATTGCTCTCGTATGAAAATATTGCAATTGCAAGTAAAAATCATGGATTCATAAACCGAACACAACTGCAAAGATTCGTTTGAATCGACGATGGTCACCAGCGGTCGAGTGGTGTCTCGTGAAATTGCTTTAATACAAAGACCTCACATTCCTGTATATTCTCTCGAGGTCATTATTCCGCCTTTTCTTTTCACATCGCATTTGATTGGTGGACAATTTTGTTCATATGTAGTAATCGTGCAGTCTATAAGTTTCGTGGTAACTTCGACAAGATTTTTGGAGTGTTTGACATTGGCCTGGAAACCCTTTGAAGGTGTTTTCAGGAATTGCAGATACGTGCCCCTGTTTAAACTCTTTTAAACTGTTTTCCTTCGGTCTCTGTTCGCACTTAGTGCCTATCACCGACACCAGGGAGGTGACTCCAAGATCCTAGATATCGCTCCGTCAACACATCGGCCGGGACCAACGGCTTTACTTCCCTTCCAAAGGAGTTCGTTACCACAGATTTATCGTCTCAAAAAATCTCAACGACCAAGCTGAGATTGACGGCCCTATTCTGCGCGGCGTGTGACGTGAGACAACTAATCTCACCTCACTTTACGTGACTTTTCTCACCCTATTCTGAGAGTCGACTCGGGTGAGGTGAGATTCCCCATTGCGGTTAAATGGGCGTCTCACGTCACCCGAAGTGACTCTTCAGAATTGGGTGAGAAAAGTCACGTGGAGTGAGGTGAGATTAGTCGTCTCACGTCACACGCCGCGCAGAATAGGGCCGTGAACCTATACCCACTGGACTGAGAAACAGTCACGCTTACCACTCAACCACATTTGGGGAAACACATATTTTTCCTAGAATTGGGAACTCATTATGAAATCATTGACGAAAATCAATAAAATTCACCTGGACATGGAAAGGGGGTATTGCTGCAGGAATTGACCACGTTTGTCCTCGTAGAGGCAGAAGGTGGTAAAAAACGGAGTTTTTGGTCCACGTGGTATATGGGTGGCCATCTATTACTATTTTTGATTTAGCTCTTTATCGTACGCCTTGTGCCTAATTTCACATCATCATCAGTTCAGTCGCACTGTGAATGACGTATAATTTGATTGTAAATGTGCTATTTTTTCAATTGTATATTCTCAAAAACTTATAAACTTATTTTAGTGAAAAAATTTAAATTGTTCAATAAAAAGCCTAGTAAAAAATAAGGAGTTTATCCGTAAAAAGCATAGGTCTGATATAGCAACCATATTGAATAACCAAAATATACATGGCTGCATTTCTTATGGTCAAATCACCCAACTCGTTTGACTTGGCTTTGAATTCATTAACTTACGGTTATAAATCAGTAGTGAGTGCATAAAGTTTCAAAAAATAGAACATTTAAAATAAAATTTAACGTCCCTGTTACAGTGAGACTTATGTTGATGTGAAATTGGGATCACATGTGATATATGATTATTTTTTCGGTTTATTAAAGGTTTATCATTTTGGAAGCCTGACCTCAAATAGGAACATTTTTATGTATATAGATGGATGAATGACGTGAAATAATGTGCTTAGGCAAAATAATAAATAAAACATTGCTACTTCGCTGAGGCTGTGAAAATCACAATATTTTCAAGTGACTTGTGCAAGCGTTTCCGGTTGTCATTGTAGTGAAGGAAATATATTTAATGTCTTATTCCACGTGATCTGTCAAAATCACTTCTGCTATATTTAGCACTTCTTGTATCTCACTGCACAATTTACGCATACGATGCGCATTACTTAATCTCAATCTCTCGTTTGAACTAAACCTTGCACTTTTGAAAGTTCATAGCCCGGTTGCAAGATTCGACGCCATCATCTTCAACGGCGTCGATTTTTTGTACAAATCCGTGAATTCACTTTTAGCTAAGCTCGAAGTAGCCGCAAACCAAAACTATGTTACCTTTTCCCTTTTATATCGCTTTCACGTTGTATTGTCGCAATGGTTTTCACAAACACTAACACGCAGTCGCCGCCGGTCGTGAAAATGACATTACTGAATACGCTTCGTAATCTTTTTAGCTGCAGATACTATTTTTCTCACGACTGATTTTTTGGGAAATTGATCATGAGTCTTTTCTGTTGCCAATATCATGCAATATAGGCCTTGCTGTAGAACAGACTATCTCATCAGTATATTACCGTTTAATTTATAGCAAATCGTAAATTAAATATTAACCATCTCCTTTGAGTTATCCGACCTATTTCGTAACGACGGCCGTGTTCAAGAGAACCTTTTCCGCATTCTCTGCAAGCCGTAACAGTTGGATTTCAACTTCAAACTATTCTTATAAGCGACACCGCCCAGCGGCGGTTGAGATCTCACTTCCAGAATCAGCACAATTTTGCGTAGAAGCGTACACTTTTCGTCTGTGTTTTCCACAGTTATATCTCGCAAAACCGATGTCTTCTAATGGTGAAAATCACATTTCTATTTATATAAACCTGTACACACTTACACTCATCTTCCGAACCCGTAGTACATTCCCGGGAGCACTATATTAATAAAAATAACTTTTTTTCGCTTTCAGTCGATCAGATGAATTTTCTTTCCAGATATTAGACACTTTTCGATCTCAAATCAGCAGGAACTCGATCGCATTATCGATTGTCGAACAGAGCACTATCAAACTGTACCGGTGAATCTTCCAACGATTGCCTGGGAAATTTTATATAACCCCGCGAGACCGCAACCGAGAGAGGTTTGCACGCCCAGACGTCTCAAAACTGACTGATCGTGGATGGTCGTCAAGTTGCGATTGCTCAGCCCTCCTTTCTGGTACGGAAAATGTGACCGAACTGTTTCGTTCAGTTTCAACCGGGGTGGATTTTCTTTTGCATGTTCACGGAAAACATTATTTTATCATACTTGTTTTGTCTTTCCTCGTGGGACCATATAAAAATTGTATTTGAATATTGTTTAAGTAAGATTATTGATTCATTTATGAACAATAGTATTCCGTTAGATTATTATGATATAGCTCAGCTCTTATAGGAATATTTTTAAAAAATGCGTATTAATTCCAATGAACACGGAAGGTGTTTTATGATCATCAAACTATCATGCGTCTCCGTCAATTGGACGTTTGAATCAAATAACGTAGAATTCTCGTGACAATATCTGAGTGAATTTGCGCAGCGTTTAAAAAATACATCTTTTAATTTCCGCAGTATGAATGACCAAATAGGGATAAAGCAGAAGCTTAAAATCATGCATAATTGAATCTGAAACGTACATCCACATTCAAGTTTTATTTATGTTTTTATTTTATGAAGAATAGTGATAGTCAGCAGCTGTTGTGAGACGTATGTAGCAATAACGTAAACTGTTCGATGCCCAATGATAAGCTGTCGCGCATATCTTATTCGTCTGTAGTAGTTGGCAATTTCCGAACTCAAAATCACAATGAGATTCCAAATGGAAACTTATGTTAGGTTTAGTCAGGGAATTAACGAGTTATATCTCGTGGAATTTAAAAAAGGCAGTTAAGGTATCGCACAAATTAGATGAGAGGAATCCAATGGACATGGTTTTATATATTTATAAATAAAAGTAATTGACTGTCGGAACTATACCTGTTGCTCCAAAACATCTCTTATTCGAATCTTTTTGTGGTGAACACGATATTTCTATATATTAAAGTTTTGCATGTTTGGTTATATTTACGGTGATGCTGTTCGAATAGTAGTTCTTATATAAATTATATCATTTCAGGAACGATCATTCACTGTTACTCCGCTAGGATATATATTTTTGAAATCTTCTAGGGATGAAAGCAAGTTTGTTAGGAAAAGATTTCGAAAACATTTGAGATTTGGGATCACTTCAATAGAGGTAGAATATGGAGTCCTTGTTGCTATACGTCAGATAATTGTTGATCATCACGACGGTATCGGTCTGACTAGTTAGTAACAGTATCCATGTCCGCGGGTTTCAGGAAGATTTCCTGAACCTCTTTCGCTACCAGTTGATTTAGAATCCGGAGCAGTACGGATTCAGTTGAGCCATCGCGAATCGCTCGTTGGTTTTGTATGAATAAGTTTAAGTTTTTCTATACCGGAGCAATGTCAAAATAATATGCTATTAGATACGAAAACTTCTCTTAGATGAACGAAATGAATTCGTGCGACCAACGAAATTGTTCGTAATATACACAAACGTTTATTAAAATAAACGAATCATTTAGTTTCATTCACGAAAAATAATAAAACCGAAGAAAAAAATTATTATGGTGTATTTGAACAATTCGGTAGCTTATTTTAAAAAAAAAATCGATATTTCGGGTGTTTAAAATATTAAACAAAAATTTATTGCGAAAGATTGAAAAATTTTGGATACAAAATGAACCGTTCAAGTACACGTGAATGTAAATACAAAAAAAATCAAAAATATGAAAATCGGTTGAATAGTTTTAGAGATATAACGTCCACCGCTACGATACTTTCCAAAAAACTCCAGTCCGAGATAATCGCCTTTTAAGTTCTGTGTTAACTTCATTCGTGGATGGAACTAGCGCGCTGAAAAAACCGCTGTAATTTGAAATATAGAGCTCCGATATGGTTGAAATATCGCACATAAATTTTCGAAAATATATATTTTCAGAATATGCAATAAAAAATCGATTTTTTTAGTGTAACTCTTAAAACGATAATGATCACAAATGTTTTATAGAAAATCGTTTAAATCAGTATATCTCCCAAAACATGAAAACACAATTCAATTTATTAACTTGAAAATTTACACAGTAGTTACATTAAGGTGTAATTTCATATTTTGCCAACGAATTAATTGAACAAAACTAATAAAATGCATGAAAAATCAAAAATGAGTTAAATAAATAAGGTAAAAATAGTTTCGAAGCCTGCACGAATAAAACTCAAATGAAATGAATAAATTATAGAAAACCAATAACTAAATTACATGAAATCACAAAATGAATATTGTTAATATAAAATTGAAAACACAAAAAATTAAAAGCAATCAATTTCCATAAAATGAGTGCTATGAAAAATATAAATATAAATAATGAAATAAATAAAACGAATAAAAAAGGAAATACAGGAATATTTTGAGCAAAAATGAACAAAAAGCAAAAAACACAAACTATAAATACAACGAATACATTAATGGAATAAACAACCCAAATGAATCTAATTATATTCTGGAATCCATCAAATGAGAAAAAAATGTCCGATTAAACCGAATGCATAAAAGAAATAAAATAAATCAAACGAATTATTTGTTCTAAATGAAGCTATAAAATGGAATAAATCTATACAATGAGGAAAATTTAAATTAATTAAATAAGTACATGAATAAAATTAATATAGTAAATACAATGAATAAAATTGCAAAACATTGAAAAATAAAAAGCATTAAAAGAACAAAATGAATTAAATGAGATATAACAATAAAACGAATTAAGGTGATATAAACAATAAAACGAATTAAGTGATATAATTGAAACTTATAATGCGAACATCGGGAATTATGCATAAAATGCTCGAAATTTTAACAAACATGAATCGAATTATAAAAATGAATCGAATTATTCAAAAGAAGTAAATGAGTAAAATTTGTAGCATATTTTCAACTAATTCTGTCATTTTATGAGAAAAAGTCCCCTTCATTGAAAAATTATCTCAAAAGTTGAACGTAGGGGATAAGTATTTTTTATATAGAATGTGTATTAGGGTGTCCCAAAATGACATCATGTTAAAAAAAGTCATTGGGCTCAGTTCTTAAATGAAAGGTTAGGGTATTAGGAGCACTTTCTTCTTCGGAGTGAATTTGCTAAAATGCTCCCTACTGGTAACGAATTTTGATTTTTTGAAAAATGGGCCGATTTTGGGTAAAATTTCAAATGCATGCCTCTTGAAGTGCTTCTGAACGACCTTAGATTTGTTCCAGCATTTTTTTTTATTTTCTGAAGGTCCGATTGGAGAAGTTTGGTTAGTTAGTTTGCACAAATTTTGCATTATAAGAGCAGAAGAGCCATTAAAACTTAGTAAAAGGTGAAATTCTTGGTGTTTTCAGTAGTTTTTCTTCAAAATTGGGTACCTACAAAATTTTAAAAGTATAGAAAATACTTTATATAGTTGAGCCGAATACAGGGGCGTAATTTTGCTGAAGAAAGTGTATAGCTACGGCCAATGGGGTATGAGTTATTTAAGTTTTTGTTAGATAACCTTTTGACATTTTATGATATTCATCAAAAATAACACTGTTCTGCAAATTTTCGGAAAATAGAAGGAAAATGATGAAAAATAGCGTTTTTCGCTTGTCTCTAGTACATCAGAATGGGTTCTTATGAGCATTTGACGATTTTTAAAAAAATTTTGTATGCTAATAGCCACCTAAAGGGTTTGAAAATCACTAAAATTAAACAAATATGTCGAGTTAATGGCAAATTATGGCGTATATTTGAAGGTTGAATTGATTGGCGCATTCACATATTGTATATAATGTCTTATTTCCATGTTAGGAACTTTAAAGTGGAGAAAAATGCAGAAGAGTGTGGTGAGTGTTGAAAAACGGATATTTACTGTTTACATCACATAATTCCGAAATAGTCGAATATTGGGCAAATATCCTCGAAAAAGTTTTACAACAGAATACAGCGCATATTCTGACACAATTATATTGTTGAACTAACCAAACTTCTCCATTTGGATCTACAGAAAAATAAAAAATGCTGAAAAAAATCTAAGACAGTTCAGGACCACTTCAACAGGCATAAATTGGAAATTTTATCCAAAATAGGCCCCTTTTTCAAAAAATCATAATTCGCCACCAGTAGGAAGCGTTTTAGAAAATTCACTCCGAAGAAGAAATTGGCACCGCAAATCGTGTTTTTTTTCCAGAGGAACGTTTCCACAAAAAGCTTAGTCACCGAGTTGCTTGTCGATATTTTTGCATAGTAAAATTACAGAATTTGTTTATACACGATAATGTACAAAAGTTTTGATCAATTCGTTTCACCCAAATTTTAAATAAATCGCGAATGCGTGTTTATTTTTCACGCTGAAACCCTCTTCTCACGTGCTTTGAAACGCTGCAACTTTTGACCTTTTTCACGAAGCTCTATGAACGTTTTGAAAAATGTTCTCAAGATGTTTTAATTTCAGATAAAGCAATATTTTTCTACATCTTGAACCGACTTAGTCAACCTATTTAATTTTTTCCCCGATGACGAATTAACAAATTTGATGAAGCGAATAAAATACATTAAATTAATTAAACGAATTAAATGAGTTAAATGAATTAAACGAATTATATGAATTAAATAAATAATTGAATTATATGAATGAAATGAACTAAATTAATTATATTAATTCAATTAAGTACATGAAGAAAATGACTAAAATTATATAATAACTTTATTTATTTATTAAAATAATTCATCTGACAAAAAATAGTCTTAATGAACAGCAGGAGTCAAGTCCTAAAAATTGTAGACCGCGAAACTTTCTGTGCGAACTTGTGCGATGGTTCACCAAACTAGAACAGATCCTCGGCCGTGGAGAAAGTTCGAATACATGCGGTTATCGGTTCGTTGAATACAAACCACAGACTAACAGACATAACACTCAAAAACAAAGCTTCGCCCGCTTTAACGGTCATTTTAAATATATTTGTAGTTGGGACTGTGGCCACATTTGAAATTATGGCGCCACTGACAAATGAACAAGCATATGGGGGATAGACCACTAGTGAAAAATTGTTCCCAAACCTGAGGGGCAACCCACCAGTAAATGAGTGTTTGGGACTGTGAATAAAAGGTGGAGCTAGTGTTCTGGGAAAATTGTCAGATCGATGTTTTTTGAGGGAATTCCCTCATATTGTTATGTCTGTTAGTCTGTGTACAAACGTCGAACGGTGGAATCTAGGTTGTAGTAAGCCAGATGAGCGTAGAGAACGTTGCGAGGCACGAGTCAATTTTAGCGTTGAGAAGCTTTGCTACGAATACTACTTTCTGATGCTGTCTGCGTTGTTCCAGTGTGTCGAGACCGATCAAGCGATATCGAGCAGGATACGGTGGTAGGTCTAGAGAATTCCGCCATAGAGTAGTGCGAGTAAGTAATAAAATGAATTAAATGAATACAAATAATGAAATGAATGGAATGGAATTCAATGAGTGAAATTAATAAAACGACCAAAATGAATAAAATGGATAAACTGAATAGAATGAATAAAGTAAATAAAGTGAATCAAAATGAGGGGGGGGGGGATTTTGGGGACAAAATGACCCAGTACCCCACTTTCCCGTATTTTTTGAGAAATTGAAATATCACCATTCAAATATTAAAATTGCTAATTGCTTTAAAAGTTGCAAACAATTGTAATTTTCTGAGTGCTACTTCAAAAGTTATAGCATTTAATACATTTTCCTCCATATTTTCCCGTAGTACCAATTTCAAAAACTTCACGCAAAGTTGGTGGGGGTCTAAAATTATCCAAATGATGTGAAATTTGCCATCTAATCGTACTTTGACATTTATCATAATATGAAGATCATCATAATATCAATCATCATCATAATATTAAGATTATCTGGTGCTTCTGCTTTATTGGTGGACCTTAATTAGTCATCAGGATACTGGAACGTTCAATTTATTTTGGAATTCAAAGATGTCTTTTGGATCATAGATTTCTGAAAAATATATTTATTTTGCGTTAAATGCCCAACGCTCTATGGGAAGGCTTAACACAAACAGGTGACTAAAGATATTTTGTCTCATATTCTTGCGCAAAACGTTTGTTTGAATTGATTATATTGTACGACATTCATAAAGGGGTTTAAAATATGATAAAATTAATAAACACTTATGTTTAGGTCTTTTGTACATAATAGAACTTTCAGGTCTAGTATTTTAATGCGCGCTTCTAAATAGTTACTGAGATAAGGCCACATGTGCTTTAAGCCCCTTAAATAGAGAGCGACAGAGATAAAGAGAAAGCGAGAGATTTATATTTTAAAGCATACATTAGCATAGCAGTAAATAGAAGGTGGTGTGAAGTGCCTAGGATTATTTTATTGTCGATAGTGCAAAAGCCGTGCATTTAGTCGATTACACTGCAGTCTTTTCCCAGTTATACTTATAGCTTGCTAATTGTTTCGTTCGGAATTCTCGATTCGGAGATATGGCTTAATGAGTCCAATACGCACCAGTATAATGAAAAAAAAATGGTTCAAGCTATCAGAATAAATATTTAAATTTTTGGAAAAGTAAGTAGCCATCGAAAGTGTCCCAGGACATATAAGCTGATTTTCTTCTAGTAATGCAAGTTTTAAATTTTTGCAAATAAATGTATTGATCATGAGAAATCATTCTTAAGAAATGTAAAACGGGTTGAAAGTGGTGAAGATGTTCTGTTCTGTTCGAAAACTCGAATCGAATGCCCCAATCATTGCACTACTATTTGAGCCAATGTGTCTATAGAAGATGTCGCTTAAATAGAACGATGATAGAAACTGGGTGAAAATAGGATCTTTGTCCCAGAAAGTACACGGCTCGGAAACGAATTTCAACAATCTATAGCTTTTTAGAAAGGTATTTTTAAGCTTTCTAGTTATATGCACATACCGCGACCTAATAGCTTTCTTCGAAAGTAATTTGCTTAAAACATGTTGTGTTTGACATAATCTCTCATATTTCGGAAAGTACATAAACAACATATCCAAAAACAAAGATAATAGCGTCTAATGGTCACGTTAGTCCTTTCATTTGAAACTAGTTTCGTTAAAATCTAAAATCTAAAAATTCCTTAGATAATTACATGACTGAGATAATTTATTTATTTATTTGTGGAGCAGGGAAAAGCCCGCTGGAGTGAAGCTCATTTTCGCCTCTTCTCCAGTAGGCATAAAACCTTCTCATCTTTTCATTGTCAACAGGCAATATGCTAACCCTAATGACAAAATAATTACATGACATTATGTGTACATGCATACAGACATTGTCCCAATTTGTCGAGCTGAGTCGATTGGTATATGAGACTCGGCCCTCCGGAAAAAGTTTTCCAAGCTGGAACGAATCCTATACTTTCCTTTTGTAAGAAATGCAATAAACCTTCGTTTTTAAATGAATTTTTATTCAATCGAAAAAATAATTAAGATAAGTCAGCTCTCGACGTATGTTTCTTGTTTGGCTATGGAAATCCATGAATATCGTTATTCAGGTAAGCTTTGAATTTGACATCATCTACTAGAATTGTCCTAGTGGTTTGACGAACGGTAAGGAGTTCATCGAAACTGCTCTCACGGCCATAAGTTAGAAAATCAGACGACGCTACTGGCAAATGAAAGATTGCACACTGAAAAATGATTGAGACACAATCAGACAATTTGAAGTTGTTTGGTGTTTATTTCTAGCGATGGTAGATAGAAAATGAAGTACAAAATGTGTCCAGATAACATCCTTTTCCGTTTAATCGAAATAAAATTCGGCTGGTATATTAAATCGGCTCATTGCTATATTGAACAATATATAACATGCTTTAACTTTTGACGAATATAAGATAGGCACTTGGTGTCTTCAGCAAAGTTATTCCTCAAGAGAAAGAGCTATGAATTTGCAGAAGACATCATCTCAATATATGTTATATATTGTCTTCGAATTAATAAATTTTCGTACAGACTGAAATACTACACTAACTTATACCTATTTTCAATTGGAACATTTCTCTACTTAAATTAAAGTCAAAACTCTATTGAAGAGCTGACAGCAAACATCTACCGGGTTATTCTGGCCGTACTGCGTGCGATGTATAGAGCGCCGAAATAAGTCCATTCTCCGCAGAGACCTACCGGGAACGTTGAAGTCCAGCTTATATAATCACCTAAAAGAAAATTAATGGAAATATTTCACTTATAGGGGAATTAATCTTTGAAAACATAATGTCAACAGAAAGAGCATATTTAAACCAATACCTTCTTCGAAGATGCTATTGACCTCAATTTGGCCGTTTTGGCGTTCATAGTCAATTTCATGTTTTTAGTCTTATTGCTAGATACTGGGAAACAGTTATAATCGGTCACTAGCATTTAATGTTAAATATCTTTTTTGATATTAGTCTGATTTCAACAAGCTATATCTTGCTCGAAAGGTATTTGTATAAGCTATCTGAAAATTTACAAAGTGTTTTCTTGTGTTGTTAATTTCGACTGTAATTTCAAAAAAAACTTCAGAGAGTGCCATTTTTAGTCATTCAAACATCCATCCCTAGTAACAATTAGGATATCTTAGAAACTAAACATCAGAATGAAAAACAAATTAATAGCGTTCTGTCTGGGCCTTTCATTTGAAATTGGTTTGGACAAGATCGGTTCAGTCATTGCTGAGAAACACGAATGAGAGTTTGTCCGTTACATACACACACATACACACACAGACATTGTCCCAAATCGTTGAGCTGAGTCGATTGGTATATAAGACTAGGCCCTCTTGAAAGTTTGAGCGATTTCTATCCATTTCTTTTATAAGAAATGTAAACGCACAAAACTCACTACCTGATTTGTCTGTTTCGTTCCAAAGGGGTGAGTTCATGGTCCACATGTTATGTTCGCAGGCAAGGGCGACCACGTGGCTCAGTGTTGATATTTACCATTCGGTTACAACCTCAACAGCGCAAACGCTTCACCAGTACCCCATGTTTTCCTATCAGTCTTGTGATTACTAAGTACCAGCATGTTTTTGCTTCTCTTCTACATCCTACGCTTTTCGATTTCCTCTACTCTAATAGCAGCATACATGGAGAGCGGTTCAAAAACAAACAGCTGATATTTGTATGAAAATAGTTTTCCACCCACACCACCCACCGGTGTTTGGTTTAAGCGACTTGACAGTTAGAAAAGCGAATGTATTGGCAACAGTGGTTGTATTTTGGTGATCGTACTGGTAATGTATTTGTTTTGCTGGTTAACACTGGGAAATATGTGTGAGTGCTGTCAAAGTTTTCGTCGGTTTGTAGCGGTTCTAGCTCGGTTTGATTCGGGATTTTCATCATAGAGTGGCGAATCGCTGACTTTTCAGTATTACGTGGAATGATAATTGATTTTATGCACTCTGAATTTTTTCACATTTTAAGGAAAAGAAGGTTATCTACATTAAGTTTTCATGGAATACCAATAAATAATGTTGTTCGTGATGACGCTTTCTTTTACTTGTTTTGGGTGTCCATGGATTGTAATGAAAAGGACAACTAATTATGGTTGAGCAGTATTTCAAGCGAACGCATCGTTTTGTATAGCCCTGAACCGGTTCTACCAAGCCACGCTACGAAGGAAAACGTCGCAGTGAATCAGTTTTCCCGTAACTCTATTGTAGGTTAGATGGAAATTTTATTGTGGTTTAGTGTAGGACCAGGCAGGAAGAAAAGTTTCATGTTTTAGCTTATTTTTATTGCTTCAATTTTTATGGTAGTAAAATTACACTGTTCCTATAATAGTAGATAGTAACAAACTGGCAAAAGATTCTAAATTATAATATCCATTGGAAAGAGGACCCAAATGCAGTGTAGGACATAACGTGACAGAAGCGAGAATTGCAAAAAAAAGTGCTGAGGTGTGATGAAAACGATGTGAAAAGTTCAATGTTATGAGCCTTGAGTGGATTACATAAATTTATTTTTTTCTTTGTGGCGACGAAGCAAGCAGCGGAAGAAGATAAAGTGTAACAGGAAAGCTCGAGTGGAATGTATTCTGTGGTATTGTTCACTATGCACTAGTAAATTGATACCTCGACATAATTGGAGAATATACAAAGCAACGCCAGCGAAAAGATAGTTGAGTCTATTAATAAATCCAAGTGGCATTCGTCTCCAATCAATCCTGTAGCAGTAGTGAACTAAACGGATCGAACTAACTATCAATCAACACCGCACTCCATGGATATTGCAGCTTTTGCATCTACCATGGCCGCCAAGACTGCTGCCAGGGATCGAGTTAGCCAACCGAATGATCTGACCAGTGGAGAAACATCCGGTTCCTTAAATGCGGCCACTTCGGATGCTAGAGCGAATAAGTTGAAATCGTTCATGGGTAAAACGCCTAGCGCCATAAAATCGAAGTTTTTGTCAGTGCTCGGTAATAGTACGGAGATTATCAATGGCATATCGAACAAGGTATGAATGGGGAAGCTGGTTGAGTAGGTTGTTTGGGTGCTGAAAATAGTGAAATGTTTTTTTTTTATTTTTTTTTTTATATATTTGGGCTAGGAGTCTAAAGTTCTGAAGGAAAAAAAGATTATTATTTCGAAGAAGAGCGTATGCAATTCACAGACTTCCTGCCTAGCAGGTAAAGTAATTTCCGAACGACAACGTAATAATCTGCCTATTTACTGGAAACTAGGCTACGGGCGGAAGCGGTAGCTGCAGTTCAATTAAAACCCTACGTATCTTTCGCGACGTTTGAACACTGTTCACAATTTCATGTATTATTTTTTGTTCAATTATTTATGATTTACAATAATGAAACCTTAAAGCCGAAATTATTTTATCGCTCTGAAATCAATAGAATTCTGCACTACCGAACGAAAATATAGTTGGAATTTCAATATAATATAACATATTGTAAATCAAAGTCAAACCAACACGATTTGACTTTGATTTACAATATGTTATATTAAATACTTTACTACTTCTAAAGACCATTTAAATTGATTTAATATTAAAAAGGAAGATTTATCTGTTTGATAGTTACGAATAGAGGTTTGTTATCTTCAATAGCAAGTCATTAATTTCAAGAAAATTAGCGGAAGATAAAATAAATTTTACATTATGTGTAAGATAAATCCAGCATAAAATTTAGTGCGTTTTACCAAAATTTGTTTTGAGTAAGTTTGATATGTTTTAAGCTACCTTATTCCTGAATAGGACAAAAGAAAATTATTTTCGATTTAGCTATGGAAAATTGTGACTTGTGCAAAAAGGTACGAAGGCGTTTTTAGAAGTTTTCGAATAAGCTCTGCAGATTTATATTTTGATAGAAATTTGGAATTGAAGGTTAACTTATAAGTTTGTCTTCAAATCCTAATTATTTTTTTTATTAATTTATATATAGTTTTAATGTTCAATACAATTACTTCGACAAACTCTATTGACAATATAGGGAAATGTGGTCGGTTGTCGGCACCCTTTTGTCTTTGGCTCATAACATTTCTCCAATTGCATAATGTAGGAACCAGGCACGTGCGCAGAAAATTCTCAAAAGGGGGGGGGTTGATTTTTTAACGTTTATTTTAAAAGAAACGTACAGAAACCCTTAAACTTTGAAGATTTTTTCAGAGACCTGGACCTAGTCTTGCGAACAAAACGACTCAGCTCAACAAATTGGGTAAATGGTTGTTATCTAGAAAGAGTCACCAAAAGACACTGCTGCATAGTGGTCGGAAATACCAAAAACGTGAACTTAATTCACTAGAGGCCAAACCATCGAACATATTCACAGGGTATCTTTGGACGAATTGTTCATAAGAATATTCCCCAGAACGTGATAAAAATTCAAATTAGGCATGGCTTACTACGATCAAACTAAAAAAAATAACTTTTTATACTGACAGGGTAGAAAGTTGGTGTCTTCGACAAAGTTGTAGAAATGCTCGTAATGAAGAATTTTGTTGAACAACTTGAACTTATGGGACTTAAAGTTATCGATTTATAAAGCGTTTTCTAAGGCAAAACCCTTAAATTTAGTTTTTTTAATAAAACTTTTGCCACTGTGACTTTTCGTGCAAACCATGTTCCAAACAAATGTGAAGGCATTAATACCACATAATATTGTTGAAGACTATTAGTAAAAATACTCATTCGTTTCAAAATTATTGAAGATTTTAACATTTTTTTACCATTATTTACAAAATTTTGCGAAAATGGCCGATTTTTTTTTTGATTTTTTATGGAAAAAGTAAAAAAAAAACATTACAAAGCGAGCTTACTGTTTTCATAGGGTTCTAGAGTGCTACGCATCAAACCTTCTTACCTTTATTATGCGTAGTCTGGACATTGAAAATAGTGCCTGCTCGTCTATTTTGGATTGCATCTTTCTCTCTTATACGCAGTTGAAATTGGCGTAAATTTTTTTTTAAATTTTTCAATATCTGTAAAACGAATGAGTATTTTTACAAGAGGTGCGCGTTGCGCCGCCGATTTCAGGTAAAATTTTTACATGCAGTCTTCAACAATATTATGTAGTTTTAATATCTCAACATCTGGAACATCGTTTGCACGAAAAGTCACAGTGGAAAAAGTTATATTAAAAAACTAAATTTAAGGGGGTTGCCTTAGAAAACGCTTTATAAATCGATAACCTTAAGTCTTACAATTTCAAGTTGTTCAACAAAATTCTTCATTATGAGCCTTTTCAAAACTTTGTCCAAGACACCAACTTTCTACCTCGTCAGTATAAAAAGTTGATTTTTCTAGTTCGATCATAGTAAGCCATGCCTCAATTTAATTTTTATAAGATTGTGAGGAATATTCATAAGAACAATTCCTCCAAAGACACCTTGTGAATATATTCGATGGTTTGGCCTCTAATGAATTAAGTTCACGTTTTTGGCATTTACGACCACTGTGCGCTGCCTGCTGGCTCGTGGTGGATTCGGATTGGTTTGTAGTAGTTGTTAAGCCAACCGACTAAACCAAAACCTCTTGTATCTCGCAATCCTCATCCATCCGGGGCAACCGTTAGGAACTGCTTTAGTAGGGATTGCGTTCTTGCTTGTTTTGTTTCGTGTTAATCGTCATGTTTTTATCCATAGCTACATTTCCTTACTTGCTGTCCAACGTTTGCGTTATATCTGACCTGTTTAGGTTTGCTGCAAATATCGTCACCTGTTGAGACATGAACCGATCCGGAGGTGTCGGCCATAAGGATTTACATCTATTTACCACCACTTTCGCCGGGCTTCTTATCCTTCTTGGTGCTAGTCGTTCCTATTTATCTGTTAGCTGGTGCTGAGAACTTCTCGGCAGCGGTATTTCACTCAATACCGATGCCCATTTCCGCGATTCATTTCGCTGTCATTCCAACCGAATAATCATCGGCAGTAAAATTTCTCTAGACATCGATATCCCGATTTTCTCCAACTTCGTGTTTTTGCTCCTTAGCTGCCGTTGCTAGCCCGCTGACCGACATCTGCTGTTTACTCACTACTGCTGCTAATATCGAATCCCTTTCCAGCCACCTTCGCAAAGTTTAGTCCTTGGTTTCTTCATTTACTTGTTTCTAGAGTGACCGAACTCAAATGACATTTTATGTGTAAAAACGGTTTGCAATATTTTTTCCTGAACAGGGAGTTAATAATTTTTTAAAAGTAATTCATTACATAAGAACTTGTCAGCACAGATTCTTTCCTGGTCGATCGGTTGAGACGAATCTAATTAGCTTCACATCGTTTTGCATAGAACAAATATCCAACAAATTTCAGGTGAACACGGTCTACACTGATCTTAATGCCGCTTTCGATACAGTTAACCACTAGATACTGCTAGCAAAGCTTGATGAACTAGGATGTACCACGAGATTCTACCACTGGTTGCGATCCTACCTTGTACACCGAGGTCGTCGGGCAAGTTGGTGACAACGTATCTGAATCCTTTTCTAATAATTCCGGAGTTCTTCAAGGTAGTACACTAGGTCCGTTATTATTTTCATTATTCGTAAATGATGCGGTTTTCGTTCTTATGCGTGGAAGGAAACTGTTTTTCGCTGATGACTTGAAAATATTTCTTGTCATAAGAAATTAAGCCGATTGCCGTGAGCTACAGTGTCTCATCGGTACATTTTACAACTGGTGTCAAAGAAATATGTTGATTCTTAGTGTTGCGAAATGTTTTGTCATCAGTTTTCATCGTACAAGAGACATGCTTAATATCAACTACAACATTGCTGGAAGTCAGCTGCAACACGTTGACCACGTAAAGGACCTAGGTGTTATTCTTGACGTAAGGCTTACTTATACCAATCACTTATCAGCGACTATTGACAAAGCGAATTGATTGCTGGGATTTATGTTTAAAATTTCCGGTGAATTCCGAGATCCTTTCTATTTCAAGGCTTTATATTGCTCACTGGTGAGCTCGCAGTTGGAATTAGCAAACATTGTCTGGTGCCCTTATCATGCAACGTGGAGTGAAAGGATTGAAGCTGTCCAGCGCATATTTATACGATATGCTTTACGTCAATTGCCTTGGAAGGACTCGCTGAATCTGCCACCATATGAGATCCGTTGCAGGCTACTAGGACTTCATATTTTGCAAGAACGTAGACACGCTTCGCAGGCCATTTTCATATCAAAGCTTATGTTAGCTGAGTACAATGTACCCGATATTCTTGGACAAATCAACCTCTACGCTCCAACACGAGTTCTTCGTCCTCGGACATTCCTACACATCGAAATGCGTAACACTAACTATGCTGCCAATAATCCGATCATAGCGATGGCTCGTCGCTTCAACGAGTTTGCTAAAAACTTCGACTTCGATATCAATTCATCCTAATTTCGTGACTATTTGCTGATAGATTAATTATTTTTAGTTTAGTTCATTAAGACTTATTGTC
This sequence comes from Topomyia yanbarensis, assembly GCF_030247195.1. Lineage (NCBI taxonomy): Eukaryota > Metazoa > Arthropoda > Insecta > Diptera > Culicidae > Topomyia > Topomyia yanbarensis. The sequence continues at coordinate 172,714,498 of NC_080671.1, read as the reverse complement.
AGTTGAACACAAATTTTTAAATACAAATACAAATACTACAACCCTGTTACACAATGTTGTCTTTCGAAGCATTTTGGAAGCAGCACGAGGTTATGGAGTACCATCATATATTACGAACTGGATATACGCAATGCTTAGCAACCGACATCTGTGCTCATCGTTAAGATAAGTCGAGATAAGGAAACCGAGTGTCTGCGGACGTCCTCAAGGTGGTGTGCTGTCACCATTTCTATGGAACCTCGTCGCCGATGGCTTGTGGAGGAAACTTAATGGGCTTGGGTTTCCGACGTATGGTTCTATACTGACGGTTTCTGGTGTCTAATGTCGTGAAATGAGATTAAACAAATCTCATTCGCTTGGTAGATACTGTACCGTATTCCTAGCCGAAATTTTTGCGTTTCTGTGTGGCGTACAATCGGCACTTCAACAGGGAATTTGCGGTAAAAGAATCTATTTTTGCTCTGATAGCCAGGCTGCCATGAAAGCACTTAGTTCGTCAGATTCGAGATCGAAATTAGTAATCGCATGTCGAACCCAAATCAAAGAACTTATCATTTCAAATGCTATCTACGTTCTATGGGTACCCGGTCATTCCGGTATTACTGGAAATGAATGGGCAGACGAATTGGCTAGAGCTGGCGCTGTGACTGACTTCGTTGATCCAGAACCAGCTCTGCCACTGTCGATAAGTTGGATGAAGCACAAGATTCGCTCTTGTTAACTCAATATCCCCTCGGGGGTGTTGATATATCTGCTCGTTGCTTAACCCTCCGGAAGTCGCGCTCATGGCCTACTAAGACGATTTCGCTAGATTTTCAGAGCAGCGTGTACTCAGTGCACTAGCGCGACTTCCGGAAGGTTAAAAAAATTCTAAATCCCTCCGGGGGTTGGAAATTTAATTCCTACTATTGTAGCACCTACAGATCGTTCAGCATCCATCCGGGGGTGCAGAATGCTCTGTTTTAATTGTTCTGTGTCGTTATTTTCCCCTCCCCTAACCTTACCACTTCCCCAATCCTTCTCATCAGGAAATGATTAAAAGACGATTCATGGCAAATCTCCGATCATCATGGGAACGTGCCATTTGAGCCAGACGCTACAGATTCCTGATAACCACAAGTTTGTCCTCAAATTCTAATTTCTTTTATCAATTTGTTTATATACTGTTTTTATGTTAAATACAGTAACTTCGACAAACATTGACAATATAGGGGCATGTAGTCGGTTGTCGTCACCCTTTTGTCTTTGGCCCATAACATTTCTCCAATTGCATAATGTAGGAACAAAAGCATACCAACGGAAAGCTAGATGCCTTAGCTAATAACTGGTGAAGGAACAGATTTTTTCGTCAATATGAAAAATGTTACTGATAATTTAGTGAAATGATCATTTTTTACCATGTAGAAAAATTTGGTCGGCAGTCGGCATCCTAAGAAAATTTAGTAAAAAATGGCAGTAAATATAAATTTATTTCAACAACTATCGAAGGCACTTTTAACATCATACCTCATCAGAAAAACAGTATGTGTAATAGGGTGGGACAAAAAATAGATTCCAGCTCCGAGCAACTTTTTGGATACCATTTGGGTCCTAGAACATCTGTGTAAATTCTTATCTTGATTCCTGAAACTCTATTTTTGCGCCCACTGTTTAAAGTTTACATGGGATTTCATATGGGAAAATTAACTTTCACAAAATAATTCCTCCAGGAGTCGTCCATTGCTTCCTAAAAATAAACCGTTATGTGGGTTTTATAGGAAATTTAACACAGAAGCAAAGTCTCGAAAACTGCGAAACGATCTGATGCTTAAGAAAAAAGTTATTAAGCTGAAACCAATTGATGCTCTGACGATTGATAAAATATTCATTTTTTCTAGCACCACTGTTGTTGGTTGTCCAATTGTATGCAATTGTGTTTTGATATTCTCTTAATGTGTCTAAATCATTTTCCCATACTGGTTGGCGAGTTTTGAGGGATAAATTGAGTCTTCTTTTGTACATAAAAAGGGAAAATTAAAGATTTTGTATATAATTCGACCATCAGCAGCAGTGATGCTATGAAAAGTGAAATTTTCATCAATCTTCAGGGCATCAATCGGTTTTTGCTTAATAACTTTTTCCACAAGCATCAGATCGTTTTGCAGTCTTCTAGACTTTGTTTCCTTGACAAATTTCCTATAAAAATCAGACATCCATTTATTTTTAGGAGGTAACGGGTGACTCTTGGAAGAATTAATTTGCAAAAGAAGTTTTCCCCATACGAAATCCCATGTAAACTTTAAACCGTGGGCGCAAAAATAAAGTTTCACCGATCGAACTAAAAATTTGCAGAGTTGTTCTGGGAGCTAAATGGGACCCTAAAAGTTACTCGGAGCGAAATTTTATTTTTTTCATATAACCATGTCCCACTCTAATGTGTATGGGAAAAGCCAACTTATACCACACAGAGTTGATTTAGATTATTTATAAAGTCAATATACTATTCTGGTACTTATTAGGCATGGAAAGTCCTTTTTTAAAACCGTTTTTGGGAAAATATAGCGCTCCATCAGCATTTTTTACGGCTTTTCTGCCTTCAAAATGCTAATTAATGACAAGAAGTTTTAAAATAGTTTATTAAAAGCAGGTTTACAATAGGTATGTGTGACAATGATAATATGCTGCAAAATGCATCTGAAAATCAAATAAAATGTTATATTACTGCATATACTGGTGCATACTTGGTGGTTACTTGGATAATGTTGAGTTTGGAGATGATCTAAAGAGCACAAAATTCATGTTCGCCTTCATTCTAAAAACAAACATGGCGGAAACTTCAAAATGGTGACTTTTCCTTGGCGAGTTATCATAGTAATCTGCACAATGTGGATTTTTTGTGATTTGCAAAGGTTGCAAAGTAGGAGCCTACATATCCAAAATTGATATTCACCGTCATTCAAAAATCCAACATGTCGAAGCTATAGTAATAAAATCGGTCTTAATAGATATGACGGATTTTTACTACAGACAAATCTGAAGCTTTTAGAATAGAGAAGTCGCCATCTTGGATTTCAAAATGGCATCAGACACCGATTTTTGGCATCGACTCATAAAAACCGTTTCAAAAATTTCCATATTGATTGGGATATACAGAATTCCGCTAAACCGGATGTCGCTATCTTGGTTTTCAAAATAGTGTCAAACAAATTTCTGGCATCTACTCGTCAAGCCAGTCCCGAACATACTCATATTGATTGTTATTGATTGGGTTATAAAGAATTCAACATTTTCCAGAAAAAAGGGTGCCGACAACCTTTTGAAAACTGAACAAAAAAAATTGCGTCGAACATTTCCCCAAATTCGTTTATTTTACATTTAATTTTCGCATGGACGCAAACGATCCATCTTTGCGATCTAATGGTTAAGTTTTCCATACCTTCAAAATTAAAGCTGTGCTGCAAAAACGCATTTAAGAACTAACATCTTCAAATACGAAATCTATGCACACATTTGGCTACTCTAAAACACGTTTCAAATATAAAAGTTTACCTCGAAACTAATCGACTAAAGGCGATATTCTAGATTCGTGTCACGTCAACTACTATCGGGAGAAAATTATATCTCAGATAAAACTTAACCATACCAAGGGTAAAGAGCCTATTTTGGCACTATTAGGGAGGATACCTCACGTTTCATGAATTCCTACACCCACCATATTGCGTATAAATTGGCATCATAACACAAATGGCCGGTAAATGGGAAAATGCTCGTGTTTGTGCGCACCGAAAACTCGCATTGAGTGTACCAATTATCGCCCTTCCATTTGAGCCAAAGCTTAGGACAAAGATAGTAGACGCTGCTCAAACCACCGGTTTCAAATTCGTATGATGATAATAGAAACAGGGCGAAAATAGGTTCATTACCCTATCTGACCAGGAAACAAAAGAATTGCTCACGTAGATGGGGTACGCGGAAAAATGCGACAGTCAGCCAATATTTATAAAAAATTTACGCCGGCACGGTGCTTTTCCTTTTTTCGCATTCGTGTTTGCTAGTGCAACTCAGGTTGTATGAGGATAAAATATTCGATACACAATGATTATCTAGTTAGGCATCGGCACTAGTTTTTTTTATATATTTATATTTTTTATATTTATAAACGACATTTTTAGGGCGACTAAACGAGATTATGTGCCCTAATGACTTAATTTGGGGTATGTCATGGAGTAGTGATAAAGTGCATTGTCAATATATGTTTTCCATTGACTACGACTAAGTAGGTATGGGCCAATGTAATAACTTTTACCTATTTCCGGCCTTTACAGATTGATGCCGCGCTGAGTCTATCGTCCTCCGAAGATACCGAGACGACGGAAAATCGAAACCAAGCGAAGGTAGACAGAATGCTGCGACAGAAATACGAGGCATCGCTTTGGAAGCACCCAGGTGTGTTGAGCTTTGCTTTTTGGGACAATATATACATATCAAAGTACTTTTGTCATCATCGATGCGGATATTTGGAGAGAGGTTAAAGTTGTTCATATCGTTTTTATTGTCCCCACAGATCATCACACCGTGAGCCATGAGGTTGATTTCGAACTTCGGCGGGCAAAGGAGCGACGGGCGCACGAGGAAGTGCTTTCAGGGCGATACAGAAATCCTGCATTTAGTCATCGTAAGCGAGTTTTCCTGGAATACAGGGTGCGTCCAAAAATTTTGAAATATACTTTTGTTGCCTCCCTACTGGTCGATGGAGGCACGAGCATTAGAAGGATCAGAATTGCTGAATTATTCAATGCAACTTTGCTTCGAGAGTATGTTACGACGCGCGATGACAGATGCTTTCGAATAATAATAAGAGATACAATTTTTACTAAAAATTCGGCAAAATTCTGTCAAATCTCACAAATTTCTCCAACAAGCCAGTGGAGAGCAGCAGTCTGTTATATGGACGATAAGCTCCGTCCTGAACGACCAAAAAAGCAAATCAATGAAAATGTGGTTCGTGTGGGTAATTCATGAAACTCGGATCGTCGAATCTATTTCATGACTTTTGGGCATACCCTGTATATAAAATTTTTTGTCAACTTATTATATTATCTTCATTCGCAGCAGTATCCAACGGAGCGAGTAGTGTTCAGCCGGTTCCAATCGCTGACCGACATCCTACAAACAGTATTAGCACTGAGTTTAGCCATAGTAACTATAGCAATAATTCCTGTTCCATTGACTCGAAATCCCCTCAACCGACTCCAGATGGAGAAAGTGACCTTGCAGTGGAAGTGGCCTCACAATCCGTGCCAGTAGTGGAAGCCGTTCCGTCCGGCAAAGACCACGTTAGAGAAAATAAAATTGGTCAATGTACTGAATTGGTTTGCCTCGTGGTATGAATTTGAACATTTGTATTATCTTCCTGTTGCTTTCAGGTATTCCCAGCAGTGCCTCAACTAGTGACAATGAGTCCTGCGTGCTTAGTGCCACCCTGGAATCGTCCGAGCTGAAGATGTGGATTCGTTCGGAATCGGAGAACTCAGTACCGTCATGGGCTTCGTCTATTAGCTTGGATAGCCAGTCGGAGGAAGCGATTCTAGATTTCATGAAGCGATTTGTTAAAATACTCTTCCGCGAGAGCGCCTCAATCACCTTGGAACTGAAATCGGAGTTCGGTCAGTATGCGCGGGTAAGTGCAAAAGGAAATTGTAAATAGTTCCAAGTATTGGTAATTAAGCATCGACGTATATGTCTCTAGTAACTGATTAATCTATTAGGTAAGGTATAATAAAACAATTGGATGTAATCGAATTTTCGCTTTTAAGCTAAACGAAACTTCGTATCGAGTGCCTCAGTTTTGAACATACTATTTGAGCCAATGCGCTGAATAGTGTAGAGTTGGAGACACTGTTTACTTTTGCAAATATTCTTTTTATTTTATATTTGATTGGCTGTTCGGCCATCTGTGGAAGCTATCTTTCAATGTCAGCTTCTTTTTCTGAACATGCTAGATAAACTGTGTAGTGTCGGTTGTTGTTTGATTCAAACGGCTAAGAATTACACTACGGACCACCTGTTCCGGTGGTAAAAACCCACTAAGCAGGGAACCCCAATAGTGTCATGCAACCCGTGGTATGGTTAAAATCGTTGAGGGGGTTTAAAAGATTTTTGATGGCGAACGGAGCCTGGGGGGAGCCAGGCGAGCTCCTCAGAATGCTGCATTACGCAGCGGAACGTTTGTCTTACGCACCGAAATTTTTTCGCCGATGATCGGCACTATTTTGCCAGATTTTTGTTGGCTAGGGGTTTGCTGAGAGTTTCTGCTGTTGGTAGTTGAAAGAAGTTTTGCTGGGTTTCGATTATCAAATTTCGATGTGTACAGACGAACCTGCCCAGAGGTTATGTGACATCTTATCGAGAAGGTTCTTGCTGTCATGTCGTAGGAGCTGCTGCCATGTCGTAGGATGCGCAGGAGTCCCTAAGTTAAGGTGTCGTTCCGTACCAAGGCCTTGATTGCTGGAGGGTCTAAAATATGTCAGTCGCGCACAGAGCATTGTTGGATTTTGCTCTTACTGTGTTATGCGAATCTCTAACACAGTGAATCGTTATTTTCTTCGCAAATCGTGTGAATCAAATGATCGTGTCCCATTTAAACCTGATATGATTCGTTTTCATCTCAACTTGCTTGGCGTCGTCTAGGTGTGCAATATATGTTGGAAATGAAATGAAATGTTTTGAAGTCAACAGTGGATAGAATAGCACAAAACGATCTCCAGCACAAACGTACAGCAACTATGAATCCATCTCGACTTATGCAGGAAGGTAAAGCTTCCATAGCATTGGTTCAAGAACCGTACTTCCATAAAGGAAACTTCTATATTGGAAAGTTATTTTTAAACTGCCACACTCTAAGTTTTCTTCTAATATGTTACTACAATTAATGTTTATTGCAGATGGAAACTGGCCGCCTGTGGTTTTCCCGCTTAGTCAACGCACAAAGAGCGAAATCCAAACGAGTGGACGAATCGACATTTTACTCCCTCGTCCAGTATTTTGCCATTGTTTTATTCGAGTGTGCAGAAAGCGAAGATTTCTCTCCAGCAAAAACTCTTATGAACATGTGCTTTACTTTCTACCATGACAGTAAGCTTCCTAATCGTGACGTAAAACGAAGTAGTTCAGCTATCAATTTCGTCTAATTTTCAGTTGGTGTTCCCGGCTGTGAACCGTATCGAGAGTACTTGTACACCTATTTGAGAGATCAACCGATTTGGCATTCGCTTCGCTTCTGGAATGCGGCTTTCTTCGATGCTCTACAAACCGAGCGAAAGCACCGGCCAGTTCCGCCAACGAAGTCGACAAATCAGCAAGGCAAATCAGATGACGCGACCAGTGGTCATATACTTGCAGTACCCGAGAACGAAAGGTCTTCTTCGACGAGTGCCTGTGATCGGACTGATCCGTTCGAACTACAAGAAGACAAACAGTACCATCAAAATCTCAGTTTTGGGCAGTTGGGGTAAGTTAAACATTTTGAATGTTTGCTAGGTGTCTAGAACATATTTTGGAATTCGATTTTAGAAGTTTTACGTGCAACATGCATGCCTTTGGCCTTGGTCGAGATCTATGCTATGAATTTCTTATCAAGCAGTGCGTAATTGCAAACTTAAATGTTGGTAGGTATTTTGTTGGTTAATATTCTACAAACCAGTTAACTATTTTCGATTTCAGAACAACAAAAGCTACTCAAGGATAATGTTGACCGAATGTATCGCGAGACTGACCCGTGGCGAGAGAACTAGGTTATGTCCAATTGGCTATTCTGCGCGTTCTGTTAGACAAAATTTTAGCTCCTACGATGTACAAGTACTCGTTGCTTACCGGGCTACATTCTTTTTAGGTTTCTATAGAATGCAAAACATCTTGTAACATAAGTTTAAGGCTCTGAATATTTAATGAATAATGCTTTAAGAATATTAGAGAGGATGGATACCAAGTAATTGTGATATATTTTTGTGATGTTTAGCTGAAAAATGTCTCTTGATGAGCACTGAGTTGTTGATTTATGAAACAGATGAGCAAAACTAACAAAGATAGAATCGGGTTTCTTAGCAACTGTTACGGCCACAATAGTCGAGCAATCTAGTGAAAATAATTAAACGTAAAACCATAAGTATTTTCTACACATTCCTGTTTAGATATTAGAAAGTAAAATCATGCAAATTTGAGGCAATATTGAGCCATTCTTAGAGAAGGCTAATTGGTTGTTTTGATAGGACAGACGAGAAGGAATGGCATGAAGTGACAATAAAACATATGTGAGGTTCGTTAAGTTTGCAATAACACAATGCCGAATATAACAAACTGTGGTGGAATCAAATTTCCAAAAATGTTTTAACGCTTTTCGAACATTAGCTAGAGTTTCGATATGTCGAATAGCTACAGTGACAGTACGATGAAAGTATGGGGATAGAGGTAAGGACTAGGAGATATAGGAAATTAAAGGATCAAGTTGGGTGATACTAGATTATCTTGTAACATCAAAACATCACAAAAAGTTGTGCATTTTACACATTTGTTATCAAATCCAGATAGAATTTCTGGAATAAATCAGAGAAATATAAAATTTGAACTTGACCAAAATTTTCACAATTAAAGCATTTTGTTTTTGTAAGTTTTGTTTTTAGAAAAATCCTTTTTGCCTTTCTCGTAGAAAGGTTAAATGCAATCGCTCCGAACATTTACTTTTAACTGAGGCTCAGAAGGCCTAGTTTCCTATACCATTCTACTTGGGTAGTCAAGATCGGAAAATGTCTATATGTGTGTATTTATCTAATAGTGTCACTCATTTTGTCTAAGGATGGACCGATTTGAACAAAATTAGGCTCAAATGAAAGCTGATATTGAATTTTATTTCAATCGAATTTCTAGTTCTTAAGTTACGGGTTGAATAGTGCGGTCACACATGACAGTTCCATATAAACTGGTATCACCATGTTACGTAAATGATGCATAATTTAATAAATTAAGTTCGAAATTACTTGGATTTATAACCCTCTTTTGACCAGTTTAGTCGCCTCCGGAGCAAGCTGCTTCGAGGTTCATTTCATGAATAGAGTTCATAACTGTTTATCAAGAGCAGGTAATTCGGTTTGTAAAATTATAATCTTAAATCAAAGCAACAGCAACTACTGTTGAATCACTTGTTCTGTGACTCTCGGACCGATCGGTCTATCTTTCTAATCCGTGCAGTGTAACGTTGAAAATAATAGTGTTAATCCGCTGCCAATGTTATCTTGCACATTCTCCGCCTCGTTGAGGTTTCAGTATTTTTTCCCTTTTTTGTGTTTCTGCTAATTTACCGTTTCCGGCCAATGAGCAGTGAAGCCGTGTTTTTCTAGTAAGACGTCCGGATACCGTTATATCTAGACCAACACGTGGAAAGGGCGTAAGTGCAATTGAGAGCCTCTCTGTGTTTACTTTCTCTTTCGATTATTATGGCTTTATCATAAAACTTCCCAACATTTTTTCAGTATATATCGAAAGATTCTGATTTTGTCTAGCGTACAATGCTAAGAGTTAAACAGCAAAGGTTAAAGCGGCCGAGTAATTGGTGGAAGAGAAAGTATACAAAGAGGGACTCTCATTCGCACTTACGCCCTTTTCACATGTTGGTCTAGATATACACAAGTTAAGTAACGGTATAATACTACACTTCCGATTCTCATCTATAATAACGGCTTGCACCGGACAATAGCCCCGTGCAAAAATGACTTCCCCTGATAGTGGTTCATCTCAAGGTGAGATAGATGTCGGCTCCTCGGCTCAAGGTTTATCCAAGCTCGGCCACTGGGCATTACGTGATCTTCTTCCGGACCAAAGACAACAAGTGTTTGAATCTATTGCAGATGTCTCGTGTTCTGAGGAAACTGTATTCGGCCGTGACAGAAATATTGAAAATTCGTCCTGGTAAGATTCGGTTAGTGGTAAAATTTCTATGCTCGCAATGCTTGCTACGGGTCCTTTACGAAGGAGTACAGAGTGTATATATCAGATAACAGGGTTCAAGTCTGCGGGGTCGTGATGATTCGAGTCTGAGTTACGAGGATCTGCTGACATGTGGGACTGGCCGTTTTAAAGTGCTTCAGCCGGTGAAGATACTAGAGTGCAAACGTTTGCGTTCAGCATCAGTCGCAGCTGACCGAAAAAGGACATATTTCCACTCAGACTTGTATCGGGTGACTTTCGCCGGGTTTTCTATACCTAATTACGTCCTCTTTGACAAGGTTCGTCTACCTGTTCGCCTTTTTGTGCCTCGGGTCATGAACTGTACTAATTGCAAACATTTGGGTTATACAGCCTCCCGTTGTAGCTTAAGGTTCGTTGTGGGAAATACGGTAGGAATCATGTGGATGATTCCTGTGGAAGGGATGTCGAAAAGTGTTTCTACTATGTGGGAAACCCACATGATCTCCCAACATGTCCCGCTTACAAACAGTGCGAGTAGAATCTTAACCGTTTCTTTCGGGGCGCTCTAAGCGATCTTTTGCAGAAATGCTAAAGATAGCTATGCCACCAGCCTCTACGAACATCTATACTAGCTATTCAACTGACGAAGGCGAATGTGATGAACCCCAGGAGGGAACATCTTCTGCTGTGCCTAGAAACAAAAAAGAGGAACATTTCCTCTCGCAAGCTTCGTTGTAACAGCCAGAAGGTGTCTCTTTAAGGTCCCCTGAAAATAACTACTCGAGGAAGTACTGATGTAAAACCGAAGCAAGCCGCTCTCGGGCTCAGAAACCTGAGCTCAGAAAATGAGTTTCCAGCAGTTTCAGGGACACAAAAACCTCAAGTGTTCCCATATCTCAACCAGAGAAAGAAACCAGCGCCGGTTTAATAAATTTCTCTGACATTGTGGACCGTACCTTTACTGCATTAAATATTTCTGACTCTCTTAAAAGCTTTCTTCCCGCAGTAAAAACATTTTTGATGCAGTTTTTCTTGCGAAATGGCCCCGCCTATCAGCGATTGTATCCTTCGATGGCATATTCGTCGATCGAGGTCACGGATCTGATCACTGCTCTACAGTGGAATTGCAGAAGGATTATCCCGGGAAATCGATTCATTAAAAATGTTAATAAATAATTTGAAATGCGATGTATTCGCATTACGTGAAACATGGCTTATTCCAGAAATTGTTCTCAACTTCCCCGATTTTAATATTATTCGCTTGGATTGAGAAGACTCTTACGGAGGGGCACTTTTGCAGATCAAAACGTGCTATTCTTTCAATCGAATCGACCTACCCTCGACACCAGGCATTGGCGTTATAGCTTGCCAAACCAAAGAAAGCAATGCAAAAGCAAAGACCACCTACACCCCCTAGAGCCTCAGTTAGCCATCGACGACATGGCGATATTGCGGAACTGTTCTCCATACAGAAGATAATTTTAGCTGATTTTAACTCCCACGGCACGGCATGTGGTTGCCTTCATGACGATAATCGTTCAACCTCACTCCATGAGCTTTGCGACAACTTATGATATGACCGTTTTGAATACGGGTGAAATGACACGGATTCCGGTCCCTCCAGCGCGTCCAATCGCTTGAAACATGTCCCTCTGCTCGACATCGCTGCGGGTACATTGCATGTGGAAGGTGGTTTTGGATCCCCACGGCAGCCACCATCTGGCAATCGTAATTACTATTGCTGATGGTTCGGGGTCATTGAATACAATTAATGTTTCACATGAAATATTGATTTGAAGAGCTACGGGTCCACGATATCAGGCAAAATCGAGTCCACCCAAGTACTTCCTCCGGAGAAATAGTATGGGTTCCTGGTTGGCTTGATTCTCGATACCGCGATTCAAGCTCAGAATAGACGCGTACCTGACGCGAACTCTCGCGGGTGTCCTCCCAACCCATGGTGGGACATAGAGGGCTCAGATATGTACGCGGAGAAGGCTGCCGCGTATGAGACCTATCGGGACGACGGGTTACCTGCTAACTATTGGCAGTACGCGATGTTAGAATCGCGAATGAAGAGTTTGATGAAAGCCAAGAATCGTAGCTACTTGCGCCAGTACGTTGACGGGATAACGAGAGGAACATCGATGAGCACTTTTTGGGGAACGGCCTGGTGCTTATGAAAACGAAACAGTACTAACGAGAGCGTGGAATATTCAAACATTTTGATATTTGATTTCGCCAAGAAAATTTGTCCGGATTCCGCTCAGAAGATCTACCGCACTGCTTCCCCCACGATAACGCGAACAAAACACCGCTTTCGATGGTGGAGTTCTCACTTGCTCACTTATTATGTAACAATAGACATAGTCAAACTTAACTTGTTAAAGAATCTGCCAGACTTTGCCAAGAGACGCTTGTTGAATTTATTTAATAAGTTTCCTGAGGGTAGCATTGTCCCTCATGACTGGTTATCGCCATCCAAAAACCAGGAAAACCAGCCTCTGACCACAACTTGTTTCGACCGATTGCAATGCTGTCCTGTATCTGGAAGTTGTTTGAGAAAACGATATTGTTTCCCCTCAACAATCGGGTCGAAGCAAATGGCTTACTGTCAGATACACAATTTGGCTTTCGCAAAAGTAAAGGGATGAACGATTGTCTGGAATCAGTTTTCTTGGATATTAAGGGGGATTTTGATTCAGTTTCTATCAAAATTCATTCAAAGAAGCTGCACTAGCATGGTCTTTCACTGACTCTTTTTGCTAAATTTGTTGTCTGAATAACACATGCAATTTTTGCATGGTGATCTATCGACATCACGTATTATCTACATAGGCCTTCTCTAGGGCTCATATTTTAGCCCCCTTCTCTAGAACTTTTGCGTGAATGACATTGACGAATGTCTTGTCAATTCCTGTACGCTAAGGCAGCTTGCAGATGACGGTGTAGTCTTTATTACAGGTGCCAAGGCTGTCGATCAGCAAGGACCATTGCAAGATACTTTGTACAATTTGTCTGCTTGAGCCCTCCAGATGGGTATCGAGTTCTCCACCGAGAAAATTGAGCTAGTCGTATTTTCAAGGAAGCGTGAGCCAGCGCAACTACAGCTTAATTTAATTGGTCAAGCTATTTCTATACCTGGGGATGTCACATCATGTATCTGAAGTGCCAACAAAGGATCAACTTTCTTCGGACAATAACCGGAACATGGTGGGGTACCCACCCGGGAGACCTGACCAGGCTGTACCAAACAACGATATTGTCGGTGATGGAGTACGGGAGTTTCAGTTTCCGCTCCGCTGCAAACATACATTTCATAAAACTAGAGAAAATTCGATATTGCTGTTTGCGCATTGCTTTGGGTTGCATGCACTTGACACATACGATGAGTCTCGAAGTGTTGGTGGGCGTTCTTTCGTTGAAAAATCGATTTTGGGACCTCTCATATCGATTGCTCATCTGATGCGATATCTTGAACCCGTTAGTAATTGCAAATTTTGAGAGGCTTGTCGAGCTCAATTCTTAAACCCTATTAATGTCCTTGTACTTCGATTACATGGCAGAATATAGCAATCCTTCTACATATTATCCCAACCGTGGTAATCTCCCCCATTCTTCTGATTCAACTGTATTCTTCGGAATCCCGGATAATATACGTCCGCAAGTGATCCTAACCATCTTTCACAGTAAATTTCAAGAAGTCGACTGCAGCAAGATGATTTACTCCGACGGGTCAAGGTATATTCAATCAAAAGCTCACCGCCTCATTCAAACTCAATGTTACTGGTTCAGTTTACGTCGCAAAACTTGCTGCTATTCAGTATACCCTTGAGATTATTGATACTTTGCCCACCGATTTTTACTTTATTGTCTCGGACAGCTTCAGTGCAATAGAAGCTCTCCTTTCAATGAAACCTAGAAAGCACTTTCCGTATTTTCTGGGGAAAATCTGGTAGCTCAAGCGTGCTTTCTCTGTAAGATCGTACAAGATTACCTTAATTTGGATTCCCTTACATTTCCGTATTTTCTGGGGAAAATCTGGTAGCTCAAGCGTGCTTTCTCTGTAAGATCGTACAAGATTACCTTAATTTGGATTCCCTTACATTGCTCCATTCCAGGTAATAAAGAAGCGGCTTCTTTAGCTAAGGCTTTAGAAGGTGACATATACGAAAGACCAATCTGCTTCAATGAATTTTTCAATATCTCTCATCAGACGACGCTAGAAAGTTGGCAGACGTTTTGGAGCAATGGGGAGTTAGGACAGTGGCTACATTCTATCATCCTGAAGGTATCAACGAAACCTTGGTGCAGAGGAATGGATGTGGATCGGGATTTCATTCGTCTGATGTCTCGGCACGCTGGACGCTGATCTCGGACGTATTGGGCTCACGAATAGCGGTATCTGCGCTTCTGGCAACGGTTACCACGATATCGAACATATTGGCTGAGCAGGCGCCGAGTACTGTCCTGCCAGATCTCAACTATTCGATTCCCTTCGGGCCCGAGGAAGATCACCCAATATCACGGTTCGAGATGTACTGGCAAGTCGCGATCTCCTCTGAATGTCTCTTGTATACTGCCGTTATACGCATAATTGTCCCATGTATATAGGGAATCCCATAGAACATGGGACAAATATGCGTATTACGGCAGTATACACCTTCCTAAAAACCATCAATATTGAGATTTAACTGCCTCTATTATTTTTCTTATCTTTCTCAGAAATGCTCTTTTCTGCCTACTGTGCCCTAACGATGGTTTGATGTGACTCCAAGACGACACAAAGCATCTCTGTCGAATGACCCAATAAACATGAGACCTATAGCACAACATGACACGCGCAACGCGGTGTGTTGCCGATCCGTATCTGAGCCGTACTACGAAGTCGTCTGGAGCAACCCCTGCCGGCTCGAAAAAGACCGCCGAGGTTTTATTATAAAGGTATAAGTTCTTTGCAGCCTTTGAATTAAGCAGTTCGAAAAATTCAGTAGGGGAGACCGAGGCTAGTACCACCTTAACCTTCCGACAGTCGCGCTAGTGTACTGAGTACACGCTGCTCTGAAAATCTAGCGAAATCGTCTTAGGACCATAACGGCTGCTCGTTCAGTGGGCCATAAGCGCGACTTCCGGAACGTTAAATAACACAAAATGTTTAAAATTAAGAAAATTTACATACTCTGCTCGAAAACACTGTATCGCCCACAACTTCTCCAAATAAAACGTTTTGTAATAAAAAACGATAAAGTGTTCAGATTAGTTGAGGTGCACAACGAGGCTATATCTATAATAGAAACGGCGAAAAGAGGATTCCGCCAAATTATCCTGACTGCCAGGTTGTCTCGGGATCCCCTATTTCGAACCATTTGAACACGATTTTTTTACATATTACTTAGTGAGGTACATCCACAACTATGAATCTCCAGTTCCAAGGTCCATACAAGCATAATTCAGCTTATTCTCCTCTCTGTTTGTTATTCCTAATACTGATTGAAAAGGGCATGAAATTTATAGTACGGTTATGAAAAACTCAATTCATGTTCTATAACTTTATTAGCTGTTCTAATATAACTCTAATCACATTTCAGTTAAGTAAACAATTTCATCGGAATCCTCTAATTTCGATTCGCAATTTTTCAGTTGTATGGCTCTGAGATGCTTGACAATTCTGGTTCTAGGGGTAATCACAATAAGTTATAAACAATAACCCGAACGAGCCATCATAAACGTGACCCAAAGAACTATTTGAAAGCAAAAAATAAGAAAGGTAGAAAACAATAACAACTATAATTATGAAAAAAACAAGTACAACCAACAAGCCGAAAGCATTCAAGTATCGTGTGGCGCACCTTAAAACAGTTCAGTTCACTTTTTTTATCGCGTCACTCAGCCCAGCAAATATTAGAATAAAATTAGTTATTCTAAATTATTCTACTCGATCAGCAACGACAGTAGTATCGATCCTTGTCGGTCGAGATGTCCTCCGCGGTAGATTACATTTTTGGCCCACGCGCGGCATTCGATGTTGATGTTGCGTTTCACTGCGGAAGGAAATTAAAATTTTAATTACATTATTTCGTATGGTAGAGTTCCTTTTGCAATTTCGTGCAGTACCTGTTGGACGAGCTAAATGGACTGCTACCAGGGGATTGAGGTATTCGGCCTTATTCATATAAGGGTAATAGTAGGAAGCGAAGCCACGGTTCGGGTAGTATTCGAGAGGACCTATTGCCTCGCTGTCGGCTAAGTTCAAACCATTGCAAGATATCCAAACTTGTTTACGTTCATTTTCGGGTAGTGATTTGATGTGGTCGACCAGGTCGGTGGGCATGTCGTGAGGTAGTTCATTCACATTGTCGTAGGGTTCGGGAATCCAACCGTAGATCTGAAATGATAGAATTCGTTGAATAAATGGATGGAACTAAGCTGTTGTTGATAAGCTAACAGGCTTACTTTATTCAATTTAACGAATATGCACGGGGCGGATTTGTTATAACTGTATCCCTCTTCGGCTGTACAAGGTCCGAGTTTGGTTACGTCAAACGCACACACGTTTCCACCAGTTGGTGGAGTGTTGAAATCACATATGACCTGATTTTTACCACCGCCTGGAAGAGCATCTTGATCCCTGTAAGCTGTAATTACAATAAAATATTAAAGAACTATTGTGTAGTTATACATAATTGACATAACTGGGTGAACTTACGCAACAGGAAGTCATTTAGCAGATCAACCCAAATTTTTACGTCCGTTCGATTGGCGGCTGAATATTTTATTGTTTGTTCGGCGTTTTCATCTCTAGGAATGGGTCTATAACTAATGCCAGGATTGGTTCCTATCAGTGATTCATCCAGCTGCCATTTGGGGTATTCTTTGTTCAAAGTCATCAGCAGCCCTTGCATACAGACAGCTATCAGCGCCGCCAGTACCGCGTAAAAGATTATGTAAAACAGCAACAGGCGACCTGCAATGGTAAAGGTTGAGGGCGGGAACCAACGGTTAGTGATGTATGTATATTACAAAAAAACTGCATTTACTTGATTGGAATGGCGGATCGGCTAAACGCCTTTCAGTTAGTCGTAGCTTTTAGTAAGCAATTTGCATTTTATGGCAGCTTGAATATTATTGCTGCCATGCTTAAAGTGGCGCGAAAATTGATTGGCGTGAAAATCTAAGCACAGTAACTACAGTGGCGACTAAAACAATGCGACCGCCTGATGTAAGAAACAAAATTCGTCATTTTCTAATTTGCCTTTCGTTAAAGATATCGATATTTTATGAAAATTATATATTTATTGACCAACTTTACATTAAAATTATAAAAAGAAATAGCGACAAATAATAAGTCATATCACCAGGCGAATCACCAGGAGGTTAAAACCTCAATAAACAAACAAACATACAGAAGTCATACCACTGCAATATTATGAAAAATGAACTTTCAGACAATTTTCATATAATAAATGTAAAGCAACATTTTAACAATATTTAACAATATTTTTCCAAATTTTCTTTGCGATTTATTGTTGCTGTGTATATCATAACTCAAAGCCTACTAGACGTTTCCAAATATTACACATTCCTATTTCATACTTAGGTATCTAAGCAAGCTTTTTCAAAATTATTATTATTAATACATTGCACTAAAAAATTAGCGTGTGTGAAGAAGTCCTGAGCACAATTCCAAAACGATTGGTTCAGTAGATTTGGAGTTTTGATGGCATCATCTGTATCATAATGTGGTCCAAAAAGAAATGTTAGTACCGCAGAAGTCTCATATTTTTGTCCAACACTGTATGCACATATTACAGCAAAGTTGGTGTCATGACTATTATGAAATAATTCACTATGATAGGCGCTTTTCTCGACGCATGCTGTTGATTCGAAACCAATTATATATAAAGGGTATGTGCAAGAGTTCTTTTTTCTTTCACATTATGCATCGTATTTAAAAGGCCGTTTTGTTGGAATAATATATTTTCAATTTCCGAGGTCTACTACGTGTTAATAGTTTAGTTTTTTATGACATATTGAAACTCAGTTAAATACAAATCAAAAACTTTTTTAACCCATAATTCATAAATATAAAATATTTATGAAACAAACCATGTAATCCATGAGATCAAATGGTTCGTTTTATTTCAAATAAATTGAAAAAAGTGTAATATGTCTTGTTTTAATACTTTTCACCTATATTCAGGAATCAAAGCCAGTACTGATAGAATAATATTATTTGATTTGATACAACAATAGGGGAACCCGGGGCTAGTTGGTGGTTGGGGTAAGGTGACGGAATCCCCTTTTCCCCGTTTCTATTAGATATAAAGCGCTCTCTCGTTGTGAACCTCAATTCATGTGAAACGCATTATCCAATGTGTTTTTGTTGCAAAACATTTCGTTTTGTAGAAGCTGTAGGCGATATTGTGTTTTTGAGCATGTTTTATTAATTTGAAACATTTTGTGTTATTCAATGTATTCCCCGAATGATTGTATTTTTCGATTGTGCGTGAAAAGAGCTTTCAGTATCCGTATAGATATTACATCTATCCATTCACAAAAGTAATTTTTTATTTTTTTTTATAAAATATGCGATTGGGGTAAGTTGGCGGTAACGCATGCGGGGCAAGTTGGTGGTACTATTAATAGTGCAAAAATAGTCATCAAATATTTTCATTTCTGGAATTCACTCCAAAGTAAGAGAAACTTTTTCTTGTGTCTCTCGTCAATGCAGGGGACTATTATTTCGGCCAATCGCCTGAAGAATTTCGAAAGTTTGCTTTTGAATATGGAGTACGCGTTGAAGTCAAAATGACGGGGTATTGAGACTGAAATATAATGGCAAGTGTCGAATAATATACAAAGAATGAAGACAATCGACACATTTTATAAGGACCACTGATGCAATTGAATTTCCATTTGATTCCTTATTTTCTGGCATTCCGCCAACTTACCCCGAGGCTGAGGTAAGTTGGGTGCTTTTCCGCGTCATATATTTTTGTCTCTAAAAATGAAGACAACGTATCAAACATTTTCATAAAATTCAGAGATGTTGCCAACAGTTTGCCATTTCATGCAACGTGTTATATTTTGCAAGGTCTATCAAAATCAACGCGGTAAAAAATGAAAGCTGAAAAATCCGCCAACTAGCCCCGGTCCTCCCCATTATCATAAAACGTCAGTATCGCTTAAACACTCTCTAATCGAAAGCTTCGATATTCCTCCTCTATATGAAAGTGAGCTTGGAATGTTCTATCGGCGCTCTAGTACATATAGCTTTTTAACATTTTGAAGATCATTTTTTAAAGTAGTTAATCGTTGTTTTGCTATCTTATGTAAACAAAAGTCGTATTCACATGCGTCATCAGTGATCAATACACATAAAATATGTATGGCGCGTAATAGTCGTGCATGGACAATTTTGTATACAAATAAATCATCAATTATTAACTTTTATTTATATCTTTGACCTAATTGGGTCCATAAACAATCGATGAGATTAATTTTGAAGAAAATTAGAATCTAGTAAAATATTAATTTTTGATTACAGTGTTGCCAAATATGCTGTATTTGCAGTTTAAAACTTAAACTGCATTTTTCTCACAATTCGTGTATTTTTATTTTGAAAATGTTTATAACACTGTGTTTCACTGATCTTTTTACATAGAAAAACAATTAAAACAGAAAATAGCTTGAGCCAATCCCAAGACACAGTCATTTGATGAAAAAAACGTACACAAGTTCACAACTTTACTAGTATGTCAGTTCTCAGTGGCAGAATGTCAAAAAATTTCACACAAGTAGCAACTTAAGCGTTCGAAGCGTTTTCTGTTCTTGTTTAAGAAGAAGTTTTAAACGTTCGTGTTGACATGTTTATGTTCCCGTCGATGGAAACACAAATTGTGTTTTAATTTTTATGGATTTGCGTCAAGCCGGCGCTAATCTATTCCGACACAAATTTAGTGTCGGTTTCTGAAGAGACGAAGTCGAAACGCACCCAAGTAATAAGAAAGGATTTGTGCCCTTCAAGTGCAAAGACTGGTTTTACCAAAAATTTTCGGTGTTTACCCATTTTTTCTCCTTAGGGTGAAATATAGCATAGTGCTTTCGCATAGGCCTGCTAGCCAAGACAAGTTTCGGCTTCACTGTGTCTTATCGTCATAAACAGAACTTCTGCTCGGACGAGACATCACGTTTGTCGGTTTCTGAAGGGACGAAGTCAAAACGCACCCAAGTAATAACATATCCGATACTAACTAGTTTTTTTAAGCTGACTTTTAATCTTAAACTTGAATTAATTTCTTCGGGTCGGGTAAGACGACGGGTAATTTTATATTTTTAGCACTGAATTTCTTTATTTCTTCACAATATAAAAGTACCCGTGCTACGGGATAACACGATTTCGATCAACTTTAATAAAACTCGTGTTAAAATGGAGCTTAATCTCGCTGAAGTTACGTACATTCAGCTACATCACGTTAAAAACTGTGTTTTGATCACGTTTAGAAGTTTAGCACAGGCAGAAAACTTTATTGAAAAGAACAACATGCAACACGAGGTCGAGTTTAATAACACCAGAATCAAGATCTCGGTGCATATGGAAAACGACATGGTGGACGTATATATCCATGATTTGGCCTCGCACACTAAGAAAGACAACATCAAATAAATCATGTCGCAATATGGAGTAGTAGAATCTATTACGAATGACATCTGGAGAAATTTTTTCACCGGCATATCCAACGGCGTTCGTTTTGTGAGAATTCGAGTGACTAAACCAATACCTTCTTACATGACTATCGAAAGTATATCATCGAAGGATGGCGTGACCTATAAGCAAACAACGCTAATCACACATGTTGGGCAGACCCAAACATGCCAATTCTGTAACCATACAGCCCACTACGGAAAAACATGCGCCGAAGCAACTAGTCAAAACTCATCTACTACAGCCAACTCTAACAAGCAGCCACCAACACCTTCAGATAAACTAAAAACAACGATCCATTTAACCAATAATGCAAGTAGAACGACCACGACAACCGCTCCCAAACCAATAACTAGCATCGCCAATAAAGAAGCAAATACCGATGAAGATGGATTTACAACGAACGATAACGCGAGAGAAAGCACACTGAAAGACCCCCAAGCGGCTTCACCGCCAAGGAAAAGGATCTCAACACGCAGCAGCAAACTTCGTCAACAAGATCTGGAAGACCGACATTCTTAGTATTTTATTATTTTTATTTTTACTTATTGTAAAAAATAAAAAAAAACCCACGGCTCAGTTGTGCTAACGCAGTGAGCCGTTTCAAATAAATTTTTAGATTAAAAAAAAGTCATAACAGTTTTCATATGTCCGCTGCTCGAACCGACGATTGGCCGCTACTAGCTGGGCAAAACTATATTGAGTCTTGGCTTTATTTGTATATAGGATGGCACTAAAGCTGAGTTCTTTGGATGAAGACTATTAAGCGTTTTAATGTGTTAGATACCTATTGGTTTGATATTGTGTTATTTGATTGTGGAATAAATTGAACCCTTTCGGAGCAAGTTACAATAATTATATTTCTCTTGACGCCTAACTTCAGGTTTGTGAAAATCACCGTATCAAAACTTCAGTGGCACCAACCCAAATTGTAAGACTACAGTTGCACAAGGAAACCAAATATATATAGTCATGGATAAAACTACCATTGGTCATGAATAAAACCAATTAGAGTTTGATTCGAAAAAATTTGAAATGGGTCGATAATCTACTATTTTGAGATTGAGCGAACGAAAGCCGAGAGAATTTTTTTGTTTCAGAAAGGGACGATTCAAATTTCGGAAACTTTAGTAAGAGGTGGTGCAGGTAAGGTTTTCATGTTGAAAAAATATCGTCTTTAAAAAGTTTTTGGCGATACGGAGTGTTAATCCATTCAAAGAGTTTACATACAATAATACAACATTTGAACAGTCTTTGCTAAAAAGGTTAACAATACCAGAAACTTCAAAAATATCATATTTCATATATAACAACTCGACTATTATCATATCCTGAAACCAATCCTCTCATTCTAAATACAGGTAGAGCTCGGTCTAATCAGCCGTTATCTCCACATATGATTTGGTCGAATTACCGATGACGAGTTTTTTTGGGATTAATATTAGTATTTCTCTAGCAAATAAGCAGTGATATTCGTCAAAGTATTCCTTGGTCCGATATCAAAAAAGAAACCATTCAATTTTTATGCTGACCCATTAAGTTGGAATATATGAATAATAAGTTGTAGGTGTGGTGTACATTTTGCATGTTTGTGGCGTTACTGCGTTAATTAGGTCACTGGAATCGTCACCTGCGTTTCTCCATCACGATATGTTCACGTGGTTTCCAGAATAGATTCGGGTAAAATTGTCGCAGAAAGGGAGAGGTTAATAAATGAATCCCAAATGTATACTAAATCCTCATAAATTAGTTGATGTTTCGTTCACTCATGAAGTAATCAAAGCTAGGTCTTGGTACCACATACTGGCGCGGAACTTGGCTGACTTAGCGACCGATTCTTTGTGTATTGGACAATCATGGGAATAGATCAATAGCCTTACTCATACAAATAATCCTATAGCAATTATGGAGCATAGTCTAGCATTTCGGAAGGTAAATGCTCGGCTTGTAACACTGTTTAACGAAAAAGAGTTTAAGTTTGTCGAGAGTACATATTACTTTTCGGAGAGTTGAAGGAAAATGGCATTTTTTAACCATTGAAATTGGTTTCAGGCCGGTCTTAAGATCACCCTTGGCGCAATTGAACTAAGGGACCCTAGCATTGAACAGATGTAAACAGATGTATAATACGATGGTTCTTCATGCCAATCTAAAAGTTCCATATTTGATCCAGGCCATCAATTAAGATTGTATGAGAAAAATTATATAATTATATGGAGTAAAACATGTTTCTAGATTCCGCCACCAGGTAGCACTATATACGCAACATAATCTGAGTTGATCAAATAATTTAATGGCAAGTGAAAGTCATCCGCAGCATTCCCATAAAATCTTGAGTACACCTAGGTAAAGTTCTTAGCGATTAAAATGATGAAAAACAAGGGAGATTCGTGTTTCATTCCGAAATTCGAATATTGTTACGGCAAAATAACAGGAGATATGAAGGATAGAAATGAAAGATATTGCGTGGCGTTTCTCTTAATAATATTTTTACTGTATCAATTTTGTTGGCTATTTTCGGCAAATTTGAGACTAAGAGAAACGAAAGCAATGAAATTGAAAGACGGATAGGTATTCTAGAGCGAAGCAGTTATAAACTTAGAACGGAAAACTAGAACTAGGCAGGCTCATATGGGCATTATCGAAAGGAAATGTGAAGAATTTTTTGCCTTCTGCAGAGTAGGAGTTGGGCGTTTCACCCAAGTCTACCGCATGGTGTATGGTAGAACATAACTCATCATCATGTTTTACCGCCGACGCCGGCAAAAAATTCTTCACAAATCCTCGCCTAGAACGACCATGCGATCATTCTTCTCCCTTTCGATTGAATGCATACGTCACGGCTTGATGCTAGCAGAAAGGGAGAAGAATGATCGCATGGTCGTTCTAGGCGAGGATTTGTGAAGAATTTTTTGCCGGCGTCGGCGGTAAAACATGATGATGAGTTATGTTCTACCATAGACCATGCGGTAGACTTTGGTGAAACGCCCAACTTCTACTCTGCAGAAGGCAAAAAATTCTTCACATTTCCTTTCGATCATGCCCATATGAGCCTGCCTAGTTCTAGTTTTCCGTTCTAAGTTTATAACTGATTCGCTCTAGAATACCTATCCGTCTTTCAATTTCATTGCTTTCGTTTCTCTTAGTCTCAAATTTGCCGAAAATAGCCAACAAAATCGATACAGTAGAACCTTGCGGCAATTAAAACATAGTAACATAATAATATTTTTGAAAGTTATCAAGACCACAAAAATGTATTACATCTGTGTTAAGCGTGGTTTTCTAAACTAAGCTCGGAGTTCCTTATATCTTAGGGACCGTACACTAATTACGTAAGGCATTTTTAGAACATTCCAACCTCCCTCCAGATAAGAATTCGTAAGATTTTGACGAACTCTCCCTCCCCCTCAATAAGATCTTATCATGATTTTCGTAATTAAAAAATCATATTGTTAATTCATTAAATAAGATAGCGAAAACGATACTTATAGAATTATTTCAAGAAAATTCATGACAAAATTTCACTGCATTCATCTGTAGTAATTTTATTTGCATCCTAGTAGAACAACTATTGGGTGATATTTATTAAAGCCAATCTGGTCCATATAATCTGTTTCGCTATATTCCACTTCCTTTGAATCTATTTTCTTGTGATGCAGAGCTCATAAGAATTTATAACCTGTTCTGGCAAGAATTTGTTCTGAGCTCCAACTGTGACTATTATCGTACGCATAGCTCCGACATCTTCGAATTTTCTTGAAGTAAAATACAGTTCACACTCTGGAAATATTCGGCCCACAAGATCTGTCACCATCGCATGACAGAACATACCTTGCGGTTTGAACAAAAAGTATGAATAGAAGGATTTTGGACCATCAATACGAAGAGTGTCAGCACTTCTTAGCTTGTAAGGCATACTGTGACCCCAGTTCCCGAACAGAACAATGTGCCACCAAGCGTCAAGAAATTGATGTAACTGCTCTAACACCATCGACAATTAACCCATTCATGCCCATGTTGTTTGTGGACAATACCGTTTTTAAAAAGCTATAACTTTCGATTCAGGCGAGATTTGCTCACAAAAACAAGTAAGGCTCATTAATGTGATTATTGCCTTTAATTTGAGTATTAACAGTTACAAGGATCAGTTCTAGAACTGAAGTTATTGCAATTAGTCTGATTGGATTCCGATGGAGCAGTGCTGCCAGAGACAGTTTGCGTTGACGACGGAAAATGATTTTTTCATATATCTTCGTTATGGTGCAATATTATTGAAAACTGATAAAACTTAGCAATTTAGACTGCCATGGAAGCACCTATCTTTATGAAAATAGGCTTTTCGTGTTTCTTGACCCCACCGTATTCAAGGAAAAAAAACCCTAGCACTTGACAAAAAGTTGGACATGAAAGGGTTAAGACACTCCTCACGATGGCAACAATAAACAAAATTACATAATTAATTTAACAATCATATCCTGCTGTTGCATAACACTTCAATTCCAGGTCCACCCTTCCTTGGCTATGATGTACAATATGTGCTAATTTTGTATGATATAGAAAATGAACGGCACAAATAATAAATAATTCTTATGTAAAGGAATATTTTTCTTATTGATTTTATTTTCATACTTTTTATGATATTACGTAAGAAAGAACGACCCCTCCCTCCCCCTCAGATAAGAATTTGTAAGATATTTTGAAACGCCCCCTCCCCCCATATGCCCTTACGTAATTAGTGTATGGCCCCTTACATATTTTTAATAGCATGGTTTTTACATGTTGAATCTGAACTAGTTAACATCGAGGCTCGCAGCATGTCGTTAATATAAGAACAAACGTTGCAATTTTAGAGGACTATCTGTAAAGTATCGCACATTTAAATTATCATAAAGCGGACAAAATATAGAAACAATTACTTGTTGTTCATTTTGACCCTATCGTTTTTTGGGTTCTTTTCACATTGCTCCAAATTTGAAGAATGTCCGATGTACCAGAAATTATATGTTTTGCTTCAAACTGAGCTAACTGAAATTGGAAGTGCATTTACAGAGACATCATTTGAATATACCTTTCAGTTTAACGTTTCGAATTTTCGTCATCGGCGGATGACAGCCACCTTGATCGCGATATAGTCGTCTAGATTTCTCCATAAGCAAAGAATGCTCATTAAAATATTATTAGTGACAATAGAATGGGGTTGAACCTTTCTGCAGTTTTCTGATCCGCAAGTTCATTTTTAAATCCGACCATAACAGTGTCAGACCTTCACAAGACCTCACAAAATTGGAAATCAGAGAGGTTTGTTTATGTAGATTTATCCGTGGACGGTCTCAAATGTGATGAAGACCTGAATCATTTTGTCACATCCGCAAAACGCTTGTCAGACACAGATTTGTTGGCCAGTGTTATATTTACCGCTGTGGTTCTGTCCCTTCCAAACTTTGTATATGTGTAGTCCTACACATATCATTGTTTTTACTCAAAACAAAATGAAACTTGAATCTGAATTATTGAGCGACGCTTTAGTTGGTTGAATGCCAACCATTAATCGATGAGAGACATTGCATTTAGCCATTTTAGGAACACTTTAAAAAGTTACAAATAAAATTGGGTCTACCTTTTTTCGAATACTTTCGTTATATACATCCTCTTTGCGGGGTCCTAAAATACCGGTGCTCTTGGCCCATTGCGCACTCATTGGTTTGTGTATTTATGGTGTCCATTGGAGTGTTGATATAAATGACGTAATTTTATTTTGTATACAATGTCTCGCCATGAAGAAATTCATTTTAAAATTTAAGAAAGTATATTTTGTATCTTCGAAAAAGTTTTATACATAATACAGCGCATATTTGGAAGAAAGAAACATTTTGTTGTTGTTGATATTCTAGAAGTAATCACGCAGAATAACCTCTTCAATTATTTAGAGGTTTATTGTCTGCCGTATAGTTGTTGAGAATGATATATGCAATTACTTTGTGGAAGACATGGTAGCTCTACTTAGCATATTAAAATCTAACACAATATTTGCGTACTGCTCCAAATTCACTTTCCTTCAATATAACTCGTTAATTTTAAGTTTTTGAAACGCATACAATGGATAAAACGTGTATTTTATTATCGTTAGAACTTTACCGAAGGTCAAATAAATGTATGAGTTATCATAAACAATTATATTATAACTACTTGCTTTAAAGGGATTGTTTTCAGAAATAATACAATATATTTCGATACCATGAATAATACAAAACAATCTTTAAATGCTCACAAAAACCGATCTTGATGTACTAGAGACCAACGGAAAACGGAAGTCAGGAAGGTTTTATAGTGATCAGTATGATCGTACCACTAGTCTTGCAATTGCCCTGTACACAAAGAATCGGATGCGAGGTCTACTGAAAAAGAAGGTCAAGATCCGCAACGGGATGTGGTTTCAAGGTATTGATTTTTGGTCTCATTAAAAGTAACAGCTGAACTCATTTTCGGTTTGGAATCACACCAACAACTTTCACACGTGAATATTTTTCCATTTACTTTTTCACCAAATTAATGTAGCGTATCCACACAGCATTGGAACAGAAACCTCCAACATTCACAGCTGTCACGAACACGCTGTATCGTAACTGGATTTGACCGGTTTGTTTCGATTAGGACTGGTAATGAACCTCTTAGCAGGGGCCACTTATTTTTACTACATAAAAGTGGCCGATTTTTTTTCTTCGTCACCCGGCCGGAGCGTGGTACTAAGAATAGCGTTGGTGGGTAATCGGTTGATAAAGATATTCACCCTTATTATTGTATGCTAAGACTGGTTTGTTCGAAGGTGGTTTGATTTTGCTGTCTCATTAATGTAGGGTGACCATACGTCCTGGTTTCCCAGGACGTGTCCTGGTTTCCCAGGACGTGTCCTGGTTTTGCATTGTCTGTCCTGGTGTCCTGGGAAGTCGAGGAAAATGCTTGATTTGTCCTGGTTTTTCTCCTGTAAGCCTAATATATTTCTATCTATTCAGTCTTCGATTTTCACTATGCTCTAGATCGCAGTAACGACTGACCGCAACCATAACTGCAACGTATACTCCTCCTCAATCGGAATGTGACAAACAAAACTTAATATAGTCGAATCTTCTCCCAATTGTACCTTTCGATGGTTCTTTAAATCTCCCAAGAGTACCTCGTCAATATCGATGAAACAATGGTTACCAGTGCTTCTCCTTGGCTTAAATCGTCATTCAATCTGGGACTCGAACAATTCCCTTTGGTACCTCTGAAAAGACACATCGGCATTTTGGTGCTACTGCTTCTACTCGATTTCTCTTACTAGTGGCTTTTTTTCGTCTTACTGGAAATCCATTCCATAAAAAGAAAAATAGCACCTAATCAGTCGCTCTGCTTGTCAACAGTGCAGTGAATCAAACGAACGTTTCTACCTAAAGTCTGCTGTCTATATGTACCGCGCCAGTACTATAAACAAGCAAAGCAATCGAATAATAAATATCGTCCAAAGCCAGTGTGAACAATAAAGCACCGTTAATTTCATCGATACGATATCGATCATTCATTTCAAGATGTTTGAAACTCAACAGCAAAATTCAACAGCAAATTTGCAAATGCAGTTTAGACTATCAGAAGTCGTCGTTATACATACTTGCAAGCTCACTACACTCATTACTGATAACATTTAAAATTTTGGCTATAACGGAAAGCTACGCAATGGAAGACAACATGCAATACGCCGTTGAGCATGATAATGTTAGGACCAAAATACCCATTTATATCGACATTGATAAGATTGATATGCGTCTGCACGATCAACACCTGGGTACTATTAATAAATTTATTACAACCATCATGTCGGAATACGTAACGGTGGAATCCTTTAAGTTTGAAACCCGGAGAAAATTTAGGTATTTTTAACGGTTTTTATTTCGTGAGAATCAAAGTGACCTATTCCTTCATATCTGAACTTTCAATTCAAAGCAAAACGCGTGACCAAATCTCAAATCACGCTGTGCACGTATGAAGGACAGACTCCTGTGTCCTACGTTGTATACAAGAAGACACACTACGAGAAACCATGTACACAAGCCTCTAACGAAGCAATATCAACTGCAAGCATACCCATCACACAGCCCTTCATCAACATCAACTAAATCACAAACCATCGGAGTTGCAGCTCAGGCACCAACGAATACTGGAACAAAAGAACGTACGCACAGCGTGAACGATCATTGTGATGTGCCTACTACTTCCCAAACAACTGCGAGCATCACCGATATTAAAGTAAATAACAAAGAACACGGATACGCGATCGTGACCCGTAGGCCCCACAAGCAACTCAAACCAGGTAATCGTGAAAGCCAATACAACATTAACAGCGAGAATAGCATGAACGAAAACGAGAGAAACAAACCAAACATTTCTTTCATCGCGACGTGCATGAATTGAATTTTGTTTTCTTTCAAATTCACGCAGGGATGTCAATTTTTTCAAACTCGGGCTCAAACTGATATTATTGACACCTAGCTATCCGCCAGTTTTCATATAACAATCGATTAAACGGAGAAATTTTTGGTAACAACGGTAGGTTTTGCAGCTCTCAAGTCAAGTGGAGATTGCCAGGCATAGCGCAGGGAAGCTACTTGGGATCACTGATGTTTCTGATTTACGTCCATGTCGTGTTGTTAGTACTGAAAACTCCTCGCCGGTACTGCACAGACCATCTCAGCATTAAACGTTTGCTTATGGTGGTGTAGCAAGAACTGCCACTGTGAAATTCCGATGAAAGACTTTCTGGCAGAGCTCTTCCTCCTAGAGTCCCATAACTTTTTTTACTGTGCAAGCTCTGCCTGCCAGACCCCAGAACTTTTTAACTGCCGAAAACATGCGGAAAAGGCAATGTCGATTGAGAGGTAACGGGGGAATCAGTACCCTTTCGACTGTCCTGGTTTTTTACTCGTCTGATATGGTCACCCTAATTAATGAAAACACAAACAACTTTCGTTTGATTTCAGTATTCATCGTGGAAGAGAATCAGGGCGATTATTGTCGTCAACGGTAGAGTATTAAGGGATATTGAAACGCACAAGCGGTCGAATTTTTGATAACACTGGTTTACATGAAATATTAGGTTGTGTGAAAACGTGTTTATTAGGTCAGTCACTATACACGAAGTTTTTTTTCAAACACCAAAGTTTTTGCATTTATACGCCAACGTCAGGTGAGTAAGATGTCCCTATCTTCAACATTACAACTTAAATTTTGTATCCATAAAAAATTAAACATTATTATTACGAGTTTGAAATATTTTAGGAGGATGTTAATGTCTTCAGTATTTAAAGAAATTTAGGAACCACATGTTTTCTTAAAGAGCTGAAAGTAATATTGGGCAAACAATTTTTTGTTGTATACAGAGAAGACTCGATATAAATTCGAGATTTAAAATTTAACCTAATTTGATGTTCATCATAAATTGAAACGCTTAGATTCATTGAAATTGGGGTTATCATAGACTACCACTTTGATTTGGGATTTTTTTGAGTTCAACAATACAATACGATAGGTTTAAATTAAGAAGGATTATTGTCGAAGTTTGTTCATAAACCAAACAAGAAACAACTAGTCTCTTGATATAGGGCAAAGAATTTAAGTACTCCCATGCAAGTATTTCTTATTATTTAAAAATTCGATTAAAGTTGAGCAAATCCATTTGGCTTTGATATGGAAGATGACGTATTTTTCGCCAGTTCCTCTTCACCAGAAACTAACTTTTGAAATATTTATTTATTTATTTCGTCAATCGATGTAGACTACAGATTTCCTTAATTACTAATGTGTATATTTCGTGAATTTAGTATAAATGAAAGGGCGTGGGTATTTTTCAAACATGTTTTTTAAATCGTAGCTCTAAAGCCGTTTCGTATAAGTTAGTTATTATTATGTTATAATATTTGCAATCAATATGCTCATAGTAAGCAGTTACATCTAGGATGTAGCCGATTTCGAAATATTTTGGAAACAAATTCGGTGAACAATTCTCAGTTTTGTTTTTGTAAAATACTTAAGAAATACACCTAGTACAGTCATTTTTCAATAACCAAAGCCAAATTTCACGATATTCAATCTTTCTGTACTCTTGCCCGAGCCAGGACGAAGCGAACGATAAAACAATAGTCTTGTGCGCATATTTTGAAGAACAAATAAGGCGAAGGTTGATAAAAATCGTTGATTTTTCGAAAATGTTTAAATTTAAAGTAACTTAGATAAATTACTAAAAGTTTAGTGAACATAAGTAGTCTAACAGATGCCATTCCAGTCCACAAACAAGAAGAATCACCCTCTATAGATTATTTTCTTGTATAATATATCAAGGAAGTCGTGCACTTTTAAGGGGTTACATATGTTGAGGTCGACCAAAAAATCGAATTTTTTTTATTCCTCTATCCTAAAGTTTAGGTTCTTAAAAATGTTATCTCAATTTTTTATAGAGATCGGAGCAGTAGAAGCAAAGTTATAGCGTTTTTCATTTTGCTTTCTAACGGATGCGTGGCTTATACTTGAAACTTTAAACGCGATTATCTCGAAATCATGTTTTCTCAAAAACGTGTTTACGGTGACTACGATTGCAGAAAAAGTTTTCAACCGTTCTCAAAACTTTTTTTTTAGCTTGTTCGTAATTTAACTGCCGTGTCCTTGAACGATTCCATTTTTTCGGGAAAATTTTTATATTAATGTTATGAATTTTTGAGTGATTTTTTTCTGGTGAAAATAATGTTTTTCTTTGGAAAAATCGTCCCCGCTTCCAAAAAGAAGAACATTTTTTTAATCAATCGTTCAAGGACACCACAGGTGCATACACTAATGATTTTTTTTAGTTTTATGCTTTCAGTTGAGCTCTTGGACTGGACTCGTAGTCACGGCAAACCTCTTTGAAAAAAAAACGCGTTTTGCGAAAATTACTATAACTTCGACAATTCAATAGTAATTCTTCAAAAGGGCGAATGAGACTTTTGTAAACAAACTTATTTCGCTCATTATTCCGCCACCGAGTTGAATTTCATGAAAAATACACATGAATCAACATCTTTACCCTTGGTAGAATCATTTTCAAATGTTTTCTGTCTTGAAATGATAACAAATTAGGAGAAATCAGCAAAACAAAAGTTTGTTTACAAATCTTATTAGCCCTATTCAAATGTTGATATGGAATTATTAATATTTTTTATGTTCTCAAGTGGATTTTGCAAATTGGATATTGTACTACGCTATTTCATAAAAATATGGCTACATAATTTACAAAAATTCAAACTTATGCTTTTTTTCCGCATCTCAACATATATAACCCCTTAAAGAAGACTAAATGTTCCGAAACTTTTGCAACAGTCAAGATCAACTTTGAAAGTTTATGGGAACCTCCTCATCAGTGGCTCAAAAAAGAGGTGGTTTTGAAGATTTTGTTTTTGAACATGAAAACAACATGAGAAACAAACTATCTTTTGTGAATTGTTGAAAATTTACATTTAAATTTATTCAACAAAAATAGTTTTTTGAATGCCAAAATAAATTAAAATGGCGGATTTATAAACATTCTCGCTCAGCAGATCGCCGCGGACAACTCAAACCGCCCATAATTTTTACCTGAAATAAAAAAGTGAAAAGCTTCATTATTCCGAAGGCTTTTCTGCACAGGATAGACTATTACAGTGATTAAGAGTTGAAATTTAAATTTTTTTAATCATTTTTAAATAATGTTTGTTTTGTTGTAAGTACGTTATTAGCATTGTGAAAAGTTGTAAAATAAGATTTCTTTAATAAATTTTTGGTTCAGTCTGTGCACAGTTAAACTATCTAGAAACTGTGTGTTACTTGTACTTGTATACATAGCATTTATAGTTTATTTGTAATCGTGAAAAGAATTTTAAGAAACATCGTTTTCATAAAATGGACTTTAAAGTTTCCTTTAATCAAGTTACAGGAAACTTACGGTCATGAGATATTAATCAGCTATACTCTGAAACATGGTATGAATATTCTCTGATAATAATTCTAATGATTGAAGCAAAAAATCGATTTTTGAAGCTGATGAGGACTTTCAAATAATTCGAAGAAATTTTCCGACATAAAAAGGCATATTTTCTTATACAATAATTTTAGTGATTAATTCTCCTAGAAGAAAATATGGAGATTTAACTCTTCAAAAATAGTAAGAGACTTAGTGTCTTCAGCAAAGTGGTTCATAATGTCATTTTAAAAAAACTTTGTTGAAAATATGAAGGCTACATGAAAGGAGTATATCGAGCTATACGACGATATTTAGGTAATTTTCTTAAACCCAGATCTCCTCAATATAACTTTTTATTGTAAGCTCACACCTCGAATAAAATGCGAATTTTATTATTTATAAATAAAAGAAGAGATTTATCAAAAATAATAGTATTAGAACAACTTGTTTTAAAGGTTTTGTTTCCCATAGAGTCTACTGCATTTCGATATTCTGTACATATGGAGTATTTATGTCTTCAACAAAGTTGTACAAAATAGTATTTTCGACAACTTTACTGAAGACATTAAGTCTTGAACCAAATTTGTTTGAATAGTAAATTCTCTATAATTACTTCTTGGAGGATTAACTACCAAAATTCTTTTATCAGAAGCTGAGCTGTTTTTGTTGAAAAAATCCTCAGTTATACTAAACATCCAAAGTTGAGAGTTTCGAATGAATGTGATCGTGACCGTAAAACAAAGTTTACGAGCATTTATTTTACCTTTCTTTGCTAATAGAGCTCAAAACATGAGAGAGAGTCCTCGTAGGGTAGACGTGCCCTTATTCATCTCATTAGTCACGATGTCACACTATTTCGCTTATAACTCGGCTAACACTGATTGGATTGCGCTTAAATAGGTATCAGCATCTTTGCTTCATTCTTAAGAAGCAGATCAATAAAAAATCTGGCTTGGAAAACGTAAAATACTCGCTTTAGAACGAAGCAAAAAGTCGAGTACAATGCACCCTTATTCATCCTACCATTTGAGCTAATGCGTTGAAGAGAGATAGCACACACTGCTCTAACTAATGTGTTCAAATGGGTGGGATGAATAAAGGTGCTAAGATGAATTCGGGCACAGTAACCCTATACTTAATTTTATTACGCCATTCAAATAAATCAAATAAATACCATTAATAGATATTCATATGATTGATATTTTTTTGGCAGTTGTCCTATTAGAGTTGTAGAGCTGGGGTCTCGGAAGGGCTCTCTGCAATAATCACTCACTACAATTGCAGACGAGACGGGAA
Organism: Topomyia yanbarensis; assembly: GCF_030247195.1. NCBI lineage: Eukaryota > Metazoa > Arthropoda > Insecta > Diptera > Culicidae > Topomyia > Topomyia yanbarensis. The sequence continues at coordinate 172,680,560 of NC_080671.1, read as the reverse complement.
ATATCACCCACTACTCAAGGTCAATTGCAGCGGGTCGTGATTCAGAATGTGATATTGATTGTACGGTTCAGATATGTCAGGGCGTAGGGACTGTACGAACGCGTATGTCATTTGAGCCTTTGTACGTGAACGTGTCGATTGCGTTTGTATGTTTCGTGTGCTATCATGTGCATAATTTCGCATGTATAAATTAGCTATTCGCGTGTGTTCTTGGATGATCGCGGGTGGACCGTGAATCTGAATCTTAATTTTCAGTATACGGTTCAGATGCCAGAAGAGAGTGAGATTCCTCTTATCACTAGAGTTCCCTGCTATGTCACCATGGAACGTGTTGTCTAGTGGATATGAGCGCCACTTTTTATTGGTCCAACTGAAGGCATGTACCTAGGCTGCTAAGGCCGAGAGTGGGGAATGCCGGACGTAATAGATTCATGATCGCTCGAACTCGGGCGTTTGTAGCTTCACTCTTGACCGCGTTTGTAAATTTATAAGTGCTAAAATGTTTACGTAGTTATCGGGGCGTTATCCTGTTTGTAGCTACTCGCATATTCGCGTGTATTCTTGAAGCACTTGAGTGCTCGGTCATGTCGCCATGGAACGTGTGTCTAGTGGATGTGAGTGTCGTTTTTTGATTGATCTAACTGAAGGCATGAGGTAAGGTTGCCGAGGGTAGAGACTTCCGAACGTAACAGAATCATGATCGCGCGAGCAGTGGGTTAATGCTTTGATACCGCATATTTGATTTGTAAGTGCTAAAACGTTCACTTACATACCGGGGTGTGGTGATGTAGAAGAGATCGCTGGCATAAGTATGTGTTGATGGTTGCTATTACATGTTCGCGTTTGAGACCAGGTTTGTGTAATCGCGAAGGCCATGAGCGCTTGTACGTTTTAAATGAGAGAGATTGTGAGTGTATATGAGATAATACTCAAATAAGTGTGTTAGTGTGTGTTAGTATAAATCTAATTTAAGATATGATAATGAAAGAAGAAAAAAACCCGAATAAATAAAAAAAGATGCAAAGGGATTAAGTAAAAGCGGATAAATTGACCGTTATCATTTTTCGTATACATGAGTAGTGTAAAAGCAAGCTACTAGAAGTATAACAAAACAGACTAATGAAATAGAAGAAAAGCACACGTGTGACATGCAATCAAACTACTGGAACTTGTCTAACAGCCAGCAAATGTTATTGATTTGCCATTAACGACAATTGCTTTCTGTAAGAATTTTATCATGCATGATTTTTCGGTGAGCAAATCTGTGTTTCGAAAACAATCAACCTAAACATCCCATTCGAAAAATTGTTCCTAATCCATATTTCGGAACATCCAGCTTAGAAAGAAAATACAATTTTGAACTGAAGTTCGATTTGCCGAATCCATTATGGAATATACCTGAAAAAATTAGATCTCATGCATTCCTAATGGTATTTTCTTTGTTAGAATGCGCTTGATTTAATTCATTACTTCCTATTCGATTCTACAATACAAACACAAGAAGCTACTATTTCACAAAATACGTTTTGCACATATCAAGGGCAAATTAATACGTGACAGTTCTGTGATCAGACTACGCCTTACGGGAAACCTTCCACAGTGACTGTTTACAACAGCTTGCACATCTATGGCCATCCACAAGGAATAATATGACTCAACACAGAGACTTCGTTCATATCAGAGTTTGGAATTTTGTTGTTAGGTTGGTATTTTCGCGATTTAAATAAAATTTAAATTTATACCAGTGCCCTGCAGTGTCCTCAAAAAAATCATCTAAATAATTAAATACTTCTTCGTAGAATTAAAATATTGCTGGAATGTGGAGAAATAATTGCTATTACATAATATATCGATGATTTTCCTTGCAAGATTATCACGAGGCTCCAAGATTTTATCGCGACATCATACTGCATTGTCAGCAGCTTTTTGCAATTTCCTGAATAGCGAAATGTTTGGTCCCTGCCTACTAAGAGAATAATAGATAGGCGATAAACTACTTGTCATGAAAATTAGTACATATTTCAATCTCTGGTGCACACTTCAGTATTTTTCAGGTATCTGCTACGCCGCCATGATTTCAAAGCCAACATCTAAAACGTCACATTAAGGTCGATCCACAATGAACAGAATCGATTTCATTCGATACAACTTTGTGAAAGTCGAGTTCGTTTGATTTATTGATGCATCAAGGTATAAAGTTTTTGTTATTCACCGACATGTCCAAAACAACACTTTTCATCAATTAGCGGTCCTATATTTTCGTTTTTTAACAAAAAACTAAAGATTGAGTCATGCCGTACCATGGCTGACAAGTGAAGATCGAGCTTCGAGCAAAACGAGCAGAACAATTTGAACTGTCAGTGAGGCCCATAATTTTTGTGCCCGCTGAGATGTTGACTTATGTCAGTTCAGGTCAGTCAGGTCTTTTTAGAGAAGCTTTCGGAGATCGACGGTAGCTGCTTCAAAAATAAATGTTTATTAAATTTGATATTTTTTTTAAATGTCTGAAAACTCATAAAAATCGCGTTTGCCGGCCTCACCACCATAAGTATTTTAAAACTTCTGGTTTGTACTGTATAAGTATGGTGTTGTGATAAATAATAAATAGCTGTATTGTTTAAACTTAAATCTAATTATTATTCATTAGACTCGAACAAATTATCAGTGATCTGAATAGAAATGATAACATCGTGAGATTTTTAGTTGTGCTTGCCTCGATCACTGATTTGTTGGAATTACTATAGAGGGTGTCGATCCACTTGGCACACGTGCGTATTAGAGAGGCGAGAAGAGCATAAACTAGATTGTTCTTCTAACCAAGCGGTGTTGTATGCACCTCGTCTCATCTCTTGCATTTTGTTCATGTTTTCAGATTGCGGAAAGTGAATGTTGAATGAGTAATTAGACATCTTAGATTGGTGTAAGATAGGAAGACGGGAATAAGCCAATCTAGTGAATGATTGACACTGCCAGAATCAAAACAATAATCCAACCATAGGAAAGAATCATCAGTGCTGGCAAACTACAAGATACACTAGAAAATTTATTGTATAGTAATTTTGGGAATAAGTTGTTTTTCCTTCATATTATTGAACTGGTTTTAGAGAGCAGAATTTCAAAGTTTCCATTTGCTACATATTGCAGCCCATGATAATGCATTGTAGGATGTGAAAAAGATTCAGAACCAGTTGTTAGCCATTGGCATAGCGTTTCTGGGAGTTCTTTCTTAAAAATAGCTGATGGGGTCTTTTTCTATGTGTAATGCTTATGTGTTTTAGCGGGAGGCGAAGGTAGAATGATTTGTTTGACAAATCATGCGATTGTTGTGTCCATGCTTACCCTTTTTTTTTTTTTAATGCGATGAAAATATGTTTATCAATGTCGCGACAATTTGATTTGTGCGGTGAGAAAAGACGCACAGGATGCAGCTAACGAAAATTTATTAATTGAGGGCTCGTTTCTTGGAGTGTTCGGATATTTTTACAGTGCCCAACTGAAAAGCAACTAGATGTCAAAACAGCAATCAAACGAACAACAGTTGAAGATGTGAGTAGTTTTCTTCTTTACTACTACCATCCTCTTTAGCTAGCTTTTAAATTTAAATCAATCAGCAGTACTTCAACAACATTCTTCATAAGCTGATTGATTTTTATTAAGATCTAACACACGGTGTAGAAAAAACTGCTTTTTTTCGTTTTCGATTTTTGCCCATTCTCTGTCCAACCTTAAATATTCATCGAATCGGATTTTTTAGTTAAGCCGAGATGGTTACCTGATCTGCGCTGTACATTGATACTTTATTCTGTGAACGATTATTGATGATATAACGTTAGTCCTCCGTACTCCCTATTGTCCCTCTATACTTCACCTTTGAACAGAAAAACAGTTGGCTCCCCAGTTTTAACAAGTTAAATTAATTTGTGTAGTTTTAGAAAGAAATATAAATTGTAATCTCCTTAGTTTTAAATAATTTTAGACAACACAAATTTAGGCACAGTAAAGGAAACGGCAGAGAGCTGCATCAATTAAACAGATTAACTTCAGTTTGGCACAAAAAAATATTTAAATACGGGGAACGTGCCATTTGGGCCAATATATTCTGATTCTGAAAAATAGTTAAAATAGTTTCATCACTCTGTAATAGCAAAATAATTAATCCATTAATGAAAATGCTATAAACAACGCAGAATATTTCGTAGATTGAGTCGGAATGTTCAAGATAGTGACCCGTGAACAAATTTAAAAAAAATCCTACTTGGATAAATTCAATCAAAACCGTACATTAGACGGATGGTCTGACCATTAAAAAATGATTCATTTCCTCCCATTTTGATTGGTATTAAGCTTTACTCGAGGTAAATATGAGTCATTTTGATTAAAACTTCCGTTTTACGCGGTGCAGTAGTTAATTTAAACATGGACCGGTTAGGGCAACCGGCAGCAGTCAAAGTCGATGTAAATTATTTTGTTAAATCGAATCAGTCCGCTCATGCCGCATTCTTATCAGTGAACGTTTCGATAAGCAGTAATGACGGCATTGCTGCGTGTGTTCGTCTGTGCACAAACCAGATTTGATTGATTACGCTTTATTTTGAAATAACGTACAACGTAAGCTGGTCGATTGGCATTCTATTTCGAGCATATTTCAATCGGGTTTGACGGTAGGCAAAGCAAGAATAAAATTAAAAATGCCATGTCAAGTTAGGTTTATCTCGGAAGCGCTCTGATTTGAAATCGCATTTATTGAAATAGTGTAATTTAATAAGTCCTATGTGTGATTTGGTAGACTAATAAAACGAACGTTCGTAATAATAGTCAACACAAGTTCGGTTTGACATTCGTTCGCCTTCTATTAACTGGCCTATGACAAGGCAAATTGATGGCGAGCGGGTGGCGTGTAAACAATAGATATCACACGTTTGTTCCATCGTCGAACGATGCCATGGCGTCGTGCGCGGAAAGCAAGACATTTAATTTTATTGCTTCAGAACAAATAAACCGCCGTATATCTTCACTAATTAAAAGTCAACGCTCTAACCTCTCTGGTGATAAGATCAAGACTTGCATCTTTCAGCTCCGGATAGGGCCAGTTGTGAGGAGTAGGCTACTGATATATTGCCATAGAAACAGCACGGTCGCGGATGTGAGATGTCTAGTATGTGAAACTCATCAAATCATGCTGTGAAATGAAAGCATGCAATTAACTTATCAGAAGTCAGTAGAGTGTCACTGCAGCTAGGAATATATTGCATCGCACAGTGGTCCCAGATTGTCGGGGCTTTTTTGATTGCATTGAAGCTATTGATTTTGGCGTTACGATGGTTTTAAAGAAAATCCGTAGATTGAAACCCAATTGATTTTATTTTTGCGAGTTGGTTTTTTTTGTAGAAAATATTGCTTCTACTGTAAGAGAAAAACGTGCTCATGCAAAAGAGATCTATTAACGAATAGGCCCGACCCTTTTAAATTTAGACGAAATTCGGCATAATTTAGATACTTGTCGAAGATGATGTCTTCGATTCGAAAAATGATGTATTTTTCAATGGTTTAAAACCCTCTTGACCTAAGACTAACTTTTGGAAGGGGTTTTGCGATACGTTTTTCAAAAAAACTCGAATTCTCTTTGTTACCCTGAAATCACGTCTGAGGAGAAGCTGTAGAGGGATTCCATGAGAAACCGGCCGACCGCAAAATATGACCATCGTCGATTCGAACGAAACTTTGCAGGTGTGTTCGCTGTATTAATCTCCATGATATTCTCTGGTAATTGCAATATTTTGATACAAGTGTAATTTTTCAAAAGGGCGTAAACGTTTCTACGTGTATGAATTTCAATTTTTTTTGTTCGATTACTGTATTTTATACAGCAAAGCTATCTGAGAACAAGTTACAGGGAATGAATACTTCTGTCCGAAAAAAATATACACTGAAAAAATGTTGTCATTTTTCAAAAAAAAACAAAAATTTATGATAAAAATTTAAATTGCGAAAAACCCATTTTTTAAATTTTTTATATTTTGTTACCAAAAACCTAAAGAGAAAAGAAATATTTTGATTGTGATTGCATGATGGAGAAAAAATCGGTAAAAAAGTTTTTCTAACAATAACTTCGTACATGTTTTTAAATTTCATACTAATTGACATACAAAATTGTAATTTTATTACAGAATATAATTCTAAGCACCATTTAAAATCAAAATGCATTTAACAAAAATATTCCAAAATGCGATAGTTTTCGAGATATTTGAAATTTTGCTACTTCAAAAACAAATAATTCGTGTAATTATGGTTTTTTTAAAGTTATTCGCGTTACCCCATCAAAAATGTCAAAAATTTAATGTTTATCGTTTTAAAGACGTAAAAGCAACCTTTTTAGTGTATTTGTATCATGGAAAAGCTTTCAATAAAAAAGTTTTCCTAACAACAACTTTTGACATTTTTTATAATTCTTACTATTTGCAGTCAAAAATATAATTTTCTTTTTGAATATGATTCTAAACGCCATTTTAAATCGAAATACTCTTAACAAAAATTTTCTAAAATGTAGTAGTTCTCGAGATATTTTAACTTTTGTTTTAACAACACAATTATTTTGTTTTATTACGACCTTTTTATAATTTAGTCGCATTTCTCCATCAACAATAATAGGTTTTTCAAAAAGCCCGTAAACTTTCGTGCAACTTTCTTTTTGACATCAAGGCGATATTGTAAACCATTTTAAAGTTACATGAAAGCAACCAAAATATATTTCAACCATAGGGTCTGTTGATTAAACTGTATAGCTGAATCATATGTTGGTTGTTTTCATGTAACTTTAAAATGTTTCACAATATCGCCTTGATGTCAAAGAGAAAGTTGCAGGAAAGATTACGGGCCTTTTGAAAAATCTATTATTGTTGATGGAGAAATGCGACTAACTTATGAAAAGGTCGTAATAAAACAAAATAATTGTGTTGTTAAAACAAAAGTTAAAATATCTCGAGAACTACTACATTTTAGAAAATTTTTGTTAAGAGCATTTCGATTTAAAATGGCGTTTAGAATCATATTCAAAAAGAAAATTGTATTTTTGACTGCAAATAGTAAGAATTATAAAAAAATGTCAGAAGTTGTTGTTAGGAAATCTTTTTTTATTGAAAGCTTATCCAGGATCCAAATACACTAAAAAGGTTGCTTTTACGTCTTTAAAACGATAAACATTAATTTTGACATTTTTTGATGGGGTAACGCGAATAACTTTTAAAAAGAGCATAATTACACGAATTAATTGTTTTTGAAGGAGCAAAATTTCAAATATCTCGAAAACTATCGAATTTTGGAAGATTTTTGTTAAATGCATTTTGATTTTAAATGGTGCTTAGAATTATATTCTGTAATAGAATTACAATTTTGTATGTCTATTAGTATGAAATTTAAAAACATTTACGAAGTTTTTATTAGGAAAACTTTTTTACCGATTTTTTCTCCATCATGCAATCACATTCAAAATGTTTCTTTTCTCTTTAGGTTTTTGGTGACAAAATATAAGAAATTTAAAAAAATGGGTTTTTTCGCGATTTAAATTTTTATCATAAATTTTTGTTTTTTTGAAAAATGACACAACATTTTTTTCAGTGTATATTTTTTTCGGACAGAAGTATTCATTCTCTGTAACTTGTTCTCAGATAGTTTTGCTGTATAAAATACAGTAATCGAACAAAAAAAAATTGAAATTCATACACGTAGAAACGTTTACGCCCTTTTGAAAAGTTGCTCTTGAGTCAAAATAATCTTATTACCTGTGGAAAATATTTAGTCTTGCATGACGATGAAACGTGTAAAGTTTCATTGGAATCTAAGATGGTCGGTCACGATTTTAAAGATTTTCGGACGGATCTTCGTGGAATTCCTTTGTAGAGAAACAACGAAACATTATGTATAAAAACACAGAAAAAAGCATTTTTTTGGAAATACCGATTATAAAAATCTTTTGTAAGTTCCAGAGCAGTTTAATGGAATAAGTTCACTTAATCCTAGTAAGACATTTTTGTCGCAATTTTTGATCACGTGTATCTGTCGTAGATACATGTTAATAGTGTAGCAAAAGTTGTGTATTTGTCAAGTAATTGCGTAATTAATGTGTGACGAAACGATGAACTCTCCGTCGCTTGCTTTTGTTTAAAATAATCTTCTCAGTCTACTTTCTCATCTAGATCATATCAGAAACTAAAATCACACTGCTTGTTTCCAGTGTAGCATTGCAGACGAACGAATAATTTCTACCTGCAGTCAGAAGTCATTATTAATTCCTAAATCACGCTGTGCACATATGAAGGACCGACGCCAACGTGCCAGTTTTGTAACAAGAAGGTACACTACGGAAAACCAGTTGCTGCCCAGACACCAACGAATGCCAGAACAACAGAACCTAAGCATAGCGTTTCCGACGATTGCGATGCGCCCAACACCTATAAATCAGCAGTCAGTACCACCAACGATAGAGTGAATGACAAAAACACCCATACAACATCAATAGCGAAGACAGCATGGGACGAAAATGATAAACCGAAAAAAAACGGACGAAGTGACCCCCATGCAAAAGTAGGTGATACAGCTAATGGATTACCAATGAGAAAGATTTTTACGCGAAGTAGCAAAGACGTACATAAAACCCGATGGACCTATAATTCTTTTTAATTATTTTTATTTGTGCATTGTGAGCATTAAAAAATCCACGGCTCAGTTAAGCAAGCGCATTGAGCTGTGTTAAATAAATGAGAAAAAAAACAAGCTTCTGAAGAATGTTAGAGTAATAAGGACACAAAGTGTGGACAAAAACGTTTGGTTATTTGCCCTTGGAATACTCAAAGTAAACAACTTTTACATTTTTTTATTGAATATGATTATAAGTGTTATTTCAAATCGAAATATTTAAAACAAAAATATTCCGAGATATAGTAGTTTCAAAGAAATGTTACATTTTATTCGCATTTCTCCGCCAAGAATCAAATGGGTTTCAAAATGATCATGCAATTTTTAATAACTTTATTTGTGACAGCAAGGCGGTATCCGCCGTTCAAATGCTAAAAGAAAATGAATATCTAATTCAATTATGCCACGAATTTTCTTGATTTAGTATTTATTTTATTAATTTGGTTCATTTTATGCATTTTATTTATATAATTCAGTTCGTACATTTTAATTTGCTTATTTACTTTCTTCATTCATTATTCATTTAATCATTTTAATAACTTTTATTTGTTAATGACTTTATTTTTTCTCTTTATTAATTTTAACTGACCCGGGGGTATTTCAGACCCCCTAGATTTCTCAGAATATCGGAAAACTTTCTGACTGTCGTAAGGAAATGTAGTCTAGGTTAGGGCGGGTTTGTTAAGTAGCTGATATCTTGTTTACATGACAATATTTGTTGGCTCATAGTATAGCATTTTGTAGATATATTGCGTAGCTTAATGTCTGCAAATGGAAGATTTAACATATTGCAATTTTAAATAAGACTCAGGATTAATTTCCTGCATGCCGCAAAATGGCTAACAAAAATTTTGTCGTATAAGTTGGGACACTTCAAATAATTCAAACAGCTAAAGACAATTTGAATTTAATGCATTATATTTATTTTTCGGTTAATATTTATTTACAAATTTGTATTTTAGAATAAGAATAAGTAACTCAAAGACTTATTTACTTGCATTTGACAAAATTAATCTGACTCAAAGTTTTCACATGTAAAACTTGTACGCATGCGTAAGTGCATGGTGTCCCAACCTATACGGCTCGCTTGTCTAAACCTATTGTTCGAAGAAAAAAAATCCAATGAAGCAATCGCAAAACCCTTACCCCTGTTCGTGAAAGCGCCATTCCGAAACATCAATTCTGACTGTTTTTTTTTTATTTCAATTATAGAGGTTTTAACCTTAAGGTCATTCGCCTGTTCGGGTTAGAAAAATCTCTTCAGAAGAATCTAACCCTATGCGCGGTGTTGGGATTCGAACCCAGGTGAGCTGCGTACAAGGCAATCGATTTACCAACTACGCTATGCCCGTCCCTAATTTTGACAGATGAAGCTCATTCTGCAGTTTTTTAGACAGGAGATATAACATGTTTCATTTTTTGGCATTCACAAAACAAAAACTCTATAATGGCAAAATCGTGATTAAAGTAACAAGTATAAATGAAAAAATAGCAGTTAAGTATTTTGGAAAGCTATTTTATGAAATGTTTTTGTTTGGGTGAAAACTCAGATATTTTCAAGACGCTCACCACTTTTGTGGGGCTATTCGGACCGTCAATTCCATCAACTACTGTTCAGCGGCTTGCAGCGGCGCACATGATTGTACGTCACAGCAAAGAAAATATCCATCCAGATTATTTTTTTACCATTTTTTTACATCTTGGGGAATTTCTCCAATAAAGATTTCATAGATAAAACATGATTCAACTGCAAAAAATTGATGGTGTGAATTACGCCGTAGGGTGGACCGAATTACTCCCAAATAGTAAAAGGATGGAAAGTGATTTGCAAATTGTCGCCTAGCACTGCCATGGAGTTGTGCAAATTAATTTCCATATAACCAAAATGTAGCTGAGGTTTTACAATTAGGTTTGCTTAGGTAGGTCCGAATGGCCCCGGGTTCCCCTTTTAATTCTATTCTTTTTAATATCTGTCGTCATTTTATTTAGTTGAATTATTTTTGTTTATTTTATAATTTCAAGCTTCTATAACGATATATGTATGCATTTTATGCATATTATTCCTATTTTTCAAAATGTTCATTTTATTTATTTCAATGAATATAATAATGATGATATAACTTTCATTGGTTTTATTTTGATAACTAATTAATTCATTTTATTTAATTAATTTGTTTTATCAATTTTGCAATCTTATGCATTTTTCAAAAAAATCATCTAGTCTATTTCGTTTATGGTGTTCATTTAAGTTGTTTGATTAATTTCATTGTTTTTTTTTAAATTTATTCAGCTTATTCGTTTTATTGTTGCCTTTCTCATATTGAAAGGTTGAGCAATCACTCTAAAAATTGTCAACCTAATCCCGACCCGGAGTGCCGAATGTCATGTGTCATTCGACTCAGTTCGCCGAGATCGGAAAATGTCTGTGTGTATGTGGAATAAAATGTCACCTCTGTTTCTCAGAGATGGCTGGACCGATTTGCACAAACTTAGTCTCAAATGTCCCATCGGCTGCCATTGATTTTTTTTATTGAGTGGACTTCCGGTTCCAGAGTTACGGGTTGCAGAATGCGTCCACAGCAAATTCCCATATAAACTGAAATGAAAAATTCACAAAGGGGAGAGTGAGGGAAAATTTCAAAATCGAATTTGCATTTTTGATGCCAAATGACTTTAAAATGCATGAAACGTTGAGAGTTGATGAAATATCAAAAAAAATTTTTTTTTGACTATAGAATTGACTTTTTTGGACTTTGGCACCTTTTTGCCTTTCTCATATAGAAAAGTTATGCAATCACTCTAAACATCGTCAACCTAATCCCGGCCGAGGGCCGCGATTTTTTTTTTGACTTATTAGGGCGTAGGTAGGAGTATGCAATGAGGGGTTGATATTTTAAAATTGAAACTAGTTTAAAATTTCTTAACAAGTTGAAAATTTTCGGCAGGGTCCGGACCCCCGGATCCTCTTCCTTGATCCGCCGCTGGTTTCAAGCGATGTTTCAGTGTGGACACATAGCATCTCAAGATCGTGGCTGTCGATCCATTGTATGTGTGTACAAATCGTACTGAATATGTAATATTCATTTCCATCGTTGTATTGAACATAACCAGCCATGAAATCGTAGTTTGGACAAATGAGAAAGGCACAATTGCACCACCAGGTGGATTAAAACAGGTTTTTTTAATTCATTTTAATCATTCTATTGGTTTGAATTATTCTATTAAGTACATTTATTTATGCTTGTTTTTAATATATTCGATTCCGCAATATAAGTAATTTTATTAATTTTTGTTGTTATTTTTTATGTTAACAGTTTTATTCATATTTAATTTTTTATTCCATTTTTTAAATTTTTCAATATTTTGTTAGTTTCATTAATTTGATTCATTCAATTCCTTTCTTTCCATTTTCATCATTTTATTTAATTCATTCGAAATTTCATTTAAATATCATTTATTTAAATGATTTTCTATCATTTATTCAAATTCTTTTCTTGAAAACTTGTGATCATCCCATATCTAGTTGAGCTCTGAAAACTAGTAAATGAGCACACAGTGATATGCATAAGAAATGTCCAAGCGTACTGGTAGTTAAACTAAATCGGTTCTTTTTTTATTCCGACGTTTAACGTCCAACTCAACATTGCATGGATTCCTAACTGCCAGTACGTATCGCTTTCATAATATTAGTGATATTTATGTCTACTCTTAAATCAGAGTTCTTTCGAGCATTTCCGCAGTTGTTAATTGAGAGCTTATTATGCTGCATCAACATTGGATGTGAGAATCTCAGTTAAGTGCTTGCCTCATGAAAGCCGAGCAATGATAACCAACGCGAGAAAACCCGGACCGGAAATCGAATTAGTCTTCATTACTACCGTCATCGCGGGTCAAAAATGAAGAATGTTGACTTTGCTGCTCGTTTAAGTCGTGTGTTTGAGCGCAAATGGTATATATTGGATTCGTTGGTTAGACCAATACAAATATTTTAATTGAATTTATATCTTTGGCTAGCTTATTAGTAGGATGTAAAAGCCTGTTGACCACAACTTTCCACTGTTGTTTGCTATCGTAACTAATAAGTTAGAGTTCGACCGGCATTTCTGTTATGAGTGAATTTTGACAGTCAGCTTTTACGCCCTAATCGTACATTTTATTGAGGTCTCGGCATATTAAATTGTTGTAGTAGTCGATGGACCTTAAATTAGCATACAAAAAGCATTAGTAAACTTATTGCAAACTAATTTAATTCTTGAATTACACTGAAAATATAAATTCGTAAATATTATGAAAATGAGCGTGCAATGCATGAGTTCATTTGTTGTTTTCTGCAAGCATTTTCGTGCATTGTAAACAGTAGGATTTGTTCATTTCATGAACTGAAAACATGGCCGCTTGATGAAAGAAAGTGTTCGTAAATTTTATATATTTGGTGTACATTGCACCAATTTTTATAGCGGAATTATTTTTTGTAAATGAAACGAAATGTTTCGCTTGTTCTAAGAAATATTTGTGTATATTACGAATGATTTGGTTGCTGACACATTCATTTTCTTAAAAAAAATTTTTGTATTTCTTAGCACATAATTTTGGCATTGCTCTGAATATGGAACGAGCTCGGTTTCTTTGTGAATTATACCGGAAGAGAGAAAAACTCAAACTTATTCATACAAAACCAACGAACAGTTCACGCTGGCTCATCTCAATCCGATCGAATCCTTACTGCTCCAGATTCTGGATCGACTGGAAGCGAAATAGGTTCAGGAAATCTTCCTGAAACCTGCTGACACGGATACGATTATTGACTATTTGACCGTCGTGATGATCTGCCGAATAGCAACAAGAACTCCATATTCTACCTCTATTGAAGCTCTTTTGACGTTGACGATTAGACGAATGGTGCTCGTAGATACTACAAAGGCTTTCGTAAATATTAGCGAACAATTCGTTTGCCAAATGAAGCCAATTCGTAATAAGCCAACGAAAGTCTTTTCGTGTTTTTATTTTCGAAAAACTATAAATAAAAGTGTTTCAAGAGAACTAAGAAAGATTCATCATATGTAAGAAAAAATCGTATATTTTATGAAAATTGTCTGTACGAAACTAATTCTTAGCGATTTATGATTTATAAATATTCTGTCAGTGTATGAAAATTGTTATGGTATGTTTTCACATATTTTGACTATATATTCTGGTTGCAGTGAAAAATCTAAATATTGTACTTACGTCCAGTGTTGCTAAAAGAGCGAGAAGCCAACACATCCTCCTCGTTCGTCTGCGAGCGCGAGACTCACATTGTATGCTCCCTACTGCTGTACACACGTTTTCGAAGAACTCTCAAATATGTGACAGTCAGCACGAACGGCAATTATGTTTGATTCATGTGAGTTATCTGCCTTCGCTATAAGCTCGTGTGTCACTCGCACTCTTGTCGGCTCGCTAGATATCAGCTCTAACGACGAGTGGGTTCCCATGACGGGACTCATCAACTGCGAGTTTTTGCTGCATACCACCCACTCCCGTGTGCTAAGCACTCTTTACAACTCTGAAGATGTTTATTAGAACAGCACGTATACACTCTTTTAGCAACTGGGAGCGCTCGTAAAGGAGCGAAGGGATCAGGTACGGCATTCTGATGAAATCCTAAAACAGCGCAAGCAAAAACTAACTGACAGTGCACGCGTTCGCATTAAATTGTCATTGCATACATACGTTATCTGTCTATACAAATTTATGCCGGTCGTATTTAAAGAACAAATTAAATATATTGTTTTTCATATTTTTTTAAAATATGTGATCAAATTATAAGTGTGGTGTCTTAAATAAAACTTGTCTTTTAAGAGGCGTCTGCTATAAAGTGCTCAAACTGAAAGTAATTTTGTTATACGATTTTGATGGCAAGGTGACAATGGACTTCTCGTTAAGGTTTATGTATACATTCATTATGAATGAAAAATTTTCAGTCAGGCAAAGCCACGCATACGAGCTTTCGGAGAGAAGGCGTTGAACCCTTTCCATGTCGAGAAGTGCCGCGGCGGACATGATAACTCTTGATACAATTGTCTGATATAGGAAATTCAATAAAAAATTTAAAACATAGACTTGTAGTTACTCGATGAACCAAAAAAAATATATAACAGTTGGAATTTCGGAAAATGGCATAAGATTAACCGAAAAATAAAATTCGTTCACTTTTCTTCAAAATAACGAAGAAGATTTTTGTATTCCATTTTCCATTAGTTCATCGACTGACTACACATATTAAGCATTCTCATAAAAACTGTTGTTTTCGTCAAGAAGAATCAGTATTACCGAAAACAATGTTGTTCAGTCATGTTCAAATCTCAATTAGTACAAATTTATAAAACTTTTTCTATATATTTGTAGAAATGATCTAAATCCAAGATTATGTGTATGAATAAGAGAAGCAAGTGAATCACGATAGTAGGAATTAGTTCAGAGACATTTCGTTTCTTTAGTCATTTTGATTTTCATTTAAATTCAGCATCTTCAAAATCTTCATTTTCGGAATTCCACCAAGACGCTCAAAGCGAAACTATTTTCATTTAAAGTTTGATTTTATCAATTACCTTAACTATTCTAATTTATCATCCCACATCCATGCTTTTCGTCGAAATTAGATATTGAATCATCCTTTAATTTAATCCTATTTAATTACCATTGAAAATAACTTTTTTTATACTTAATTCGGCAAAACAACCCATTCGGGAAAATACCAGTCGGCAAAACAAACCCGGACCCTAGTTAATTCGTTATCTGGGAAAAGCCAGCGTGAGAAGTTGACGAGCAAGTAAAAATTACTATTTCAATGTTAGTATTACTTGTGGCACAAAAACTCGATTCGAACCGTATTACGCACTTAACATTCTACTAATCAATTTATCTCGAAGACTGGTTAGTTCGGCTGGCCTGTCTATGAGAGTACCATCTCTATCAGGCCCGACGAGAGGGGGGGGGGGGTAAGGGGGGGCAACTACCCTGGGGCCCGGGTCTGTTTTGGGAGCCCGCATTTTTAACTGAATTAAATTTATTTTAATTTAATTGATGAAGTTTATTGTTTCTGTCGACACTGCAAATATATTACAATCAACTACTTCAACTTAAGCGGCATTAATTGGGTGCGCAATAATACATCATTTCTGTACCCAGACTCATCACACTCATCAACTAACACGTGTATCACTCAGCTACTCGACGGTTACAGCACCGCGGGGCTAGTTCAACTATGTGACGTCACTAATGACAACAACTGTATTTTGGATCTTTGCTTTGGAAGCCAGGAGCTCTCCGATCACTTTGCCGTTTGTCGTACTCCAGCTCCTCTCGTTAAACTATGCCAACACCACCCTGCTCTTCATTGTTTTCTCTGAAAATGTGTACCTTGTACATTCTAAGATACCACTGAGAAACTGACATATGCCTATCGCAAGACAGATATTCGAGGAATGCACCTTTTCTTGTCTCGTATCAATTGGAATGAAATCTTGCCACAATCTGATGCAAACGCAGTGGTTGAAATTGTTTCGAACGTACTGATTTATGCTATCGACCAGTTTACTCCTAAAAAACTCAATCATGGCTGTGAATATCCTCTATGGTCGAATCGTACACTAAAAAAGTTTAAATCGGCCAAAAGGTCAGCTCTAAAAAAGTTTTCGAAATGCCGAACCGATATGCTAAAGAATCAGAATCTTCTTAAATCATTGTTACAAGAGACTTAATAAGTCTCTCTTCAATTCCTACCTTCATCGTATTCAGAGCCACCTTCGTAACAATCCAAAAAAGTTTTGGAATTACGTTAATGAACAGAGGCGTGAGTCAGGTTTACCCACTTCTATGTCGCTGGGTGATTTAGAAGCGACTTCATTACCGGACATCTGTGAGTTATTTCGCCAACAATTCAGCAGTGTTTTTACCAATGGTACTCTTAATAATCAACAAGTCTCCGCAGCAGCCGACAACATTCCCCGTAGGACTAGTATTGGACCTCATTTCACGATATCTTCCGATATTGTGCAAAAAGCTTGCACAAAACTCAAGTGTTCTAACACTCCTGGACCTGACGGAATCCCATCATCTATCATTAAAAAATGCTCGTCGTCGCTTTGCCTACCTCTGTCCGTCGTTTTCAATATATCGTTAAGTTCCGGAGTGTTTCCTACCATCTGGAAATCATCTTACGTTTTTCCGGTTTATAAAAAAGGATCCAAAAGCGAAGTTCCCAATTACCGAGGAATCGCATCTTTATGTGCACTATCGAAGTTATTGGAGCTCATCGTTCTCGAGTTTTTGACACATTGTTGTTCTAGATACATCTCAGAAACTCAACACGGTTTCATTCCCAGGCGATCTACTTGCACTAATTTAGTAGCCTACACCTCATTTATCGCTCGCTCGCTACAGGATCGATTGCAGGCTGATGCAATATACACCGATCTGTCGGCCGCCTTCAATAAAATCAAACAATGGCTTCGATCTTACTTGTCAGGCCGTAAAATGTCTGTTAAAATCGGGAATCATTTATCCTCATCCTTCGACGTAACGTCCGGCGTACCTCAAGGCAGCCATATCGGTCCTTATATTTTCCTTCTATACATAAACGATCTGGATTCATTGATTAAGTGCTTCAAGGTGTCTTATGCCGATGACTATAAGTTATTCCATGTAGTTAAAAGTTACTCTGATGCTTTGTTTTTGCAATCTCAGTTAGACATTTTCGCTAATTGGTGCATGACTAACAGGATGGTTTTGAATGCCTCGAAGTGTTCTGTGATTACGTTTGCACGAAAACGCTCCATCGTAACATTCGACTACACTATCTTGCAAAACAAATTAAAAAGAGAAACTACAGTGAAAGATTTAGTGGTTCTTGTGGATTCAAAGCTTACATTTAAGGATCACATTGCTTTTATCTCGTCTAAGGCTTCGCGTAATCTAGGAGTTATTTTTAGGGTTACTAAGCATTTCACTAACGTACAGTGCTTAAAAACGTTGTACTGCTCGCTCGTTCGTTCCACACTGGAATACGCCGCCGTTGTTTGGGCTCCTTTCTACAAGAACAGCATTCAACGCATCGAGAGTATTGAGCGTAAATTTGTGCGTTTTGCGCTGCGCCACCTGCCTTGGAGCGATCCCTACAATCTGCCCAGATACGAAGATCGTTGCAACCTTATTGGTCTTGAAACACTGTCTTTGCGCCGCAATGTGACCAAAGCGTCTTTTGTCTCTGATCTGTTATTGTCTCGCATTGACTGCCCTGATTTACTCCGTCTTCTCAACATTGATATTCGCCTCCGAAACCTTCGTTCCTACTCTTTTGTCCGTCTTCCCGTGTCTCGTACTAATTATGGCAAAAATGAACCCGTCAGTAGCATGTGTAGAGTGTTCAATCAATGTTACAATGTCTTTGACTTCAATTTGTCTCGCACTTCTTTAAAAAAATTGTTTTCGCGCACCCTTTCCCAAACCTGATAGTGTTAGCCAATTTTTTATGTTAATGTTAATACTTTACCTATGTAAGATAGAGTTTAAGAAGTGTTTATTTTAAGCAGTGTTTAGTGTTAGTCATTGTATCATTTGGTTTGTTTGTTAAATGTTGATACCTAAAAGATAGAGGTTTTGTGCCTACGGGAGAAGGAGCTTTTGAAAATCCACTCCCGCGGGTTTTTCCCTCTCAATAATAATAACTACGTTCCAATCGTTCCAATGGTTTTCTGAAGTACGTGAACGTAACCCAATTAGATTCATTTAACAGTGCAATAGAACCATTCTGGTTTCATTTATCGCAAGTGTTTGTCAAAGTGTACAGTATGAAGTTGTTTACAATTTATCATATTCTTAGCTAATGTTACTAATAAAAGTTGGATATTTTCGGAATGGGGTTGACGAGTAGATGACGAAAATCAATGAATGAAGCCACTTTGAAAACCAAGATGGCGAATTCCAGTTAAGACATATCTATAACCTAAAATATTGACATTTTCGAAAAAAGATAATCATAGAATAGATATAGGTATATTGATTTGTGATGCGGATGATATGATTACAGAAAACTTCTCTGAACCAGAAGACGCTATATTGGCCTTCAAAAGGGCATCGCTCATCTACTCGGCAAACCCGCTTAAAAATACCCTCATAGTTTATACAGATATTGTTTGAAATAGCTCCAAGGTACCATTTCTATCATCAACTCATTAGGCTCGTTTCAAAAATTCCCAAATTGTTCGGGTTATCGAGATTATTGTTCAATCGGAAGTCTCCATCCTGGATTTCAAAAAGGTGCCAAATATCCATTTTCATCATGTACTTGTCAAGCCCGTTCCGGAAATACCCATATTGTTAGGGTTATCGATAATGTTGCTCAACCAACGAATTTTGATAAGAATGTGAAGCGAATTTTTTACGATCTAAATCCCAAAAAACGAACTAATTCAATTTACGAACCCTTGGCTTGGTCCGTAAATAGAGGTTCCAGTGTACACATTTGATGCAGAAAAATGTGGGAATTGAACTAGATACTTATTCTACCTATTAGTATTCACCAAAAGTTGAAACTCTTTCTCTCACAACTCTCTGTCTCAGTCTTTTTAACAGCAGACTTCGCTGTTGGATCCCATTCATCGCATTCGGAATGTTTTCTCTCTGAATGTTAGCGCAAACGTAACAACTGATTCCAAAACCGATTTTACCATGTTCAGAAACCAATAAAGAAAATTCGTTCAGGTCATAGTGACAACTGCAATAGCTGCATCCAGTGCCTCAAAATCATCAACATGTACCAACAATAAGAAACAAGGCAGCATCAGTGGTGCGAAATTTTACATTCAGTTGCCTATTTCTGATTAATTTGCTGAATTCAATATTCAGTTTCAATGCTTCCCTCATTCATTCACTTCCAAACTGACTGAAATTTTATGCAGAATCGAATGGTTGAGTGCAGAGGAAATATAAATTCATTCACAAACCAAAGCATTCATTTGTTATTATGTGGACAGTTTGAAGGCAGAAGTTCTTTTACATTTTCGAGCATAACTGAACTGCATAATCTATATCTGGTGCACTTTTGCTTGATGATCTCAGAGCGGACGGACGAGGAAAACAAACAAACCTTCGATTCATCGCGGCGGGCATAAATAGAATTTTATTTCTCTTTCAAGCTCACGAAGGGATGTCAATTTTTCTAAGCTCGGATTCTGAGCAGCATTAACGATGGTAGCATTAACGTGCGTCAAGGGAGCATGAACGATGGCGATATGGACTGTATGGCAATGTCGCAAAAAAGGTTTCCAATTGCAATGGCAAATCGGACGCAAGTCATTCTAGTGGCCAGCCACAAACAAATATTCCTTATTATTATTTTTATTTTTTTCATCTATTACTTATTTAAAATACTGACGACTCTGGTAAGCTTACGCATTGAATCGTATCAAATAAACAATTTTCATAAAACATAGTTTAATTGAAACGGTTGCATTTGTATAGTTCCTCTAATCGATGTTGAAATAAGAAGTCATATATGGTACGGCCCGTCAGTACTTCGAACCCCGGGGCCCGGCGCGGCTCTCGACGGCCCTGATCTCTATAACTTCAAATACATGTGTTTTGGCAGCTCGCAGTTTTCAGTAGCAGCTTTTAAAGTGCAGCGTTCAGCTTAGTGGAAAGTGCGCAAAATCATTCACTGGAGATTTCTTCTAACATAGTCTGCTGGCTGTATCAATTTAGGACTGTGAACGAATGCTTTAGAGTATACAGGGTGTTTGGTTCATGGTTAAGAATCTCTCGGGGGGTGATAGACTGCCATATTTGGAGAAAAAAATTGTTCTACACATACCATCAAATCTCAACCGTTACAGAGTTATTGAACTTTTTGTGTAAAAAACTTATTTGTCTTAAAATACCTCTAACTTTAAAAGTATACTTTGTATTTTAAATGTTTTAGTTCCATTCGAAAGGTGAGAAAATTTCGCATTGAGTGATGCCCTCACATGTTTCAGCTAATGAGTTTAAGTAGCATTTACAAAGTAATTTATTGAAAATTAAACAATTTTAAACGATTTTTCGTTCATTTCTTGAAAATCCTAATAGTTAACCTCATCATTTTAATAATTCAGATTGTTAGCCTTGATGAGCTGCTTAATTCGTTCTTTGACATGATACACTTACCTTTTCTTATTTTCATGATTTTGGGTTATTCAACTTGGATATTTTTATCTCATTTTCACTAGTACCAGCTCTAATTGAAAAATTATGGCACTTATTGTACTTTTTTTCCTTTTATTCGAAAGCCAGGAAAATTTTACAGTGAAAAATGTATTAATACCTTTCAGTTAAGTTAATTTAGTATTGTTTTAAAAGTAAATTAGTTTAAAGTTAGTGCTATTATTAGCATGTTCGTTAATTTTCTTAAAATAGTAAATAATAAACATCACCATTATTATCATGGAAATAATGCATCTCAGCAAGTTCTACAGTTCTTTCTTTGACTCCATTCAATTATCTCTTTTGGTTTCGACGCAAAATCGTTTTTATCACATCGTTTCATATGCAAAAATATCGATTTCGAACCCACTACATTTGTGGCGTGCTCTTGCTGCGTTAACTATTAAATAGCAGCAAAATGAAAAGAGATATAGACAAAATGTCAAATAAAAAGTTATAGAGAACATTAAGGGGCATCAAATGAACAATAGTAACGATAAATTTTGTTGATAAATAATTAGAATAATTAAAAAACTCTCCAAAAAACACAAATTTTGAGTTATTTCTTTAGTAAAAAATAATTTAGTACACTTAACTAAAAGATATTTGTACATACACTGATAGGACATTTTCTCAGCTTTCCAATGAAATCTTGTAAATAACGATATAAAGCATATTTTTTAGATTAGAGTCTTTTAAGCACTTGCAAGTCGGTTACAGGAAAAGTATAGTAATGAAATTACAAAGAAATGAGAAGAGATAGAAATATGACGTCCAAGAACAAATTATGAATCGTCCTAAAACCCAACTTTTGGATAATGGATATTGCTATAATCATACTTCATTATTTCGAGAAAATTAGCAAAAACCTCCTCAAAAACACTAACTTTTAACTACTTTACAGCTAAAAGGTAATTAGAACTAATTACTTAAAAGATATGAGAACACTATTCAATAGGAAATTTTCTCACCTTTCAAATTGAACTGAAATATTTAAAATACAAAGTATACTTTTAAAGTTAGAGGTATTTTAAGACAAATAAGTTTTTTACACAAAAAGTTCAATAACTCTGTAATGGTTGAGATTTGATGGTATGTGTAGAACAATTTTTTTCTCCAAATATAGCAGTCTATCACCCCCCGAGAGATTCTTAACCATGAACCAAACACCCTGTATAACGCACGCTGTACTTTTCTTACAGCTGATAGATTTGCTCTGAGTCCGTCGTAATTTGGAGGACAGATAGCGTATGTTGGAATTGGTCACGAACTTTTCAACAAATTAAGTGCTTATGTTTAGAAATTCACTTTATGACGGTAGTCGATCTCCTACATACATATTCTCTAGAAGCCAATGTTTGTTAATGGATTTGAATTTTTGTAGTGAACCGCATTAAATGCGTTTATCTCGAAACCATGTATTCAATCCGAATATCAAGCACAGGTCTTGATCCGATTCATATTAATGCAAAATGTACCAGAAATGGTCATAGATGTATACTACCCATGATTGCATATTTGTCCCGTTTTCTAAGGGATGTCCTATCTTTATGGGACTGACTTGCGATCATAGGCAGTATAAGTTATAAAGATTTTATAAATCTTGTGAAATGAAACAGTCCGCGGATTTGAAGTTCAAAGATGATGTGCAGGGGTCGACGCGAGCCGCCATTTTGAATTTTGTAATGATAAAAAAATCAACTAATTCAGAAATTATACACTGAAAATATAAATTCGCAAATGGAAAAAATTATCGTGCAATGCACGAGTTCATTCGTCATTTTCTGCAACGAAGTATTGTCGTGCATTGTAAATAGTAGATTTCGGTCATTTCATTCACAAATTTCATTTTTTTTTGTATTTTGCATATTAAGTGTACATTGTACGATATCAAAATTATTTTTCGTGAATGAAACGAAATGGTGTTATTTAAAAAAAGGTTTGTGTGTATTACTAACAGTTTCGTTGTTTGCACGAATTTATTTTCGTTCATCTTAGAAAAGTTATCGTGTTCAATTATAAATAATTTCTAATTATTCGATCTTTTATGATCGATATTTGTATACCAATTTTTTTTAATTAAGGGATCGATCTGGCAAAATGAATTTTATTTCAAACAGCTCACCACTAAAATTTTCAATTTTTTTATGAAAATTAGTTTCACTCTTGTAGCAACTATTCAATTGGATATTTTACGAAAATTATCTTCACAAAACAAATTCTTAGCGATTTATGCATATATTCTTTCAGTGACATAACGTGAAGCCACATAATTCCGCGCACCTAAGGCATGAGTAAAGCTAAATTCGTTATGAAAAATCAATCCAAATTGTTAGAGTTATGCAATAAGTCTCACTGGTTAGCAATTTTATTATGTTTCTATGGAAAATTATAATAACAGGAGAATTTAAACAGAATTACACAAAATTACAAAAATGAAAGATGTGTTGTTGCATCAAATTCCGCGCATCAATATTGCACTGATTGAAATTCCGCGCACAGGTTCTTCAAATTCCGCGCAGAACATTATTTAGTAGGATTCCAACAAAAGTGGAACCTCATCTAAATCGAGAGGATTTTTTATTAACGTATTGTTCAAGAATACGAAAAACTACCTGAATAGAATTTTTACTCAATTTTAGGGTATCATTTGAATAAGGTTTACTTAGGTAACTGCGGTGAATATAATTTCCATTGAACCACGGTAAAGAATCTATCGTTTGAATTGTTTCTTTTTGCTATGTGTTCGAATTGTGGATTAATTCATTACATTTACATCATTAGTTTTAGATTGGATTGGTTTTTACACTGCAGTTCCCTTTCTTTCTGTTCTTCGTCAAAAGTTTTTTTACTTGCTCGTTTTTATCTGTTCTGTAGCTTTTTATTCAATCTCACTTCTCTTTTTTCTTTGTAAATTTATTTCAACAATTTTTTCTTCCTTGTAACCTCATCGAAATATTGCTGATAGACTACTCGCAACAAACGATAATTATCCTTTCATATTGTATTGGAATTTACGTTTGCTGGTTTGTGACAAGTTTTATCAAAGGATTTTGCGATGTTACCGGTTCAGCAGGTTCTGTAATCAAATTTCTTCCAGTAACCGTTGGAAGCAGAAGTTTTGGAAGATTCGTACTAAACCAAAAACATAAAAGAGTATGGGTCAGGTACATGTACTCTTTTATCTCCCTGGTTTAGTTCGAATCTTTCATAACTCCGGCTCAATGTTTGAAGACAGGTTTGGTACTCTTCCAGATATGTTTGAATGTCGCTGAAAGAAACCTTTTATCCATTACCTTCCCGGAGTTTTCGCAGCTTTTTAGATGAAATGGTCGGTGTTAAGCCAGACTGGACTATGTGACAAAATATTGATTTCGAGAAAAACGAGTTTAAATTTTGAATTGCAGCATCCTCTACGTTATAATTATTTTTTGCCATGATTCTTGTTTGTGGTTACATATTTCAAATCTGGCAAAAGTTGAATGTAGCTGAAGCAATTCTTTATCCAGTATTTTCATTATCTCATTTTTTGAAGTTTTGCGACCTAGTCCGGTCTGACTTAACACCGACCAAATGTCCTTGCCGGCCCATAAGCAATGGTTTTTGACGTTTTCTAGAGTGTATTATATGTTCTTGTTGGCTGAGACTACAATTTTTCTGAGCGGAATTGGGTTTGCCTAAATTTAGTGCACCTTTTTCCGCGCACTGTAATTTCAGCGATAATACCCTAGATAATACCTATTTATAAATGTGCCGGCCATTTTGGTCTTATGAATTGTAATTCAACACACTCTTTTTATTTTGATGTTTACAAGTTTGAAAATGAAAATCATACAGTCATTTACTGTCTACATTATGGTCTTAACGCAATCGCTTAGGAAATATGCAAACATGGCGGCCACAAGGACGAGCGTTCTATTTTATTATTTTGCAGGTATATGAGCCACCAGAAAAAAAATATTTTTTTCTCAGTCGGTATGGATTTGTTTATTTGTGGAGCAGGGAAAAGCCCGCTGGAGTGAAGCTCATTTTCGCCTCTTCTCCAGTAGGCATAAAACCTCATTTTTTCATTGTCAACAGGCAATATGCTAACCCTAATGACAAAAAGCTAATTACTATATATAAACATAAGCTGCATATGTGTATACCATGTTCAATTATTTTAACAAGCCTGCTTCTGCAATTTGACAAATAGCTCAGAGTGCGCGGAATGCTAAACTGCGCGGAATTATGTGCCTTCACGGTATTTGACAATAAAAACTGGATGTTCCTGTCATTTCATTATTCCACAAAAAATCTCAAACTTCAATATAGGTATTTTTGCGTTTCAATGCGACCGCATTTCATTCGGATGCGTTTATGACTTCATTGTACAACAAGTGAACCGATGAATCGAGAATTTCCCGCGCCATTTCCTTTTACGCTATACCAGTGTCATATCAACCTCAATCCAGACGATACATCAGCTTCCATCAACGTAAATGTCCGCCAACGCCACGTCATCGTTCCATCAAGTTAAGTTGAATGCGTCTCTCGTTCACTCTTTCCGTACGTCGAAACATTCCCTGACGTGCTGTACCGGTGACGAAAGCCAGACGTATTGTGCGTATAAAATATCCGAATACATTTGCAGCATTCTTGGTCTACCAACGAAGAACGAAATGCGAGACGGAGCGAGAGCGCTAGCGACTGCAAGCGTGCGAGTGAAGGCGAACGCCTTTAAGAGTGCGTGTGGATACGAGTGGGTTAAAGAGCGCGAGTGGCTACGAGTGGAAGTACGGACGAGTGGGAGCATGGGCGAGTGGGAGCTTAGGCGAGTGAGAGCATGGACGAGTGGTAGCAGCAGTAGGAGTGAGCGCCAGTGGGTGGGTGCGAACGAAAGAGTGGGTTTCAATATGTGCAATTTGAGTGGCTTTTGGCCGACTGGAACTCGCAGAAATTCTACCCGGCTGGGGAGCGAACGAAAGAAAAGCATGTATGGAGAACACTCGGATACGAGTGTTGGGCGCAATGAGAACACGCGAATGAGAAATATAAGAGTTATTTTTACGAGTTCAGCAACAACGTCTTCAGTTTTATCACATATTTTCCGAGTACGCAACTAATCTTGTGTACATTGAAGCTCATCATCATACAAATAATGCGCACTAGTTGCGCTTCAGTTGCGCATGCTGAATGAAACGAAAAGGGCATGTAAATAGAATATTTCGATTGTCAGCTGTAACCAGAATATTTAACTGAAATTGGTACATGGTGAAGAATCAGTTGTTGAGTCCCACAAAATTTATTTTTTGCAAAAAATAGCAGATTTTATGTAGAATAGTACGAGTAAAGTCAAATGTAGCTCACTGATTGTAAAACCAAGATTGATGGATCGAAAAAAACTCTTCAATGTAGAAAGAAGAGGGAAACGTGCGAAACAGCAAAATGATAACGACAAAAAATTGTGTTTGGAACAGAATAAATAGTCGTGAATCGTTAAAGTTGTGATAACCTCGCATAACTAATGTGTTTTCTGAATGAACTCGAACTTTTTTGTTGTTTTGCTGCAAGCCATATGGATTTAGCAAACCTTAAGGGAAACCGACAACATTAAAATCTAGCACAACTTTAACAGCTCAACAGGTAATCAGAGTAGAAGCGTATAATGACTTGTAATTGCCTCTTGTTTTCACCTAAGCTGGTGTTAATGTCAATGTCGTCTGGTTTGCTTATAAGAATACTGTAAGGCTATTCAGTATTACCGGTTATGGTCAGAAACTAGAATCATGAATCGGAGAATTATCAGTCTTAAAAACCTTGGAGTGAACTCGTCGCTGCTGCTCTAGTTCGCGCAGTTCATTGTGATTACGTATACAATGTATTAAACGATTTGCTTGGTAATTTCAAACTTGATGACCACCATTACATTTTGCTACACGAACTTAAAATTCGACGTAGGCGATGCCCCTGAACACCTGAATTCATCTAAATGCTGTTGTAGTTAGGAAGGTGCTTCCTGAGGTACTGTTGCTCTCTATCAAATAAACATTGACACGTGCGTCCGGCAATAGGGTATAGATTGCCTCAGAAAGTAAAGGCACACTTCGAACTTCTTGTTATTTTGAAGCATCTGATCGAGCAAGTTAAGAAAATCTGTTGACAGATACTAACGCGAACTTTTCTTTTTCTTCTAGTGCTATTATATGATAAATTTAACCTTTACTGTTGTAATTGGGGGGAAGGTATTTGTCATGTGACGTATTTTCCCAGGAAATGAGGGAGGGGTTTTTAAAATTTTCTAATTATGCGTGACATATTAAATGGATGTCCTTTATGTTATATGCAGATTTATTGCTTTGATTGAAGCAAGCAAGTGAACATTGGAATTACCGTAATCTTGTAGTGCATATTATAACAAGCATTTTAATTGGGAAAATGAATAAACTAAAAAAATCTTCTTGTGTTAAATACACCGAAATGGTCATTTTAATCTATCAATATATTTGTCAAGTTCAAAAAGTTCACAACGATTATTAATATATTAATACAATAATATATTATTTCATTTTATAAGTAAATAGGTCTTTGTTGAACACCATCGTACTTACTTGACTTACTTAAGGAAAAAAAAACTGTTTGCGCTGACAGAATTAACGACAGTTTGCTATTAACACTAGCGGAGAGTGAGGACACTTGTTCGGTGTTAAGTCAGACCGGACTGAGTGACAAAATGTTGTTTTCGGGAAAAACGAGTTTAAAGTTTGAATCGCAGCATCCTTTACATTATAATTGGAAATTTATTTATGCCATAATTCTTGTTTATTGTTACATATTTCAAATCGGCATAAGTCGAAAGTAGCGGACGAAATTTTTTATCCTGTGCTATCATTATCTCATTTTTTGATGTTTTGTGACTTAGTCCGGTCTGTTTTAACACCGACCACTTGATCCTTGAGGATATTTCATTGTCTGGCCATGTCTTATAATCTATACACAAAAAAGTAATCACAATATAAAAAGAAAATGAAATGAAATATTTGGTCGCTTGTAATGTTCAAAAAATAAATTTTATGTGTTACATTTGGGTTGGTAAAGTTGTGCAATATTTTGGAAAATATGTGTTCAAATCCATCTCGAAGATCTTTTCACATTTTTTTAAGCGGTTATATGAGATCGTCGAACTTATTATATATGAATATTTTCAAGTTTTTCGAATAAAAAGCTAGGTAGTCTAATTAATTAATTTGTCAGTATTCGGATTTACACAATATTCATAGATCTTTACAATTAGAATTGACTACAAAATGACTACGAAAGTTAGGCGAATAAAAACAAATGTGGGATCAAGTATACCCCTACTGTAAATTCACGTTCACATTTAGATATACAGTAGACTATTCACTTTCACGCGGAATTTCGCACAAAATTTTGCATGGATTTCCGCACGGAGCTTCAGCGTAGAATTTCGCGCGGAGCTTCGCGTGGAATTTCACTGGGGATTTCTCACGGAATTTCGTACTTAATTTCACACGGAATTTCACGCGGATTTTAATGCGGAATTTCTCGCGGAATTGCACATGCAATTTTGCGCAGAATTTCACGTGGAATTTCGCAGAATATTTTCACATGGAATTTCGAGCGGAATTTTGCGCGAAATTTCACATGGAATTTTGCACGGAATTTCACATTCATTTCACACGGAATTTTGCGCGAAATTCTGCGCGGTAGGAGTTCGAACGAAATCTCGGTCGGAATTTCACGCGGGATTTCGCGCGGGATTTCACACGAAATTTCTCACAAAATTTGGTACAGAATTTCGCGCGTAATTTTGCTCGAAATTTCATCTCGCGCAAAATTTCACATGGAATTTCGTGTGGAATTCGCGCGGAGTTTCGCACGGTATTTTGCACGGAATTTCACATGGAATTTCACCGGGAACTTCAAGCAGAATGCCGCGCGGTAGTCGCACGGAACTCGTACGGAATCTTTTCCTCACGAAATTTGGCACGGAATTTCGCGCGGATTTTCACGAGGATCTTGGCGCGGAATTTCGCTTGGAATCTTGACCGAAATTTCTCGCGAAATTTTGCTCGAAATTTCACGCGAAATTTCGCATGAAATTTTGCATGAATTTTCGCACGGAGCTTCGCGTGGAATTTCGCACGGAGCTTCGCGTGGAATTTCACTGGGAATTTTACACAGTTTCGCACTGACTTTCGCACGGAATTTCGCGCGGGAACTGACGCGGAATTTCGCGCGGTTTTCATGCGGAATTTTGCGAGGAATTTCACACTGAATTTCACATTCATTTCACACGGAATTTCGTGCGGTAGTCGCACGGATTTCTAACGGAATCTCGCACGGATTTCATTCGAGATTTCCCGCGGAATTTCACGAAGAGCTTAGCGCGAAATTTCAGATAGAATTTTGTATGGAATCTCGCACGAAATTTCTCACAAAATTTGGTACGGAGTTTCGCGCGAAATTTCGCTCGAAATTTCACGCGGAATTTCACACGGAAGTTTACTGGGAATTTCGCACTGAAATTCGCACTGAATTTTGCACTGAATTTAGCATGGAAGTTCGCGCGGGATTTCGCACGGAATTTCACCTGGAATTTCACATGGAATTTCACCCGGAACTTCACGCGGAATGCCGCGCGGTATTCGCACAGATCTCGTATGGAATCTCTTTCTCACGAAATTTGGCACTGAATTTTGCACGGAATTTCGCAGGGAATTTCGCACGGAATTTCACATGGAATTACGCACTGAATTTCTTGCTGAATTTCGCGCGGAATTTCGCACGGAATATTGCACGAAATTTCGCATGGATTTTCTCATGGAATTTCTTGCTGAATTTCGCGCGAAATTTCACGTAGATTTGACACGAAGTTTTGCACGGAATTTCGCACGAAATTTCGCGCGGAATTTCGGGCAGGATTTCGCACGGAATTTCGCACGGAATATTCGCCTGAAGGCACGCAATTTACATTAAGAAGGTAAAGGCACGCTAAACTTGGACAGGAACATCTGAAAATATTGCAACAAGACCGTAACAAAATTATAAGTGATCAGTTTGAATAAACGTAAAATCGGTTATCATCATACTTTCTTTAATATTTGCAATGTGCCCTTACTTTCCGGAACAATCTCTAGCAACGAGCGCTCCTTGAATCTTTTTATAAACGTGTAGTTCATTGCTCTTTCCGTATGCGTCACATCTGCCGGCGCATGGTGTCTGTATTAGTAGCGGTAAGCGGATCCCCTGGCGTCTACAGCTCCAATCCAACTGTTGCCGACCTTGTACCAGTTTCGTTACCCATCTGTTTTCAGCGGTTGTTATGCTCAACCATGCTTCACAATCGAAAACATTCGATGCTAGTTATGTAGGTGCAGAGATTATGTGTAAACGAATCACAAACACTGTTCTTTTGTTTGTTTTGGTCACCCTTGGTGTTATAAATACAAGCGAAAACGTATCCGCAACGTAAATTATGGAAGAGAAGTCTTGGGTTGATACGCGGATTAAACTTATTTGTGACCAAAGCAAGGATACAGGTTATATTCAGAAGTAATTTTTAAGGGTAATATTACAAATTATTCCAATCCTTATCGGAGCTTAAACTTTTAACGCCCCGGTTGTGAGTCTCTTCCTGATTCATGTATGCCATTGATTATAATTATCTCGTTGACATCTAACCACGGAGGTGAATCATCTGACCCTGTTAACTATCGCAAACTGTTTTAGCATCAGTCAGCCCATTCCATCCCGGAGCAAGAAGATAACAAGTTTCACTACTTTGTCTTTATACCGGTTCGGTTGTAGGCGTTCAATAGGAAAGTAGGGTGACAAACAATTTACTATTTTCATTCCGATGCTCTTCATAGAGGACGACCGACGTTATCAATCGGTGGAATGGTTTCCATATCAAAAATAAATATCCTTTCCCAACTGATTTCAACTTTGGAGCCACCCTATGGATTTGCAACAGGTTTTTCGTACCACCGGTTCTCAGATAATGGTATCTGAGATTTTGTTTACAAAATCAGCAAGTTAGCTTCAGCGATAAACGCTTTTAGATTTTTACAGAGAAGCTAGGAATTCTTGAGCATTGGTACTACTTGTTCAATGTTTCATTCCATTCAGTCTGTTTTCACTGACATCTAATTTTACTTCAAGTTCGATGCGTTTAATTTGACACAGCTAGTGGATGATCGTCTCCTAGGTACTAGTGAAAACGCTCAAACATGCCGAAAATAATGATCAATATATGAGTCTTAAAATAAAATCGAAATTGTGCAACATGTTAATTAAATTGGACATTAGCCATAAATACTATACAGCAAGAGGATTGAATTACACTCAACTCGCACGATAATTTTGAATGTTGCAATCGCAGAAATGTAAACAGATGACATTGTAAAGTGTTGTGACGGAGGCTTACTTTATGGTGACTGTTTCCATTTTTATCTGAGTTCCTCTATGCATCCTACCCTTTGAAACGCATTAGTTAGAGAAAACCGTCTGCTATATCGCCACGCTCTACAGATTGAGTGATTGTAACGTTACAGTAATGAAGAAGAAGCACTCGATCGAGAGGATTCTCCAATATTCATCTTTTCCGAAAAGTATGAGTCTCGATGTACGCAGCGCACCAGGGTTCAAGTCCCGACCCCGCACATAGAGTTAGAAATTTTTCATAAGAGATTTTTCTAACCCGAAGAGGTGAATGATTTTAAGGTTAAAACTTCTATAATCGAAATAAAAAAAAACTACTCCAATTGGAGAACGCGATATTTTATTTGCGTGTCACAATATCCGCTACATTAGCACGAAATCAGAAAATAAAGAATAATGGACTTGTTATGGCTTGGTTATAATAAGATGAAAAACTCATTCAGTCAAATATAATAGTTATTTTACATAATCGTATTATCAAAACATTAGTATGACCCGATTACTTGGTGAACTGTGAGTTATTTATTTGTCATAGTTCATTGCGCTGGAATACACATTTTTAGTGCATTCGATGTCGTTTTTGTCCCAAGGAAAATATTTCCATATTTTAACAATTCGCGATATACAGGAATGTTACCCTAACTATACTTCTGATAGATAGTGACATATTTTCGAAGCATGCAGTGAAATCGCTACGAATTCATAGACGGAAACGAAAACAGAGACGGACTACAAAGTTGTTGTTGACTTCAACAAATAATATTGCACTTTCATTTTTTAATTCGAATCAAAGTCCTTATATAGGAAGGTCCTAGCACGCGTCAAAACGAAAACTGCCGCTGTGCTCGTATATGTAACAGTTTCTAAGAGCGAATAGTAGCGTCTACGCTATCAATACCACGTTTTATAGGTTGCCTCTGTTCACCACCACTAATAGTTTTAACGTATGTTAGGATCTTGTTTAGAGGGATTTCGAATTCGAGTAATAATTTTTGAAAAATCAGACGAATAAAATTTAGATTTTTAATCGCCACCTGACAGATGATGTTGAAATGCCTACATGTTTTCTTACCACAGTTGTCGGCAGTCCTTCCGAAAATTTCTCCGGTTTCTCTGTCAAATATTTCCTGAACGAAAGTTCTATCCCTTGGCCTGGCTCGGAAATGGATGCAACCATTTGCGGTTCCCATATGGTCGACACTATTGCTCAAGTCTGTTCACGGCTAGCTTAATATATCTCACACATACTCCGATTTGAGCGGTAATTGAAACTAAATCAAACAATTAGTGCAGAATCGTTCACGATTGTTAACACAATTTCTGCTGATTAATGTAAATATTTGGAAAAAAATCAGTTTTTGTGGCTCAAGAAAAAGTTGTCGATCTCAATAAAGCACGGGTTTCTACGATGCCTGGTATGTTTTCGCCATTCGCACTAGCCA
This sequence comes from Topomyia yanbarensis, assembly GCF_030247195.1. NCBI lineage: Eukaryota > Metazoa > Arthropoda > Insecta > Diptera > Culicidae > Topomyia > Topomyia yanbarensis. The sequence continues at coordinate 172,647,765 of NC_080671.1, read as the reverse complement.
ACGTATTTGTTAACTACAAAAGTGTAGGTATAGCTTATTTCAAATTTGTGGTATACAGGTAAAAAAGAGATACACCAACTTATTTCATCCAAATTTGAAAATATGTTGCAATATCAAAAACGAAAATGCGATTGGAGGATTGTTACTGGCGTTGTATAATTTTCCCTCGGTTTGTCGAAAAATCTTTTGTGACCATTCGTGAAATATTGGGAGTATGTCTAGTAACTAGGCGATCGTTCCCCACTATCCTACTTTTGGTGTAGAGTTGAAAAATATTGATTTCTTTGACCCATACTAGAACATTAAATGCACTATCAGAAAAAATTGGCCTCAAAATGTATACTGGAATTGTATGGTACTTGGATCTGGTGAAGCCGGAATCAAAGGTCCCATTCACAAGGCAATTGACAAATTAATTACATTTCGTGCTCAAATTTTATTTATTTATTTATTTATTAAATATAAAATTTTGGTTCTTTAACTACCCATGATTCCTTATTATGAATTTCAGGCTTATAATTAGTTCCGAATTCAAGAAACGATTATTTGACATGGCTCATTGCGGTAACTTACTTGAGCTGGTGATTTTATTTGTTTTTCCAATAAGTAAAAATAGAAAAAGAACAACTAATTTTTCCCTTCGCACGTTATTGGCGCTGTTTATTACTCTACGTACTAATTTTTTTTGGCCTAGCGGTGTAGCATTAGCGGCGTTGTCCGCCGCATCTTGGAGGTCTTTTGATCTACCTTCTCTCGTGTCGATTGTCAAACTCGCTTATGTCGTCATCGGCACTGCCTTCTTGATGCTTGTGATCAGATGTTCTTGTCTGATCTTGTTCTTATGGGTCGCTATTATGTACACGTCTTAGTAGGTGTTCGTTTCTTTGTTTATGGTGCTGGTTGTTTTTTTGAGGTAAGAGGTGCGACCGTTGTTAAGTGAATATTTCTTACTACTCTTTTTTGTAGTATGTTGATTTTCCTTAGCTGTTATTGCACAATGATATAACATCTTATTGCACAATTGGAACTTTTGAATCTACCCTGGGTGCGTAACCAGCGTTGTTTTATTACACATCCTATTATCGATTAAAGGTTAAGTATGAATTCTCGACAAACATATGATTAGGGCCTAAAAGCCAACTGTCAAAATCCACTTTGAATGGAAATTCCGGACAAACCGTTACACGCCAATCACAGATGTTGGTAGTAAACGAAAGAGAAAAGTTTTCTCTTTCATAAACTGTTGTGAACTGTGTTTCACTAGTAACGGTTTGTCTGGAATTTCCATTCAAAGTGGATTTTGACAGTTGGCTTTTAGGCCGTAATCATATGTTTGTCGAGAATTGGTTTAATTGGACGCATTCTCACCACACGAAATCCATTATGAACACTCGGGAAGAAGTTCCTTCAAGTATCAACTGTGACGAAGTGTACTTCTTTTTTTCATGACTTGAATTTTGTTAACCAAGATATCGTGCGAAGAGGTGCGCGGAGATAAATCATGTAACCTCTGTAGAGTTGTCTATGGATACGGGCAAGCTGACTTTTACCATTCCTTATTCAGGGGTGTGCTGCAAGTTGGCCCGAGAAACGAATGACTTTGTTTGATTAATGTTCATGAGCGAAATTAGCACGTTATGTTTAATGTAGTGTAATTGTGGTGTTTCACCTTCTGCAAGCTTAAGCTCTATCAGTAATTGTTCTACTTTTCGAATAGCTGGGCTTACGGGACATCTCAAAAAATCAATTGAAACGCACTTCGCCCGTATTGGGACTACTTTTTGCTCAGTCTAGTCCTTGATCTCGCACAGACCAGAAGCTAAATACACACCGCTCGTTCACAGCAAAGCAAACGAACGAATTTTTACCCGCATCGCTTCGTTTCTTCTTTACACCAGTAACAGAAAAAAAGCCTCGTTGCCCCACGGTGAGCAAAATGAGCGAACAAAAAAGCAAAGTGCGCCCGCTAAGGGAAAACACTGTCGTGATTGACTTTACGCAAACTCGACGAAGACCTACAGTGCGTGAGGTGGAACAGTTAATAAAAGTGAACATGAATCTTGATCTTGCGGCAGTTACACACCTCCAGCTGCATCATACAAAAAACGTGATACTAATAACGTTCCAGACGCTATCCGATGCAGAATTCTTTAGTGTGATGAATAATATGCAACACGAAATCGAATACGAAAACATTAAAACCAAGATCCCCGTCTATATAGACCGAGATTTTACTGAAGTTTTATTGCATGATTTGGCACCGCGCACCAGCTCCGAGTACATTAAAAAATACATGTCCCAATACGGAGAAGTGGAATCCGTCAAGAATGACACCTGGAGAAACTTTTTCCCCGGTATTCTCAACGGGGTTCGTATCGTCAGAATGCAGCTGCACAAACCTATACCATCTTACTTGACCTTCGAATGCAAATCTTCTCAAGGGATTACCTACATTCAAAAAACCCTTTGCACATACCCTGGACAGACGCCCACGTGCCAGTTCTGCAACCAAACGGCACACTACGGTAAACCATGCGCTAAAACTGCTGCGGAAAATGGATCTACTACAACACGCACTGATAAACAGCCTTCCACCGCTAAACCACAGTCAACCGGCCAAAAGATAATCTCCTATAGCCCAAAGCAAACATCCATTACACCGGCCGCAGGAATGACTAAAAAAGAAGACGGATACACCAAGGTCACTAGTAAACACAAAAAGCATCAAATATCAGCCAACAGTGAACAATCAACCAACTCTAGCGATAGTGATATGGACGTACACGAGAGCGATGAAGAGGACACACAGATTAACCAACAAGCAGCAAACGGTAAAGGGAATAATGGCAATAACGCTTCGCCCCCGAGAAAGATAACGAGAAACAGCAAGCAGTGCGCCCAGGACAGACGATCGCAATAATTTTCGCATTTTTCTCATACTTTTGAAATGTAATTTCCTGAAATGTTTATTATTTCTAAAAAAGGCGAATGACCCTTGTGGTTAAAACCTTTATAAATAAATAATAATAATAAATAATACTTTTTGCTGTGTATCGTTATGTTATATATAGTACTTGTGGTTTGTGCAGAAACTTGAGCGATAGATAGAATTGACTGTTTCACCTGTATCTGTAACGGAACGATTTTTGGCTTCTGCTGACAGCAAGATGAGAAGGTAGACTGAATTACATGTTACGAATTCAGACATTGATACAAGAAGTCCATAATTTGGGCTCAGTATTTCAAGCAGCTTGCGATGTCTTTTAGTGTTTTGCATTTTCAGTCACAAATTACTCGGGGTAAAATGTAGCCGTAAACGAAGAAGTAAAGTTCGATTTCCATACCCAGGCGATTTTCTTAGAGCAATCCCAGCTAGATTCGTCGAAAACTCTTTGAAATCGCGACCGATTTAGATGAAACTTTACAAGTTTTACCAGCTGTCAGCAAAAAATTTCTGATCTCAAATTTCATACTAATTGACAGGCAATACTATCATTTTATTATAGAAAAATGTCATTTCAAATCAAAATTCTTGTAATCAAAATCTTCCACAATGAAATAGTTTTCAAGATATTATAAGTTTTGATTCAACAAAACGATTAACTGATAAAACTACGCCCTTTGTAACTTCCCTATTGACATCAAGGCGATATTAGAAATCATCTGAAAGCTACAAGAATACAATGATTATAACATTAAAGTGATCGTTAGCCTATATTACCTAATATATTTTAATTATTTTATACTATTTGTGAGCATTTGTTTTTTGTAGCAATGTCACACCTTTTCTCTGTGTATGTTTTTTATGTCTAAATTTTCTAATTACCAGTGGGAAAGATGGTAGTGGAAAAAACCGAACACAGCTGCAAAGCTTCGTTCGAATCGATGATGGTCTCGTTTTATGGTTGTCCGATTTCTGTTGAAATCCCTTTCCTTCAACTCAATATTCAACTTAGAATACTGAATCAACATTTCAAGTAATGAGATATATTACAATATGATTGGTCCATTGGTTCTCGTTCTAGTGTTAGTACAATTTCTGAAGACCTGATTATATCATCCCCCGATTTCGTCTACTCCCGATTTTGTCTGCTTTTTTCTCATAAACATCGATTTGATGGGCTCTAGCAGAAGAACCAAATAAAATTTGAGTAAATTCTTTTTTGAGCGTATTTTTCCTATCTTTTGATACAAAGTGTGCAAAAATGAAAATATCAATTTATTTAAATCGTTGCATTGAAATACCCCCATAAGGGAAATTTATATTAAACAATCAGAAAGCCTTATGGGGCTATGGCTGGGGACTAAGGAGGAATATTTTAACCGCTTAGGTTTATTGAAAAGAAAGAAAAAATTTCCCGATTATGTCAATTTCCCCAATTTGTCAGCCTAAAATACACCATAGGGCTAATAAAAACGGATATTCACTGTTTAAAATAAATTACTCTACTATAAAAGTATCAAATTAATTTATACGATTTGCACTTTGCACTCTAATTGCCAATATTTATAATATATATGTTTTGAATCGTGCTTTCACTACTACTGCTTATTCAACTGCCACAACATTACAGTTATATTGTAGTAAGAAATGTTACTGTGTTCTTTGATTTTAGGCTATCATCTTGGATTTTGAAATGGCAAACTCTTATCAGCAATTAGAGGCCTGCAAAAGTTGTTTCATCGTAATCCTTTTCGATTTAGTTACTTCTCGTGCTCATGCTCATCATGGTTTATTTTTTAACATCAAGCTGTTATCAGCAGTGTGATGCGAGCAAACGTTGTCTACTCAACCTTTTTTTACTTGATTTTATAATAATGTTTGCCACTGATTGTGGTGAAAGTAGAAATATTATGTTTAAGTCAGATTTGAGTAATTAATTTACTTTGCATAAAGCTGCAGAAGATTTACTTTTTCATAGCGCTTTGTAATTTCCAGATGATCAACAAAATAATGCAACAGATAACTTATTTTTGACGAACGTGCTTATGATCAAGGAGTTTGTTTTCAAAACTACAATGATGAATTCATTTCCTTTTACTACACCTATGCATTCTGAATATTTTACATGGAGTGCCTGTTTAATTGAACTAATTTCTTTGTCCTGTTCACAAAACGGAATAAGCGAAACACACTGTCTCTTCGCTAGTAATACGGCCAGAATAATCTACTGGATGTTTGCTGTCATCTATTCAACAGCGTTTATCATCTGTTTGATTTTAATATAAGCAAAGACTCGTTCAATTTAAAAATAGACTATAGTTAGATTATAGTTATTTTAGTCTGTGCGATATAATATTTTTAATCGAATACAATATATAATGAACCATGATTAAAAACACGAATGGAGCTGTACCTGTGCCCCACCATAACATGTGATCTAAAAACGCGATCGGCATAAGAAAAATATTTAGCAGCTCTAGGTATGAGAATAGATTCAAATATATTAACAATCCAACACATATACATGTACAAAACTTTTGCTGATCGGAATTCATCCGTGGGTGGAATAAACATGTTCAACTCATTCGAAACTGGTGCTAGTTACTTATCTCTTTACGTAAAGAACACACTTTCATCCGATACTGGCAAATATTTGGGTAGAAAAGGGTTATCAGTTTATCACTATGCAAACAACACGCGCTCGGCTATCACATCGGGAAACAAAAAAATCGTGAACACATTCTTACACACAGTATTACTAAATTTCCTTACCCCAATTTTCACTAGTTCTGCCCATAATTTTCCCAGTTTCCTTGTCGTACATCATTTGGGAAAAGCTTTTCTTTTCGGGTCGTACCGGGAATTGGTAGGTCGTCACGATGCGCCCATCCTTGGTTTTCACTTTCTGCTCCATGTTCAAACTGAGATAGGAAGAAACTGAATATTCCTGAACACCAACTTCACTTTGAGGTTAAACTTAACTTACTAATAACTACACGGTGTTCGGTTTGATTCGTAAACGGCGATTCACTTGGTCGAGTAGAGATTGATCTGGCTTATGTTTTGAACTCGCTTATCAAATGCGTAAATGAAAACAAAAATGGAAATATTTATATTCGACACTGAAAGCTTGTTTTGTTTACTTCGGTTACAACAAAACTACGCGGCTGTTTCAAAGCACGGATTACGGCCACTTCAAGTCCGGTTCCAGCGCACAGTAAAGCTGACCAATAAACTTTCCCACGTCCCCGTCCGTAGTCGCGACCGTTGCATCGGATCCGAGAGCAATAGCTGATTCGTTACCGCTCACACGCGTAGGTCTTTGAGAACTGAACCGAGCTAAGAGTCCACCGCGGTGCTGAGCTACAATATTTGGCGGTTTTGTTGTGTCTATCCTGCAGCAGATTCTACAATGCCGAAGCCTGCTGTGTTTGCCTTCCCCATACTGTTGCGACCGGTTCGTTTTGTTACTAAACACGCTTGTGCTTGTAGTGGGTAGGTACTATACGTATACTACTGATGCAATTGCTCAGAGTTGCCAGTAATGAGTCAATACCATGGCTAGGAAATCAATCATGAATATGATAATATTATCAACTCTGTCGTGTGGTAGTTCGGAACTGCGTTTTTGAATAACATTGTCCACTAAGGAGTCAAATGGCTCCATTTTTGTACTAATTTGAATAACGTGTATTGTATTGAAAAATAAAGTTAAATGAAGTAAAATCATGGAGTAAACCTTTTATGCAATCATTCTGAACATAGACAACCCAATCCCGACCGGAAGGGTCGAGTGATTTTTAACTTTTAACTCAGTTCGTCGAGATCGGAAAACATTCGTATGTGTGTGTTTTTTAATCAACAGGAAATCTTCAAAAAATTTGGTCGAACTACTGTTGAATTCATACTGTTCTTTCTCCAGCACGTCTACCGACTAAACTTTATCCTCTTGTGTCTTAAAGTGTTTCTCCATGCTCTCCTGCTAAGGACTGAATGGCAGTACGAAAATGTACCAGTAGCGCACGGAGTGTCGTAGGTGTCACCTTGCTTTGTTAAGCGCATCTCTGACACAGTGGACATTTGTTTCTTCACAAATCATGGGATTCAAATCATGGTCATGTCCCTAATGAGTATGGTTATGGTAGCACAAGTTAATCTTTAGCATAAACGTACAGCAATTATGAATAGCTTTGGATCAAGCACCGTGTTTTCAAAAGGAAACTTCTATCCAGGAAATGAATCATCACCATCTGATGATTGCACAAGGCATCGAATTGATGGTATACTTAAGTAATACAACTATACATGTATTTAATGTAAGAAATCGCCCAACGTTTGCACAATCTGACAGAGAAGAGGTGTTAGATGTAACTCTTTGCTCTGACGGTATTACGCATGGGTTCGCAAAATGGCTCGTACTCAGCGTGCTCGAACCACTGTTATCTAATCATAAGTACATCGTCTTTGATAATTTAAAACGTCTAGATGTTACACCCTCTTACGGTTCTGCTGCGTAATAATTCTAATTTGGATAAGTGGTAGTAATTGGATTCAATTGTGGGGACTTTGCTAGAATGTAAATTCCCACTCTTTTTGATCAAAAATATTTGCACTCCCTTTCGGATTTTCGGTAAATGGAAAATAGTCACTTCTCGCATACTGGCGTTTGTGAGAAGCATGTTCCTTCTAATCCTTTAAAAATGGGTGAAATTTTTGATAAAAATCAATGAAAAAAGCACAATGCTTCGGCGCATTATACAGAGTCGAGTGCTAACAAGAAAGACCATGTTTCGATTGTGCTGCAGGATGATCTGTTAAAAGACCTTAAGAGGTGTCTCTTTTCAATGCCTTCTAACTCTTCCATCTCCAGTTTCAGTGGGTTTGGCTCAAGGTATGGTACACCGATAATAAAAATCTCTTGCAATAATTGCAAGCGATAATAAGTTGCAAACAATGTTTGCATCTCTTGCAATTTCGCAGCAAAGGCTGCTTGCAATTCTGCAGTTTCATAAAATCACCTAATCTCTTGCTACGTTCCTTCAGCACAACTATCAAAGGGTTGCAACCATATTCACGTGCCTATTCTGGTTGTTATCGAAATTCACGGCGAATTTTTATTTATCGTTTGCTTTTTATTCATTCCTCACCAGCATCATTATATGGAATATTGTGACTTATTTATTATACACGAGAACGTTCACGAAAGATGGAATAGCGTGGGATAACTGTATTATCAGTTTACTATCTTTGCTGTCAATACCAGAACAATGATGACATTAGAGATAAGCGAATGAATCACGAATCGATCAAAAGAATCGACTTTTCAAATAGAATGAATAAACCGCGATTCATTTTTAAAGAACTGCGATTCACTGAAAAAGTGACTAATTATTATGAGCCCAATGAGATCCAGCTGGAACCGAATGAGTCTATATGACAGTTTGCCATGATTATGAATCTTTAGAGCGAATGAAATTAAATGAATTACAAACATTAAAGTTGGACAGAGAGTAGGCAAAAATCGAAAACGAAAAAAGCAGTTTTTTCCACACCGTGTGTTAGATCTTCATGAAAATCAATCTGCAATGCTGTAACACCATTCTACATAAGCTGATTGATTTTTATGAAGATCTAACACACGGTGTAGAAACAAACTGCTTTTTTCGTTTTCGATATTTGCTCATTCTCTGTTCTACCTTAAACATTGATTACACCAGTGTTTCAAATAAACTAAAAACGCTGAATTACTGAATAAAGACTCACCGTCTTATCCCAACTAAATAAAATGGTTTGGCAACATTATTTTATGCAAACTAGCATCACTGTCACAGCGTTAACGTCAGGTGACTCGTATACTGCAGTTACCGCAGACTCGCAACGTCGGTAATTTTTTCATCATGAAGTGCTGTGTGAAGTTTTGGGCCAATAAAACTATCGCAGGTTTTAAAAATATAGGTTTTTTCGCTTCCTACTAAACTACGACCTTCGTGCGGAATGGGTTCTGTGGTTTACCAGAAAATTACAACATTACGGATAGCTGCAATGGTTGGAGCAACTTTTAGAAGGCACCGTAATGATAAAAGTTTATTCAAAATATTTAACTCACTATCACAATACTTTCTACATTTTATTCATTAGATTGCAACCTTTGACAAGTCTTCTTCTCGATTGGAATGACATTGATAGGTCTCGTTCTCGATTGGAATGACACTGACAGATAAATGGTAAACAAACGATTGACGTGTCTACTGTCTAGTCTTTATACAGAAGGATTCAGTGTCGTTAAAATAAACCACACATTTCACTCCAAGGAGCCTGTTCCCAAAGAAGCGGTGGAAACCGATCATTGTTATGCACGTTTCTGGGAGTGAGTAAAAAAATCAAAGCAATCCAAGTAAGTTTTGACTCTTATACTACGTTCTCACCACAGAGTTAAAACATGTTACAATAATTAGCAACAAGAAAAATATGATCAAGATAGCGTTAAAATACGTTTTAACTCGTAGTGTGAACGTAGTATTATATTATGTTCACACTACAGAGTTAAAACATGTTATAATAATTGGCAACAAGAAAAACGTCATCAAGATAGCGTTAAAACAGGTTTTATTTCGTAGTGTGAACGTAGTATTATACCATGTTCACACTACAGAGTTAAAACATGTTATAATAATTAGCAACAAGAAAAATGTCATCAAGATAGCGTTAAAACACGTTTTAACTCGTAGTGTGAACGTACTATTAGGCTTTCACTCCTGGTCTTGGCTCCTCCTGTTCACTCCGGTTTTTGATTCTTGTTCTGTCCCCGTTTATAGAACGAATTTAATTTGCTACGTTTGTACGTTTAATTTCTCAATTATCCAAGTAGCACATATATATTGAAGCAAGTCCTTTGTTTTCAATTCAAATTTCTTTAACAAATATATTATAAAAATAGTCACGGGGAAATATCTCTCAAATCCGGTGAAAAAATATTTCTGCTGCGGTGAAAAAATTCAAAAGTTGAAATACACAGTGGAAAGCTGCAAAGCAGGTGTATTATTTAATATTGTAATGCACCTGTAATAACCATTGAAAGCTAACCTGCGAGATCTGTCGAAGAAGAAGGTTTCGCCACGAACTGTGCCAAGGTGCTGTTTTGGTTTTGTGCTTGATAAAAATGAAAATTAAAAATCTAAATTGAGCTCAACGTCGGGCTTTTTCTGTATGCTACAATTATGACCTAGTAACCTGTTTTCACTCCTTGGCGGTTTTCACTCCTCAGGAGCCAAAAAACCATGAGTGATGAAATCATGGATTTTAATGATTCGCAAACTATCATTTTTTCAACGCATGCTGATTGGAGTGATTTTTGAAACACTAGTCTACACGGAATAAAACATCAACAAAACAGCTGTTATATCAAAATGTGTGCTTCAATCAACCGAAGGGTAAGCAAAGTCGTCTTTTTTCAAATTGACACAGCTACTGCTAGATGGAGCATTTGAAAAGATTTTGATAACATCGCGTCTAAATGGGAAGTCTCACCAAATCCAACGGTTGCAGTTAAATTTGAGATTGTCAAATAATAGCGGAATTTCTTCTTACACTTACATGCAATCCAACCATTTGATAAAAGGAAAGAAAATTTGCTTACCCTATTCTTTTCGAAATTATGCTAAAACGCCTATACGTACCTTCAACGTCAACATTCTCTCTAATAGTATTCGAGAAATATAAAATGAATTAAGTCCAGTATTGAGTAACTATGATACAAAATAACTTCAAATATTTGTAACACGAAAGAATTCTTAAAGCTCTGGATTTATCTCGTTTTATCTCAAACAATCATTTTGCAAAGTACGAATCACTGAATCGATCAAAAGAGTCGATTTATTTTAGTGAGTGATCGGATACGGTTCACTCACCAAACCGAATGGGTTTGCCCATCCCTAGATGACATCCAAGTTGCATTTTTAACAGATTCCATTTCTTTACATAGATGTAGATATTAAGCGGTACGAAATCATGAAAAGAACCACAATGTCTTTGTAGAAGGTTGGACGTCTGTTGCGAAAGACCTTGTAGCCGTTTTTCAGCGTACAGAATTAGTGTTACAATCTTTCTGACACTGAGATAATACTCTTATCGGAGAAAAGTCTCAAAAAATAATTGATAATTTATAATTTTTAATTTAATTCTATAACATGTATTATTTCTCTATGCCAAATTATTTTGATTTGTAGAGGAGGGTGTGGGGGTTTAGCAGCTCAAATCCCTACTGACTACGCTGTTGTTTCCAATGCACATCTTAGGTTTCAATACAGCGGAGTTTTCGTGAATATATTGATATCATTCAACACGTTATCCCAAGCCGAACGTTTCGTATTGCAAAACAACTTAAAGCACGTGGTTGAAAGTGAGAACGTTGAAATTACGATTACGATGTATATAGAAAATGACTGTATAGAAGAAAGGTTACATGACCTATCACAGCATACCTTAAATGAGATAATTGCAAAATGCATAATGCAGTACGGAGAAGTAGTATCCGTTATATCTGATAATATTATCTGACATTCTTAACGGTGTTCTTGTGGTGAGGATGCGAGTCAAAAGTCTTATTTCTTCCTATCGACTAGAAATTTCAAAATTCACGGAACTACTATTAAACAAATTACATTATGCAACCATGATGGATATACTCCTACATCCAAATGTTGTAATCAGACAGCACACCATGTACAACCATGTGATCCAAAGGAGAATGCATCTAAACCGATTGTCAATTTATCTACGGCAAACCAGTCGAAAACAGAGTTTTCAATAACAATACCTAAACCACAAGCGGTTGCCAAAATTGTGGCAGCCATAATGGCAACTGAAGAAGCAGCATCTAGCACCCAAATATTGTAAGGAACATCAATAAGGATGTTAATAATAATGATGACGGGTTTACAACAATTAAGGACTATTTTGCTAATGCCAGCTTTTATAAATCGACTTTAGATAATTTAGATTTTTAGGAAATTAGTTGGTTCTACAATTCAACAAAAGAGCTTCAAATATAAATACAGCATATCTTTGATTCTAGAGTTGAACATCAAGACTTTTCGAACATCTACATTTTTATGACAGCCTAATGCGGAAAAATATTGCCAAATTCTTGAATTATATGTCATGAATCCTGGAACAATCGTTACGTTACGAAATACGATCTGGAACAAAAATTATATGTTTTCCAATTACATTAGTTTCTTGTATCGCAGGCGTAACGTTTTTATTTATGAAGATTTTTGTTTTTTGTTAGGTTCAGTTTTTGTTTCAGCTGGTATCGGGTTATTAGATCGAAAATCGCTTGGCCGAATGCTGTTATGCCGAACACCACTAGGCTGAATGGGTCATAAGGCTGAATGTCATAAGCTCGAAAATGGCCCTAAGACAAAGTTCTTAGGCCGAGTGGGTCATTAATCCATTTGGGTCATTAATCCGAGTCTGTCATTAGATCGAATAACTTGTTTGGACGAATGGGCCTAATGGTATTCGGTCTAACAGCTTTCGGTCTAATGACGCAGCACCGTTACAGCTTTGTTTTTCTTATCCACGATCTAGTTCACATATTTAAAAATATCATTCGTAAACCAAATCTTGATTCGTGATTTTTCAAAGATTTAGGAATACTTTGACCCGAAATTACGACGTGAATTAATTTACGATTCAATAATCTTGATCATGAGTTTGATTTCGTAGTTGTAGATTAGTTTACAGAATCTAAAAAATAATCTTGAACAAATTCGCAAAATTCAGAATATTTGTCATGAACTAATTTCTGGTTCTTTGTATGCTGGTCATGATTCACTGGTTACGCACGAAGAATGTGTCATAAAACTCAAAATAGGTCTTCATTTTCATAATATATTTCACGAATTTAGAAGTTATCCCTAATCATGTTTATGTTATGACCTTGTTCATAGTAAAATAAGTTCAGCACGTAGTCCCAATAATTTCAAGTGAACTGTTGCATAAAATTAGGAGCATTATTCATGGATTCAATTATAAACCGCTGTTTCTGTTTCATAACATATTCATCAAGATCATGATCTGAAAAAGTTTATAAAACCATAAGATACTGCCGATCTATGACGCTTTCAATCCAGTTCATAGTGTTACGTTACTTAGTGTGAAAATGATAATACCACGATGATGTAATGCCGCGACTAACCACCTGAAATCACGAACATGACATCAAGTAGAAATTTCGATAATAAATTTGCTGCTGTGCTTTACGAATCTGGAATCCTAGCTTCTTGATGAATAGGTTAAAAATTCATTAAGTTTTTCAAGACTTTATGAAAAGATGTATTGTCTCGTGATATTTTTGGGAATGCACATTTTAAACCGTTATGCGTTTGACAAACACACCACTTTAAATTAAAATGTGCATACCACAATTTCTAAACGAATGCAACATTACGAATTGACAATGAATTACCAAACATTGAGAAATGATTGCTGCAAAGAATTTACCCCTTTTTGTAAACGCTCGAATCTCTCAGTCTCTATTTGGATACGATAATTACTTCATCATTAGGTTGCTTTTCGCTGACTTTACTAAGGGGAACATGTTCCGGAATGCCCATTGCGGGGTAAAATCATAAGATTGTTCCATCCCTTGATACAATTCAATGAATTGATTATAAATTGCTAAAGTTATGAACACTTCGGTTTGGTGGTTAAGTCGGCGCCCTACCGACCTTTTTGTGGTAGGAGAAAAAACAGGAGTGTCTACTCATATAATCACTCTTTTATTTATCCTCATGAATGCAAGCTTTGGTGATGTTATATGGCGTCACTATGTTGCATTTTTCCGTTCTGAAAAAAAAGTTCGAAATATATATATCGTAAAATACATACCTTCCAAATTCCTGTAGTCGAGTACTCAATCGGACACATAGCAGCAGAGTTAAAAATATTCAAATTGATTTAATGAAAATTGATCAGCTGAAAACGTCAAACGAACAAACCACCCATTCATCCATGCAGATTTTCATTGGTCTCCGACTATTGAATACTTTACGCTGACGTCACAAATGAAAGTGTTCATTTTTGACAGTTCGCTTGTACTGTTTACATGGACTTAGAAAAATTCTTCACGATTTTCTTCGAGCGAATCTAGACATCCACAAATTTTTCTAAGTCCATGTAAACAGTACAAGCGAACTGTCAAGAAAAGTGAGGTTAACTGTTTTAGTAAAGAACCTAATTACACGAAGCGGCCGTGCAGCAACGAATCATACGCATCAAAGTAGGCCCTGGTACAATGTAAGCGATGATGATTGTTGTTTCATATGCTTTACCGGCGTTTGAAAACATTTTCCTAGATAATAAGTGAATTGAATATATTGTACGATATTAAACTGAATGAATAAGATGGATAGTTGAATGAATATTTTTTGTATGCACCGCGAGTCGCAACAGGTTCATTTTCAGCGGTCAAAAAAGAGCTTCGATTATTTTTAACTCTGTCAAGCAGTCAACTAGACTTATCAATCAGACAGCTTGAAACATTTTGTCACACATTCTCAGGAATAATATCTGGCAACCACATATTAAAAGACTAGGGGTGGTCACGCGTAGTGTGAGTAATTACATTTATAGGTTTACTATGATTGCAGTAGGGCCCTTCATGTCTCGAGTTACGGGTGGATGTAGACACACGGATGCCGGAAATTCGTATCCCGTTCAACTTCGACGCTTGACCGTGTATGTGTTTATGGTGCGAACGTATTAACTGCGAGACCATGGGAATGCTCTCAAATGCTGAAACGGTCGAAAATAGTAGTTCGAGGAAAAAATTACTGCTTAGCAGCAAAACGCTGCGTCGAACTGAATTGTGTTCGATACGCACCGTGTGACGTCATTTGGAAAACCATTCGACACCGTTAGACGAGGCAAGGTTGAAAAGATTTTGAATGCTTAAACTTGATAATTTAGAACCGTTTATAATATGTTCGGATATTCGCAAGTAAAAACACATCTCGTTTAGATACATATATTTCATTGGGTGATACTATCGTCCACGGGTTCGCATATTCTTCATAAAAATACTCCATCCTTGTTCTATTAGCAAACTAAATCATTAATAGTTAATTCTTCCGTATTTCCTAGACACTATCTCGTAGTATTGGGTTGTTGTGTTTATAACAGCATGCCAAGTGATCCATTCAAATCATTCCCCATCCGAAACAACAACAGACAACTCATCTTTCAAATAATGAAAACTTTCTGGTTATTTAACAGTCCATTGTAGGGTATTTTAATTTGAGACGATTACCTCTCCAAAAAGAGCCACCAACAAAAACTGGTTTTAACGTATGCACTAGACAAAGAAACTAATTATCGAAGCTGTTGCAGTACCGTGTGTTATAAACTTAGAATAAACGGCCATCCTGCAGTTTAACCCATGCAAAATTTTATTGGAACTCAAGCTGGATTGCCTTGGCATTGCAACTGCGGAACGAATATGACAATCTATTCCGTGTTTTTGAACTTGAAAACTGATTAAAAGCTATTCAAAAACTTTTTAAAAGAATCAGCAAAAGTATGTTTCTTCTATGTAATCCATTATCTGGTTTTTTGCGGTTCATAAAGCTTTAAATTGTAATATCAAAGTAGCAATCCAAATGCCATTTTTTTATTTTATTTTATTTTTATAGTAATTTTATGAAATCATGACAGAATAAATCTGGTTTTATCATTGCTTTTAACAAGGAGATGTAGTATGATTGACGGTTTTAACCCTCCGGAAATTGCGCAAATGGCTCATTGAATAGCAATTTTAATGTACTTTTAAGCCTATTTTAAAAACATCCTTAGTCAACTCCCAAAAGATAGTTTTATGATGTTCAAAACCAAAAATGAACGTTCTGTTACAACTGCTGGATGTCCGGTCATTAGACCGAAGGTCGAAGGATATTCGGCCGAATGGACATTAAGCCAAATTGATTTTAAGCCGAATGGACATTAAGCCGAATGGACATTAAGCCGAATGGACATTAGGCCGAATGTACATTAGGCTGAATCGTCACTAGCCTAAGTATGGTCATTAGACCGAATGGCCAAAAGGCCGAAGGACGCAAGGATAAATAATTCAAAGAATCAAAGATAGAATTGATTAGATTAGTTCAAACTAAACAAAAGATTTAAAATAGTGAACAGTTCTCGACAATTACGGCGTAAAAGCCAACTCTCAAAATTCACTTTGAATGGAAATTTTGGACAAACCGTTACTCGCCACAGATGTTGGGAATAAACAAAAGAGAAAAGTTTTCTCTTTCATGAACTGCAGTGAATTGTGTGCGACCAGTAACGGTTTGTCCGAAATCTCTTTTCAAAGAGAATTTGAACAGTTGGCTTTTACGCCGTAATCATATGTTGGTCGAGAGTTTTAAATGGTGGATGAATTTTTGCGATTTTTTAGATTTTAAAACTAAATGTTTAGCACACTTTCGTAATCTTTTTCACTGCACGTTTAAATAAAATATAGTTTATTCCCTATTAATAATACAAACAAGCACTTTAGTTAATATATTAGTTTTTTAGCGCACTAGTAGTTTTCTTGCAGAAGTAATTCATAAAACTGTTAATGCTTATTGTGTTCATATTATAGTTTCAAGCAGGTCTTAACCACAATTATAAAAGATGATCGAGAAAGCCTGAAATTTTTTAGAGAACCTTGAAAAATACTTTTGAGACTGCTTAAAGAGATGCCTTTTTTTCGGATGGTTGGACGGGTGGTCTTCTTCAAATCAGCGATTAATGTCGTGCACGATAGTTTTCCTTGTACTGAAAAACTGAGAAAAAAAGTACTTTCGTGAATATTGTGCAATTGTATATGCTTCGGAGTTTTCTACGGGAGTCAAATTTGTTTATTCATATTGTTAGTTGACATTTGAGTGATAACTGCGAGGTTTTGGTTCTTGGATGTCAAAATGTTTCATTATATTATTTACCAATGTTTTTAATAATATTGAACAAGCTTCTGTCACAACTGAAACTTAGTTTGGGGGTTTTGCTAGATATGGAAGCTGCTTTTGGCAACGCGTTTTTCGATTCAACATGTGGTCACAAGATACCTTCATACGTCATCAACTGTATAGTTTACTTATTCGTTTATTTGCGTTAGCTTAACGTTGTCAATTTTTTGTTTTACATTTTGCATTTCTTTGAACTAGTAAATTACTATTTTTCAAACTCAAATAAAAAAAAATGTTGATGGATAGTTGTAAATTTACAATCTTAAAACTTGGAATGCAGTTCATTATACACTAAGGAATAATCGAATTTTATTAGGATTAGCGCAAGGTTGGTCAATTTGTGCTAATTTAGTACTAGTAATAGTTTAACAACAATAATTATCGAATTGAGCAATTTAACACAACCGAATTAATTTCTTTGTAACGGAGAACTGTCCTGTTTTAGAAAGATGGTGAATTACACTGATAGAATATATTCGTAAATCGCTATGCATTAGTTTCGTTTAGATAATTTTCATAAAATATACGAATTTTTCGTACATTGAAATACATTTATTTTTTATTATGAGTTTTTCGTGAAAACCACGAAACGACTTTCGTTGGCTTATTACGAAACAGCTTCGCTCGGCAAGCGAATTGTTCGCTGCTATATACGAATATCTTTATAATATTTACGAGCACCATTCGTCGAACCGTCAACGTCAACAGAGCTTCAATACTGGTAGAATATGGAGTCCTTGTTGCTATACGTCAGATAATTGTTGATGTTCACGACGGTCTCGATCTGGCTATTTAGTAGCCGTATCCGTGTCCGCCGGTTTCAGGAAGATTTTCTAAACCTCTTCCGCTTCTAGTTGATCCCGAATCCGGAGCAGTACGGATTCAGTTGAGCCATCGCGCGATGGTTTTGCATGAATAATTTTGAGTTTTTCTCTGCCGGAGCAATGTAAAAGAATATGCTATTAAATACGAAAACTTCACAGAAAAAAATATTTTGTAATTTTAAATTTATTTTCATGCACATATTTGGAGCATGAATACAAATGTAAACTTAAGTTCCAGCACAAATACACACAACTTGTCGTGCTTTTTTCAGCGATATTTGTTGTAATCTAACACGTTGATTGGAAATTACAGTTTCATTAAACGGCAAACCAATGCTCTTGAATGTATTTTTAATCCCATATTGCTGTAAAATAAATGACGTGTAATATTACACGAACGAAAGTGTATAATCATATGCTTTCTGATGCTCTCATTGAGTGCATCGAATTCAACTTAATTTTCAATCAAATTTTTGATTCCAGCTTTGTATGTTTACATTCGTATTGATTTACATGTCGTTTAATTTTCATTATTTTTTGGTGTGTTCTCTTAGATGAACGAAATGAATTCGTGCGACCAACGAGATTGTTCGTAATATACATAGACGTTTATTAAAATAAACAAAACATTTCGTTTCATTCATGAAAATTAATGTCGTTTTCAACGACAACATTCGTGAAATGTACACTAAATAAGTAAAATTCACGAAGACTTTCGTTCATCAAGCGACCATTTCTTCATATCACAATAAAATCGATTTTGCCAGACCTGTTTTCGGTGTTGTCAAACATCGATCCCAAAAGATCGAATGAAAAAATAAGAAGAAAATAAATACGAAAAAATGTCTAAGTTGAACGAAATGAATTCTCGTGACCAACGAAGTCGTGCGTAATATACACAAACATTTATTGAAATAAACGAATGATTTCATTTCATTCACGAAAAATAATGTCATTATCAACGATAACATTCGTGCCATGTACACTTGATAAGTAAAAGATACTAAAACTTTTGTTCATCAACCGTCCATTTCTTCACACCACAATCTTTCTAGTACTCAATAATGATGAGCAGGTTGAAATAGAATCGAATTTGCCAGATCGATCTTTTTAATTAATAAAAAATCTGTGCTGTCAAACATTGATCCTAAAACATCGAATGCGACAAACGAAATCGTTTGTAATATTCATAAACGTTTATTAAAATACACGAAACATTTCGTTTCGTTCAGGAAAAATTATGTCGTTATCAACGATTACATTCGTGCAATGTAACCTAAATAAGTAAAATTCACGAAAATTTTCGTTCATCAAGCGGCCATTTCTTCGTACCACAGTAAAATCGATTTGGCCGCATCGATTTTTTTTTAACATCATTTAACATGTCAAACATCGATCCCAAATGATTGACTGAAAACAATAAGAGGTTAATAATACGAAAACTTTTCTAAGATGTATAAAATGAATTCGTGCGACCAACGAAATCGTTTGTAATTTACACAATTGTTTAATAAAATAAACAAAACATTTCGTTTCATTCCCGAAAAATAATGCCGTTTTCAACAATAACATTCATGTAATGTACACTAAATATGTACAATTTACGAAATCTTTCGTCCAGCAAGCGGCCATTACTTCACACCACAATCTTTTAGTCCTCAATAGAAGGGAGCAGGTTGAATTAAAATCGATTTTGCCAGATCGATCCTTTTAGTTAATTGAATAAATCGTTGTTGTCAAACATCGATCCTAAAATATCGATTGAAAAAATAATATGCTAATGAATACGAAAACTTTCCTAAGATGAACGAAACGAAATCGTGCGACCAACGAAATCGTTCATCATATACATAAACATTTATTAAAATACACGAAACATTTCGTTAACGAAAAATAATGTCGTTATCAACGATTACATTCGTGCAATGTAAACTAAATAAGTAAAATTTACGAAAGCTTTCGTTCATCAAGCGGCCATTTCTTCGTACCACAATAAAATCGATTTGGCCACATCGATTTTTTTAAATAAAAAAAAATCTTATCTATGATAAACGAACACGTTTATTAAAATAAACAAAACATTTCGTTTCATTCACGAAAAATAATGTCGTTATCAACGATAACATTCGTGCAGTATACATTAAACGTGTAAAATTTACGAAACATTTCGTTCACCAAGCGGCCATTCTTGTTCATGAAATGAACGAAACCTATTATTTAGAATGCACGAAAATACTTCGTTGCAGAAAACGACGAATGAATTCGTGTATTGTATGATCAATTTCATTATATTTACGAATTTATATTATCAGTGTTCTATCATCGGGATACCAGAACATGTATCATAAACTTGCGTCGGAAGACTCCCCACAAACCCAATACATCGCAGATGCGCATCAAACGCGTAGCTTTGTCGTTTCCTTCGGGATGATAGAATATATCATAGTCCAAGCTCGCTATTGATTCGTGAGGTTTGCTTCCACGTCCACTGTAGCGATGTTGAGGAATTCATGTCATTTTACCCGTGTCATATTACATTTGCCACAAAGATCTTAATGTTGATCTATAACTATATGTCGTATCATTGAGATTGAAGTCTCTGCTCAAGTAGATTTGCTGATGAATAACAATATGAACTGACAACTGAATGAATATGAATGATGTTATAGAGAAGAGTCATGTATGCTGATCACGTGATGCCAAGATGTCAAGAATTGAAACGTGAGAAAACTTTTTCGGGCGCATTATCAATGTAATAATTTGGATTAACGTGTCTCATCTAGACAAAATAATCGCTCTCAGCGAACCCAATATTGCGGAGATTTGTATTGTACATACAGTATGCACTTAAAAAGACAAATCTTCTTCATCCACATATGGGTCCTATTAGATATATACCTGTGATCGTAGTCAACATTGTTCTCAACCCAAGGTGGTTAAACATTTTATAAATTTTATTAACAGAGTGAGTGCCAACACGTTTTCAATGTTCGTTGTGACCCGAAACCACGTGTAACGGCTAAACGGCCAGGAAAACTTCCGCTGTCTATGATGCTCACTTTCCACTACGAATACATTCAAACCAGCATCGAAGAATAATCAGTTGCACCCGGAACTCTCTTGAGGAGGGCTGTGGGAATAAGCTTGTTGATAGTAGCGACACTAGACTATTAGACACCTGCAGCTTGATTGCGAAAATTTAAAAAAATGGCAGAACATCAGATGTTCAGATAAGACAAAGGCATGATGAGATTTGGAGGGAAAATGTTGGTTCCAAATTCAGAAAATTTTGAATGTTAGTCACAATATATTCAAACATGGAGGAGAGAATATTACAATTGAAAATTGTTTCTCTTATAATACGTCTTCCCAAATGAACATCGTACACAATGTTCGCTCTGGTTCTGTGCTCATTTTAAACCCACATTTTGTGCGAACTCGAACACGCTATTTCGCACCAAAGCAAGTGCACATGTTCGCCTGCACAACTGAACGCCATTTACACACACGGTGTGCGTACATCTCTCGTACACAAAGGTTCGCGGCACCAGTTTTTTCCTTCTCACTTTCATCATCACTAGTGTTGACTCATTTTGCCTTGTGTGAACCGTTCTCGTGTACGCACCCGGTGTACGCACACGGATGTTTGAACTAGAGTTTGAACATCGTTCGTTTGGGTTCGACGTTCGAGGCGAACATGTACATCGAGACGAAGCATGTTTGTGGTTGAACGATTGCACGAAATTTTGTACACAGGTACAACCTTGTCGATGTTCATGGGAAGTCAGCTTGTAATGGATGGATACCGCTCGAGCGGTTAATAAAGAGAAATTGAATTGATTTGCATAGAGAGAACTTGATATTCAACGGAAAAAAATAGCAAATGTCTAATTTTGCGTGTTGTACAAGGTGGTTTTATTGGTTACACCTTTCAATCGGCAGCCTGGGGAATTTGGATGTCTTCGCTAACATTATTTGTTCTTATTAGTGCACCATCTTTACTGAAGACTTCACATCTTTTGAACTAACCGAGGAAAAGATCAATTTGGGTGTAATGTGTACGATATAAGGAAAAATGGACATTCCTGAAGCACTTTTGCAAAGATACAAAATCTCAAGGATGCAAACGTTTCCGTTGCATTGCGTACGTGTCCCAATGTGCAGCGTTCTCTTGCAGATACTTAAGGTGACCGTGTATAGTTAGACCTCATTAGTTGGGATATAAAAGTGGTATCACTTAATAGGCATTTTAAAGATGCACAAGAAAGTGCCATTTATGCACGGTCTTATCACCACTGATGTCAACGCTAGTTGATGATAAGCAAATGTTTGCAAATGCTTTAGTTTTATTACCACTTCTCATACACTAATGTATGGCTGGCGTCTTTGAGTCGACTGTAATTCCAAGGCGACGGTGTTGATGTAGAGACAGGTCCTTTGTTTTGGAAAGAAAGGTATTGATTAAAAAAATCACTGTTCCGTTCGAGGCTCCCTTCTGGATCATATGATTACTCGACTCGGCCAAGTGATTAATTCCATAGCGAATGGGGAACTGCCTTCCAATGTTATATTCTACTGACGTTGCAAGGCGAAAGTCGGGGATATAAATAATGACACGGAAAACGGAATCAAGTCCCGGACGGATAACAGCTGTTTAGGCCGGTTATGGTTGGTTTTCGCTTGTTATGAATAGTATAGCCCTGCTTCGGTGGCTGCTGATGCTGACATAACGTATTGGCGTTTTAGCGGGAACCTACCTGAGGTGTTCGGTTTGACTGCATTGTCGCACCGACCACGTTGAACCGGTCGGATGTATGGTGGCATTCGTTTGATAGTGTTCGAAACGCATTCAAGCTGCTCTGTGCATGTGTACATTGATGACACGAAAATATTCCACACCTCCACACCCAAGCTAGTGTACCTTCTGCCTTGCGTGTTCGACATTTGCCGATTGCGCATATTCGATTTTGTAAGGAAAATAACCTACCCTTAGTGCTGCGGTGGACTACCAGAGGTGGAGATACTTGGTGGGTTCTTGAATACGCACCGTCGGCTCGAAATGAGTTGAATGAATAGCGTGTCTTAAGAAGATAGGACCGGTATTAACTGGTAAAGTTATTTACATCGTCTGGTACTAGAGTCGCCAAGCAGCCGAATGAGAACTATGTAATGGAAAGGTTACACGAAGTGAATTGGAAATACAACGAAAAATCACTAGAAGAGGGAAAACGTGCTGCTTTTATATGGTGCGTGGTGTCCCAATGTTTCATTCAAATTCTTCACTTATTCCTCTAGGTATATTATCAATGAACGGAAACTATTATGCGTAACCGGTGAAACTTTTTTTCGTCAAAAGTTATTTTAACAGTCGCGTAGTTCATTGAATGCACTACGTTTAGCAATTCTAGTGAATTCATCTTAAGGGTGGTGGTGGTAAGCTGAATTCGGTGTAAAAAAAACCTGTTTTAATCCACCTAGCGGTGCAATCGTGCCTTTCTCAATTATGAATCACGAGAATGTGTGCGTTGTTTATATTCATTAAAAGCTTTTAAATGCATATATTACATTTTATTATTATACATCACATGACAACTATATACAGGAAAATAAATCATTATTCGAGTTCCAAAATTTTGTAAAAGAAAAAACAGCGACGGTAATATTGAACTGAAATATCGGTTTGAATCAGAGTTTTCTATGTGATCGCACTCCACAACCCGTAACTCCGGAGCCGGAAGTCGGATGGAGATGGAATTTAATATCAGTTTCCGGGGATGCAACACCTTTCATTTGAGACTAAGTTGATCAAATCGGTTAAGCCATTTTCGAGAAACCAATATAACCGTTATTCTGAATTTGGATGCTTCCGGATCCGTCGATGGTGGCCAGTGTGGCCAAAGTGACCTTGAATGACTGTTGATGACCTAGATATACAAATTCAACAGTTGTGTTTACATTTTGGAAAAAATTTCACCTTTTTACATTCATCGCAGAATTCGTTGGAATCGGGATTTGCTGCGTGATCGTACCTATCACCCTGTAATTCAGGAATCAGAACTCGGATCCACACAAAATTCAACAGCAGCTGATGGACCTTTCATTTAAAATCAAGTTTGTCAAAATCGGTTCAGAAAATTCCGAGAAACCGATGTAGACAAATCAACAAATTTTGTTTTGTAACCATACTCTTCCACTCGTAATCCGAAACAAGATGTCGGTTGAAAATGAAATTCAATAGCAACCTATGGGAATATTATACCTTTCATTTGAATCTTAGTTTGTAAAAATCGGTTCAGCCATCTCCGAGAAACCGATGTGTACATTTTGTTAACAAATCCGCACATACACACACATACATACATACATACATACATACATACATACATACATACATACACACATACATACACACAGATATTTTGCGATCTCGGCGAACTGAGTCGAATGTTATGAGACTCGACCCTCCGGGCCTCGGTTAGAAAGTCGGTTTTTGGAGCAATTGCATAACCTTTCTATATGAAAAAGGCAAAAGAATAATATTTAATTAGCTTAATCAGTATGAGTTCAATGTTATCTTCATCTGATTATAATTTAGAAAGGTTGGTAGAATGGGTTTGAGCGTGTAGGGAATGGGGATTAGTACAGTGGGAGTGGAGGATGCGTCAGAAATCCTTCATCTTATTTCGGTATATGGGGTGGATAAAGGAAATGCGTGAGGGTGGTCCAAGAGGAGGGGAGTGATGAAGGAGGGAAGTGTAAGGGCAAGGCGGGGGGAGGGGCGGCGACGCAATACTCAACTGCATATTTTACCTTCCATTTGAGACTTGGTTTGAGAAAGTCGGTTCAGTCATGACCGATGAACCGATGCGACTTTAATTGTGGAATATGCCCGGAATTCCGGAGTTCCGTAATCGTCGATAGTGGACAATATATTCAAAGAATGTTTGATTGGCAATCAGTGATCTAGATCTGCGATTAGAAGTAATTTGGTGACCATTTCAATAGTTTCTAGCCTCTGAGGTATTACGATTGTATCGATTTATATGGGAAATTCCAGTGTATCCTTACTAACACCCCTGTAACTCCGGAAGCAAGAGTCAGAACCGAATGAAATTCAGCAGCAGTCAATGGCATTACTATATCTTTCATTTGAAATCAAGTTTGTAAAAATCGGTAGAGAATTCGTTGGGGAATGGGTGTGCTATTAGCTTAGGAACTTGGCGGGTTCCCCGGGGGCGTCTTGAACTATCATAGGTGGCCAATGTGGTCAAAGCTGCTTTGATTGATCATTAGTGATCCAGACTCGCAAACTAGAGTAATGTTACGTCAATTTTAATATGTTTTACATCATTTGAACATCATGGTGGTACCAGTTTATATGGGAATTTGCTGTGTGACCGCACTCTTCAACCCGTAACTCCGGAACCGGATGTCGGATCACCTAAAAATTCAATAGCAGCTTATGGGAGCGTTATACCTTTCAGATGAAACTAAGTTTGCGAAAATCGGTTCAGCCATCTCTGAGAAAATTGTGTGAGTTTAAATGACACACACACATACACACACACACATACATACACACACAGACATTTGCCGATCTCGACGAACTGAGTCGAATGGTGTATGACGCTCGGCCCTCCGGGCCTCGGTTAAAAAGTCGATTTTTACAGTGATTGCATAGCCTTTCTTTATATGAGAAAGGCAAAAATTGTGGCGATACAGGGAGTGTTAGTATGTTCATTTCATTTCTATATACTAATGCACAATTGAGCAATATTTCCTCAAATTTTTAGGGCAAAGCACTGAAAATCGAGTGAATGACAGTAAATATCCGCAGGCACCTCGTCGAAAACTTGTTTTGTGGTGTACATCATAACTCAAAATCTGCTGTACCAATCGATTTGAAACTTTACAGAGTTCTTCTTCATATCGTTCTCTTGATAACTACCAGAGCTTTTATTTATTGCTCTATTTTTCATTTTTTGGTTGATCTTTAAAATCAAAAGTCCGATATATGAAGAATACAATTGGTTAACATGCTATTGTTAAAATAAAAATTTCAAAAAATATATTTGAAAGCTCTTGCACTTACAATGGCAATGATGTGAAGAAAAATTGTGCAAAATTTTCGATCGATTGGTCCAGGAGATTTTGAGTTATGGTGAATATCGCATTTTTTCGAAGTTTCCTCTGGAGTTTCACTGTCAATCGCTCAATTTTCGATATTTTGCAGTTAAAGTTCAGGAAAATATTGTTTAAATGTTGCAATATTGAAAAAAAATTGAGAAATGCGAAAGGCTATGGAAGTTATAGAGAGGAGTCATGTATGGTCAAGAATTGGAAAGCTTTTTCGGGCCCATTATTAGTGTAATAATGCGGATTTGGCATCACGGTATAAACGTATATGACCAAACAACATACTCAATGTCTTACCTCAGGCACAATAGTCGCTCTCAGCGAACCCAATACTGCGGAGATGTACATTGAACATACAGTATGCACTAGAGTGACAAGAAAAAAAATGACCCCTGAGTCGACTCCTAGTCCCACCGGGAGTACTTGTTCCAAATTTAAAGCAAATCGGACAAGTCCGGTAGCTAACCGGACCAACTTTCCTGAAGTTTGTATGGGATTTTGGACAATTTACATAGAAAAAACCCACTAGCTCGAATATTCGCCGCTAGGCGGCACTGTATGCATCTTATTATCACCGTAAGTGAAAACAAGAAAGATAATTTAATTGTCTACAACTTTGTCGAAGACTGTTAGTCAATTCGACTGTGTTAAAAGAAGATATTAAAAATTTAGCGAAGTGATGTCTGAGTCAGCTTTGTATGGGGCCTAGCATGATCGTGTGTCCAGTACTACACATTTTTGTGTAATAATGATTAGGTTTAGCTCAATAGCACGTTCAGAAGAATTATTGTAAAAAATACGTGTGATGTTTTGGTTAGGACATTTTAGTTCCATATGTCCTGCGTAGAGGGCACCAACACTAACTTTTCAACGAAGAGAGATCGTCGACATGTTGCTCATCAGATTCCATAATGTTAGTTTCATAGTTTGAATAAATGAGAAAGGCACAATTACACCACTAGCTGGATTAAAACAGGTTTACGTTCTTTGAATTCGTTCATTTCTATAAAAGCACTATATACTAGCATAAGAAGACTCTGATCAAGGAGAAACACCCACAGATCCAACATTGTTTGATTTGAACAGTTGAATGTATACAATTCCTCTAATCTTGATTCAAATAAGTAGATTTAGAAGGGCTCGTCGGTAATACCAGCCTTGGGGTCCGACGCGACTGGCCCTGACTTTAACAAGAACAGCAATCGTATGGAATTCTCGCGTCGTAGTCTTAATCCGGTCTGTTATCAGGTGGAGTATCACTTTTGGTATGAATTATGAATCTGTCGAGATAAGGCATACCAAAAAATTCAAATTGCGCGTTCTCTTCATATTGCTACAAATATCAATACTTTCACCAAAGTCATACATGGCATGAGTACCGCATTCCACATTTCTGAATTGGAGCAAAAGAATGAGTTCTGTTTAAGGTTGAATGGAGAATGCTGTTTTTATATATCGTTTTATTAAATCTCTATGAAAATGAATTTTTTCGTTTTCGATTTTTGTATCATTCTCTGTTCAAACTTTTTTTCTGTATTGTTTCACATACTTTAAGATATTTTTAAAGATGAAGAGGGCAACAAAAACTGTAGCATTCCAATAAAAATGCAATTCAACTCACGAACTGTATCGAAAAAAATGTCACATATATTTATACGGATACAGTTACTAGTTAAGGGTTATTTTCGAAAGATAATAAATAAGACACTGCAATGACGAGCGTCGAAATCTGCACATGCCGTCATGCGTCATAAAAGCGAACATTTTTTTAGTATAATGAGCTTGGAGATAATGATGATAGCCTAATGAATGCTACTAATTTATTCGTAGGTTATCGGAAAATTAATTCAGCAAATTGCAAACGACAAAAATACATGTACAATGGTATGACATTGATACTTCTGGCAGATCTTATCACTGTCCTACCGTGAACTGATTAGGGAAGGTTGTCGATCGTCGTGTGTTCACATAAATTTTTGAGCTGGCGTGGTAAAGGTAATCTTCATGTATAAGGAAGGGCAGATAACAGTGAAACGAAATCATAATGCATTAAAAGGATAATTTCTTTTACTTTTTTATGGTATACGTGGTTTCATTTAAAACACGTGCTATTGTACTTCAAAACTATTACTCATTTCTCCGGTGTTAATTTTCTGTAACGAACGGTGTTAACAAGTTAAAGAGTAAACCCACTATAATTCTCCTGTGCCCAGACTATCTCTACCATGATAAATCAGATTTTATTATAATTGGCTCATGCCAAATGATTACAATCTTGCACGAATTCATATGAAAACACAGTAACAAGCTACCGTAAATTATTAATAACAGTATTTTAAATTAGTTAAATACACATTAAAATATCAACTATTCAAAGAGGTAGTACTGAAAAAAGTTTTGGAATCCTTCAACTGAATTAAAAAGAACGCTGTGCGATTTCTTCACTTAATAATCTGAATCTGCTAAATTCTTCTAAGAATTTCGTATTGTAAAGGTGACGAAATATAACCCTAAAATAAAAAAGTCAATACTCGCTCCTGGCGATATTATGTTTTTGAAATTCCGTTAGTGCTAATTTTTGCCCTCCGTTTATGAGTTGTTGAAATGTGTCCAAATCAATAAATATTTCAGTGAAGTTCACGGTTAAATGGTATCGATACTGAGTAAAAAATGACAAGATTGTTGCTGTAACCGACAAGAAGACAAACTATTTAAGAATATAATCTTACATGTCAAAAAAGTTTCATTGTAGTCACTGTATACAGTATAGTTCAATATAAATTCAATATAATAAGCAGATAAAGAGTGTACTGGATCAAATTGCATCACTTTCAATTTTTCGGTAGCTTTTTTTCCATTAGGTGGCTTCTTTTGAAATTTTGAGGGAAATTAGTTCAATGTGTAAAGTTTACATTGTGTAAGTTTTACTAGCAATTGTGCAACAGTTGTAAGTTGGAGTCAGAGGAACATCAGCTGCGTAGACGAATTTTGCACACGTAGCGTAAGAAATCTGGATCTCTATCATTCTGTCATTTTGGGGGCGATTGGTTGTCTCCGGATTTGCGCATGGTGTTTCAAGTTTGTATGTAAATCATCTTATTTTACATCTCCGTACGTTCAGATCGTTTTTGCCTTTCTCAATAGAAAGGTATTGCAATTGCTCTGAAAACCGACTTTTTAACGGAGGCCCGGAGGGCCGAGTGACATATACCATTCGATTCAGTTCGTCGAGTTCGGCAAATGTCTGTGTGTGTGTATGTATGTGTGTATGTATGTATGTGTGTGTGTATGTGTGTGTGTATGTGACCAAAAATGTCACTCATTTTTCTCAGAGATGGCTGAACCGATTTTGACAAACTTAGTCTCAAATGAAAGGTGCAACGTTCCCATAGGCTGCTATTGAATTTCTAATGGATCCGACTTCCGGTTCCGGAATTACAGGGTGATAAGTACGAACACGCAGAAAATGTCGATTTTAATAAATTCTGCAATGAATGTATAAAGGTGAAAATTTTTCCAAAATATGACCACAACTGCTTCGATTTGTAGTATTAGGTCACTAACATCCATTCAAAGTCTATTTGGCCACATTGGCCACCATCCTCGGTTCCGGAAGCCCCGGCGGAAGTATCTAAATTCAGAATAACAGTCACATCGGTTTCTCGGAGATGGCTAGACCGATTCGACTAAACTTGGCCTCAAATGAAAGGTATTGCGTCCCCGTAAATGACTATTTAATTTCATCCCGATCCGACTTCCGGTTCCGGAGTTACAGGTTGTGGCGTGCGATCACATAGCAAATTGTGATTCAAACCGATACTCCGATGAAAGCAAAAAAGGTAAAAATTTCGCTAAAATGTCTCTCAAACAACTTAAATTTGCTGTTCTAGGTCACCGACGGCCAACCAAACTTTCGTTGACTACATTAACCACCATAGACGGTTCCGGAAGTGCCCGGGAAAAGCGGCCATCTTTCAAAATTTACGAACTCACATCAGTTTCCCGGAAATGGTTGGGCCAATTTTCACAAATGATAGCTATAATATCCCCATAGATGTCTATAAAATTTCGTACGGATCGCTTATATGGTTCCGGAAATATAGACTAAACCGTCCGGTCACATATGAAATTCCCATATAAGCCGGAACTCAAATTTTTTTTTTCAAAGGGGGGACCTCATGAAATTTTAGAAATTGAATTCGTATTTTTGATGCCAAACATCTTTAAAATGCATGAAACGTCGAGATTTTATGTTATCTCGAAAATTTTTTTTTTATAAAAATCGACTTTTTGGGACTTTGCCGATTTCGCACCTTTTTGCCTTTCTCATATAAAGAAAGGCTATGCAATCACTGTAAAAATCGACTTTCTAACCAAGGCCCGGAGGGCCGAGTGTCATACACCATTCGATTCAGTTCGTCGAGATCGGCAAATGTCTGTGTGTGTGTATGTGTGTGTGTCATTTAAACTCACACAATTTTCTCAGAGATGGCTGAACCGATTTTCGCAAACTTAGTTTTATCTGAAAGGTATAACGCTCCCATAAGCTGCTATTGAATTTTTAGTTGATCCGACTTCCGGTTCCAGAGTTACGGGTTGAAAAGTGCGGTCACACAGCAAATTCCCATATAAACTGGTACCACCATGATGTTCAAATGATGTAAAACATATTAAAATTGATGTAACATTACTCTAGTTTGCGGGTCTGGATCACTAATGATCAATCAAAGCAGCTTTGACCATATTGGCCACCTATGACGGTTCATGACGCCCCCGGGGAACCCGCCAAGTTCCTAAACTAATATCACACCCATTCCACAACGAATTCTCTACCGATTTTTACAAACTTGATTTCAAATGAAAGATACAGTAATGCCATTGACTGCTGCTGAATTTCATTCGGTTCTGACTCTTGCTTCCGGAGTTACAGGGGTGTTGGTAAGGATACACTGGAATTTTCCATATAAATCGGTACAATCGTAATACCTCAGAGGCTAAAAACTATTGAAATGGTCACCAAATTACTTCTAATCGCAGATCTAGATCACTGATTGCCAATCAAACATTCTTTGAATATATTGTCCACAATCGACGATTCCGGAATTCCGGGCATATTCCACAATTAAAGTCACATCGGTTCTTCGGTGATGACTGAACCGATTTTCTCAAACCAAGTCTCAAATGGAACGCAAAATATGCAGTTGAGTATTGCGTCGCCGCCCCTCCCCCCCCCCTCCGCCTTGCCCTTGCACCTCCCTCCTTCATCACTCCCCTCCTCTTGGACCACCCTCACGCCCGCATTTCCTTCATCCACCCCGTATACCAAAATAAGATGAAGGATTTCTGACGCATCCTCCACTCCCACTCTACCCCCCATTCCCTACATGTTCAAACCCATTCCACCAACCTTTCCAAATTATAATCACATGAAGATAACATTGAACTCATGCTTATTAAGCTAATTAAATATTATTCTTTTGCCTTTCTTATATAGAAAGGTTATGCAATTGCTCCAAAAACCGACTTTCTAACCGAGGCCCGGAGGGCCGAGTCTCATATAACATTCGACTCAATTCGCCGAGATCGCAAAATATCTGTGTGTATGTATGTGTGTATGTATGTATGTATGTATGTATGTATGTATGTATGTATGTATGTATGTATGTATGATTTGTCCACATCGGTTTCTCGGAATTTTCTGAACCGATTTTGACAAACTTGATTTTAAATGAAAGGTCCATCAGCTGCTGTTGAATTTTGTGTGGATCCGAGTTCTGGTTCCTGAATTACAGGGTGATACGTACGATCACGCAGCAAATTCCGATTCTAACGAATTTGGCGATGAATGTAAAAAGGTGATTTTTTTTCCAAAATGTGCACAACTGTTGAATTTGATCTAGGTCCCCAACAGTCATTCAAAGGCTCTTTGGTCACACTGGCCACCATCGACGGATCCTGAAGTATCCAAATTCAGAATAACGGTTATATTGGTTTCTCTAAAATGGCTAGACCGATTTGATCAACTTAGTCTCAAATGAAAGGTGTCGCGTCCCCGGAAACTATTATTAAATTCCCTCTCCATCCGACTTCCGGCTCCGGAGTTACGGGTTGTGGAGTGCGATCACATAGAAAACTCCGATTCAAACCGATACCGCGATGAATGCAATAAGGTGCTCTTATATATGTACTTGCCAAGTGTAATAAGAATGAAAGAGATTTCCATAATGTTATATTGTACGAACCAGCTATTATATCATAGCTTGGAGAAATGAGAAAGGCACAATTGCACCTCTAGGTGGATTAAAACAGGTTTTGTTTATTATTATCGCTATTGTAGTAATATTGGAAGATTCCGGCAGCTATTAGCATAACATAGCATATACGATTGCACAAATCGTGGGTTGCTGTACAATGATCAGCTAATATTTAACAAAACATCCACCATACCGTCTCGCAAGAAAAAGCATTTGGGATTGACGCTTTCCGTGAAAACTGAATGTAACTTACCTTTTCTTTCTATTAATTTAAATATTCATATTCATTCCATCCGCACTCTGAATATAGGAATTACAGTTCTAACCAAATACAAATTAACACTTTACTAATGAACCTTTTCCAACTCGTAAATGGAATAATCCAAAGACAGACCAATCGAATTTGAAAATTCTACTACTACCGATTCCTTCTAACAATCATAAAATTACATTACATTTGACAACAGTGAATTTTGATTAAGTTGAAGTATTTAGAGATGAACTTATTGAGACTTAAAAATAACCTAATTTAAACCAAACTATTTTTGAAGAATTTGACAGTAAATGAGACAAATGCATCGAAAGGGTCCAAAATATGTAGGGGTATGAATAAGGTTGCTGCTTAAACCGTTCATATAATTCTCAAATTTTCGGAATCACAACACGATATAAAAACCTGTCAACAAACACAATAAAATATTAATTAGAAACGAACGCCAGGGCGGTTATAATATAAATTCAATTATCACGATTGACAGATTTACAGAACCGAAGATGAAATACTAAGTGTTGAAACTGTAACAAAATAATGTATTTAAAATAGAAAGTAAATAACAACATTTTTAAGTAAAAAAGTCAACAAACACAACTTTCTAACGTACTGGCAACCCTTGCAGAATCTAACCGATCACCGAAGCGAGCACGCGATTTTAGATCTATGGAAATCTTTGTAGATCTACGGATTTGGAGGTTTCTACGGATCTACGTATCCGTATATATATTTTTCTTTTTTATTTATTTTAGTCACGTAAATAAAACGTGACTTTAAATGTTCTTACGGAAATCTAAGAATTTATCTCGGTGTACTTTTGAAACACTTTAAACAAAAATGGATAATTTGCAAAAGCACGTCGTGCGATAATATATACCAGCTATCGAAAATTCAACTCGAAAATGTAGACCCTGCTTTATAAAACGCCTTCGGGGAACTTTAAAAAATTGTATGTAGCTCAAATCAATAAATGCAACAAAAATCGTATCATTCGAATAAAATTTATTTTCTCATTTGCAAATGATAATTTTTTTATTGTTTCATAGAATTGAAGCAAGCCTCATGTTTTCTCTTCTCTGTTGATGAATCGATATCTTTCCTTTTTATTTCGACTAATATGTAGTCACATTTTCTTTTTTACTTTTTAACGACATTCAATTAGTCAGAGATGATTGTGTAGAGAATGGTATAAAAATTTAAAGCCTATAAGTGAGAGCAAGGATGTGAAATATATAGATCGGAAAACTAGAAGTGGTCATTAGAAACAGGCTTAAAATCTTACTGACTAATGTTTTGTTATCTGCTGGCAGGAGTTGAGCTTAATCAGCATTATTACGAATCGCTCAAGTCTGGTCATGCCTCAACGGCAAAGACAGACTTGTCCCTCTTTACCGTGGGAACCGACATAAGAGAAGACAAGTAAGATCACCACTGAAACCCTGTCGACGATTCAGGCTTGAATAAAATGCTGTTGATCATCTCTGTATGCCTTTTGAACGCCGGGAAAGATTTTCATTAGACTATTGCCATTGCTTTTGCCGTTGTAGCGCCTTGGCTACTGTGTGTAAGATGATGGCTTTGCCTACAGCGACTACCCACCGCTGCCGATGGAATCCCATCAGTTTTTTATTTCGACTAATAGGATTGATTTTTTATTGAACAATACAATTGAATGAAGAACTTGAAGTTATTATTTTGTTGTAATTTTGTATGATTCGCTTTGGTTGAACGACCTTTTATTGTTCACAACTCAGTATTTTTTAAACAATATTATCAGGAGCTTCTTACCCAAATCAAGAAAGTTGGATGGAACAAAATGTACATAGAGATCACAATATCTAACTTTTATAAGTCGAGAAATTTGCGTTTCGACTTCGTCTTATCAATATCATGGCACACTGATCGTCAAATAATGGTAGAATCCAGAAAAGGGAACTCGAGTATCGTTAGAGTGGGTAAAATATTTTAAATACAATCCTATTAAATATAATATGTAGAATAGATATAAGAGCGGCAACAATTTTGACTTTTCTGCGAATTCAAATGGTAATTGACCTCGTTGACCTGACAGACCCTATGCGAAGTAGAAGCTTTCTACGATATCTAATGTAATTTTACATTAGAATATCTTTTCTCTAGAAAATTAGATCACTTTTCAGTTTACGGCAATGTTGATCATTACACCTTAAACTATATATCTAAGGATTTCAGAATGCACAAGATGATACTGGCATTTTTTACTGAATTTATTGTTTCCATTGTCGATTTTTCATACATTTTCACACGAAAACTTAAAAATTCCTATGAGTAATCCAGAAACAACCAAACAAGTTTAGCTTTGGCATATGGCCTATGGAGCTAATCACCTTCCGATTGAGCAGTGTTCCGCAAAATGTCAATTTTTGTGCCTGTTTAATAGATACACATGTCGTGTTTAGCAATTGCTCTACCAACAGTGTATGTTTAAGCTCCGGTTGTTTTAGCAAAAGCGATTATTTTTCGTGACTCTTATCAGTCGGTTGTACAAAATATGTATTTTGGCTACATTTTGACAAAATTGATTAATTTCAAGCATACAAATACTTGTTTAAAATTAACCCATTATGTCCTAGCGTATGAAATTTCATACGCAAAAACAACACATTTCAGGATCATACTTGTTATACAATAAAGGCGTTTTAAAACTTCTGGTCTTCTGTGAACGTTAATTAATACTCTATAGTTTAAAATGTGTATGCTCAATAATCTTTTTTATAAAATTCCATTGTGTTTTCTAATGCCAAAGCTGGACTAAATTCAATCCAAAATGTGAACAATACATATTATTAATTTTCTCTTCTAAATCACTAATTCTTGTTTCGGATTGTAAACGAATGGCCATGAGAGGTGTGAAAGATGTGGCTCAGTGCGAAAAAATGGAAGAAATTGGTGAAACAATTGCGAAAATTCTGCTGGTAGTGCAACGTATGAAATTTCATACGCTAGGCTGAACCGATATCTTTTTTCCTAAGGTAAAATAATATCCTCTTTAGGACCAGGAGGGGATTCACAACTTTCTCGCTGATTTTAACGTTGAGTCAGTGCATTCAAGGCTAACAAATGCTTAATACGTAGCAAATCATATCTGGTTCCACCCAGAATATTTTTTATATAAATTCTCGTTGGAAAATGTTCTTTTTCTTAAAATAATTACAAAGTTTGAGGGAAAGATGGTTTGGTGCAACGAACCAATCATGTGACGAAACGGCACGAGAGAGGAGAGAAGTATTAAAATCATTCAAAAAAGCTGCTAAATGAATGATCTCGCAAGGTGGAAGTTATAATTCGATTTTATGCTGAATATAAAGATTTTAGCCGAATTTTTTATGTAATGATTTTTTGATACCCTATCAGCCCAGCGTATGAAATTTCATGCGTTAGATTTTTTCGCAACAAAACGTTCCAAAGTGGATATTTTATTTTTCCCATATTTAATTCGGCATAATATGAGGGCCCACGAAGTATTTTATAAATTGCCAAAAGTTTTAACATAGCTGGGTTATAATGGGTTAATAAATAAATGTTGAAGATATGTGTTTCATTCCAATCTTCGCTATCCCATTACCGATCGATAATCTATGACGCTATTCCATCAGCACTGCGTGTTAAAAAGGTGCAAAGTTGTAATACATTACTATTAACTATCGGTGTCCATTCCTACCTAGGTCGAAAAATGATAAGATAAACTTCACTGCTGTGTGATAAAACGTCGGTTCCTATCAGTTCATCAGTAGGGGAAGACGGGGTTGAATCGCTACTTGCGAACAGTTGCTTTTCTAACGTATAACGGATATCAAATTTTACTTTCGGGTTTAATATTGATAAAAGACAGCCAATTTTGTGCTGACTTGCTTATTTTTGGTTTGTCAGAAATTGATGAAGTGAACAAAATATATGCTAATATTTCATATGCGGGGTTACCAAGATTACCAATGCGGATCCAGAAGGGTTTGGCAATCTAATGTTTACAACATTATAAGATTATCGAGCAATTTCTAAATTAGCGCCTATAGTCCATCTAACCCTTCCGGGATTTCTTACCCTGTCTTCCATTACAATATTTGCCTTTGGGTGGAATATTGCAGGTTTATTTGCCTGCAGCGTTTAACCATTGCGGTAGTATCAAAAGAAGTCGGGTAAGGCCACCACAACACCAATAACGTTAAGAACAAATCACACACAGAGACGTGTGTGCGCTATCAGATGTGCTAATTTAGTACGTTGGCGCGTAACAAATCTACTGCTGGCGAGGGACCACAGTGAAATACACTGCGATAATGGGTTGGGGAAATATTTGTGACAATGTTAGGCTAGAGCCGGATCTTTTAGTTA
Organism: Topomyia yanbarensis; assembly: GCF_030247195.1. Taxonomy (NCBI): domain Eukaryota; kingdom Metazoa; phylum Arthropoda; class Insecta; order Diptera; family Culicidae; genus Topomyia; species Topomyia yanbarensis. Next base: position 172,610,950 of record NC_080671.1, on the reverse strand, counting down.
CTTCCATCGTAATCAATTAGATCGTCTGTTGGAGTGTATGTGCTAAATAAAATCAACGTGAGTCGTTGATTTTTAATTTCGCAGTAAGACAGATGTGTGATTTTAGCCGCAAATATACTGCGCGGGGAAATATAATTCTTGAGCAAATTTTTCTTCCAACATTGTTGTAAAGAACAATATTACTGTGAATATCGCTATTTTATTTTAGCTACTGACACTGCTTATGATTTTCAAACGAAATTAAATTTATTTTAGGTGTATGATCAGAGGTTGCTTATCAGGGAAATGCAGTGTATGTTAAATTGAACCCATACCAACCATTCTTTATTCAGTCTGTTTATTTGCACGATGCCGTTGAAGCTGCCAATTTTTGCGATTTACATTTCAAATTTATTAAAACAAGAGGGATAAATATATGTACCAACCTTGTATTTGAGGATATTATCAAAGTAGTGGTCGGATCAGTCAAAGACGGTAAGAGACCACCATCATAATAATATTTTATATAATATATCGGTGATATCTCTTTATGTCAACTAATGCGTAACACTGTATTATTTTTCATGAGAAATTGGTATAAATATCTTTTAAGTTTTAATGATTTCTTCCGATGTCTGTATAGACCGATTTATATTGAAATAGTAACAAACTCATCATTTAGGCAAAACGACAAGTTCTTTTAGGATTTTGACGGCACATGAACTGTTTACGCTCTATGCCACTGATATTGGTTGTATATTCGAGCATTTTTTTTCAATTCGAAGTAATTAAATTGATTTTCTGATGTTCTACGTTCTACTATGATTTTTTGACTGCTTCCAACTTTTTTCCTTAAATTGCTACTTCATTAATGACAATCGGATTTTTTTTAATTCTGATTATAGAGGTTTTACCCTTAGGGTCATTTGCCTCTTTTCGGGTTAGTGAAATTTATTTTGGAAAAATCTTTAACCCTATATGCGGGGTTCGGAATCGAACTCAGGTGGGCTGCATACAAGGCTATCGATTTACCAACTACGCTGTGCTCGTCCCCTGACAATTGGATGATGGAAAGAAATGACATGGCTTTATTCTAAGCTTCTAAGTTATTGCTCACCAAAGCCACCAAGGCATTTAACAGAACCTGCTCCAATGACATAACCGATTCCGATTCGGCTAAACGGTTCAAAATCTTTAACCTTTCATATTATTGAGTAAAAATTTCTGAAGTGACCCCCCCTCCCTTTTTTCACAATGTGGTGAATTTTGCAAAACATGTTTTAATTTTATTATTTAGGTACCCGTAAACATCTTCATGCAATATTTTATCGTTATTCGAAATATTTATAATAGTTTTAGTTATTTGAAAATTTTTACACCTTTTTATTATAATATTTTTTACAGCCAAACTTTAATTTCGAATTGCACCAAACTTCACCGGTGGTTTAACAAATGTTTAGTCTAGAAAATGTCGAAAAAAGGTTTAACAAATGTTAACTATTTTTACTATTATTACAACAATTTTTCAAAAAAATGCGGGTTTAAATGGTTTCTTCTCGCGATATTCATTCCATGATGACCTATTTTTGAAGGACCTTGGCGTAAATAAATTATATTTGGCTGGTGGTATCGAATGTTGATTTGGAGGTAGTAGACACAGTACAGTGATCAGAAACACTGTGCGTAAGTTCTATTGTTCCGACATTCGTTGCTGCCTGAGCAGCAACTGCGATTCCGTTTAAGTTGTAGAAGTAGGTCATCAAATTTTTTTTCCTGGAATTCAAATTTTTTTTCATTTTTTTAACTTGACAGATGTGTAAGTTGTGAAAAAATAATAAAGCTGCCAACATTACCTGATTAAAGATCATGAGTCACCATATTGCTCGTGCAATAACAATATCGAATATTTTGCATACGGCTGCTCTCTTCCATAGTGATGTACTCTATGGACGTTTATTGCTATCCACTAATATTTTCAAAAAATTTCTACGTATAGGAATTAAGGGATAATCGGTACATCTGCATTCATATACTGTACTGGCAACAAATCTATGTTATCTTTCTTCTTAGTGGGGAATAATTTAGGTAAAAAGTATTTTTTCTCTTTCGAGGAGAAGATGTTTGCGTGTGAAGAGCACAAAACCGTGAACTGTTTGGATTCAGTGTTTAACTGCCGTTTAGTTGGTGTTAGTTTGCATTTATCGCCTAACTGTCCAACAATACTTTATAAACAAAATACTACATTCTAGCATTTATTCAGGTTATTCCGTGAAAGCAGTTATTACTTCAATTATAATTCATTTACGTATAAACGTCATATTTTCAACTACAATTTTAATTCCTTCCAAAATCTTCCTGCATTCTTTAGCTAAACATAATTGACTCGTATTTGTTGTTTTAGTTGAATATGATTTGTTTAATTATTAGTTTTTGAACTTTTGAAGTTTATAAAATTTACGGTTTCCAAGCCCTAATAACTCGGAAACGTTTCGATATATGAAAAAAAATAATAAAAAAGTTGCGTTTTCAAATAAGCTTACGGAAAAAAATAAGGTTGAACCAATTTTTTACATATTATTTTCTTTGAATATTAAGAATCATGTTAAAAAGATTGTGTTACAATTTGGAAGTGGATATCAAAATATTTTGCGAGATATTACAATTTAAAACTTAAAATATGGCAATTTTACACTAACCGCCCAATGATAGGCCTGTTATAACTGAAATATCTCGCGAAATACTTCGATTCCATTCTGAAATTTTCACACAATCTTCTTTATATAATTAATCTTACCAAAAAACTGCTGAGTGACTTTAAAAAAAGTTATTTGCTTCTAACATTTGGACAGAAAACCAAAAAAGCCTTAACCCGATCAGAAAGAGATAACAAAATTATTATACACTGTGTTACTTTGTTATGATAACAAGTTGTGTTATAACTCTGGTCTCGTTAGTTGGTAAAATAACAGAAAATATAACAGAAATTCTTCTAGTGTATATCAAAAATATGACAACCTGTGATAGGCTTCTATCAGAATTATAACAAATTTTGTTGGGTTCTCCCAAGACCAATATTGCTTTTATTACCTATTGTTTAGTATCAACGAATTTAGCGTGCATGTCTAAAAATAGAATAGTATAGAAAAATATAGCATACATTAAGGCGCTTTTTATTTGGAAGCAAAAAGCTTCATGTAGCAAGAGCTTTTTATAGTTTGGTCAAATAATTGCATACATGCTGGCTGATTGTTATTATGAATATATGACACGCTGATTGTTATTTGTGGATACAGCGATTTGAACCTGGGTACTCTGGGTTTTATGGGGATGTTTCCCGGATGAACCAACGACGTTGCTTTCGCCCGATGTTTAATATTAGCATAATATTCCACGCATCCGTCAAGGCCAAAACGATTATAGATGCAGATGTTGCAGATGAACGCACACATTGAACTTTGCCAAAGCCTATGGACTGTTTGTTTTCCTTGTATCGTGCGCTTTGTTTTCATACAGTTTTGCTCACTACTACAACAGCCTATATTACGATAGACTGAATAGCTTATGAAATCTTTTCCGATTAGGAAAGTGGGGCTATTTTTAGATTCTGAATAGTGCGCCTCGGTGCTTCTCTTGTACGTTTACATGTTTTACACGATTTTTAGAAATAATATCGATGCGATATGATAACATTGAGCGGATAATTTACCTACATTATTTTACGGAGAGTACTACAAATGTTACTTATGATTCCGAATAGATTCAAAGAAACAAATACCAAACTTTTGAGGTTTGCATTTTGAGATTCCAAGTAAAGTCGATTTTGGGGTTTTGTTATTGGCATTTTTAATATGGGGAAGATTAAGCAAACTAGTACAATCATCTCACACCTAATAAATTCCCAGCAATACATTTTTTTACAATAGTTCAATCTACCAACTGCGATAATCAGAAAATTTGAGGAATTGTTGAGGATTCTTCGGTTTGACGAATTTTAGAATATTTCATGTTTTCTAAAATGCATTTTCTTTTCTAAATTTTATTTAATTATTTAATTATTTAATCTTTCAACAATTTGAACAAAATGAATCAATTATCAAAATTTGTTAGTTCGATGATTTTTTTAGACGAACGAAGCACCATCGAATACAACGGAAACATTAGTATATATGCGCATTCTAAGCAATTGTCAGTTCAACCGTAAAATGTAAAACTTATCTTAGGTGAAATGAAAATGTACAACAATCTCAAGCTCAAACATTTTTATGCGGGGGTTTAAATTGCAATACTGTTGTTTATGAAAATCCCACATAAATTGGAGAAATCGGACTGAAGATCCTCAAAGATCCTCAAAATTCATAACGGTATTGTGGAAATCAGTATATATCAAATAGTTTTTTTAGTTCTGAAAATTCGTTTTCGTAATATGCACAATTAAAAGAAAATTAATTATATAATCATTTGACTAAACCATAATAAATAGTTTAAAAAATGCTATTTTTTTATTTGAATCCGCGTTTCTTTATTTCTCCTGGAGTGCTTAATACTTCCTGCATCTGCTTTAAAATAAGTTTTATATGAAAATTATTATCTTTAGAATAGTTTGTTGATTACATTACGATTCTAAAACTTTTTGAATAAAGGCTTCAACATTGAAATCATGAGTCCCATATTCGAAATTGCGTGTCAGACGAGTGTCTCAGAAAATAGGTAATATCTTAATCAAAATGCAACCAAGTAAGTTAAACACCTTACTTTCGAATTTTCCGACCACCAATCGTGGAACTTTGAATATCCGTGTGGAAAACGCAAATATTAGGAAATCAATAATAACTTCGAAAATTTGCTTTTAAAAGTTAAATAACGACGCATAAAAAGAGGCTTCAGCGTATTAGCAAATAGACGGTCATCTGTGTAATATAACAATCATTCAAAGTTGTTTGATTGATTTGTTTATTGGGGCTTTAACCAACTGGTCATTTGCCCGCTTTACAGTTTACAGTTAGCGTTCAAAGATAATTGTGAAAGAATATGTAATATCTTATAACATCATCGTTATATGCGGACATTAAAATCATATTAGCAGTTCAATGATATCACCAGAAGATATAATCTTGATATAAGTTTGCTTACCTTGCTGATTGGGATATCACAAAAATAGCACAGTGAGTAATAAATATCAACATGAGATATAAAGTTGATAGCTTTCTGTTATGTCGTTCTGATCGGGAAATTTGCGAAATGCGGGTGATTCCCCGCCAGATTTACAACTAAAGTTTAGTTGTCCCAATTTTTTTTGCATTTTTTTAGTAAACATTATTGACCATAATTTTTAGCTTTACTTTATTTGATACTTTTTTTAAAGTTATGAGTTTATGAACTTTATTTAAATTATTTCATAAATTTTATAAAATTGAACATTTTTCAATCGCTGATAACTCTGTAACTATTACATTTAATAATAAAAGTTGCGCTTCTCACCGAATTTTTTTTTGTAACATTACAATTATGCGGCTATCCGTTTTGATCTTTAACGGTTAAAACGACCAAAAGCACAACTGGAGTATTTCTCCAGTTCTACATACTACTCAGCTTTTAATAAATCTGGAAGCATTACGCAAAGTATTATAACTAAAATCATTTCAGTATGTAATGCTGAGGGCCGAACATCACAACATCAAGTTTAGTTTTCAATTTGTTATCAGACTCTGTTCGGGCTATCACTGGGCGTTTAGAGTAAAATTGCCTTGTTTTAAGTTGATAATTATAATATCTCGCAAAGTATTTTAATACCCACTCCCAAATGTTTACATAATCTTTTAACATGGTTCTTAATATTTGAAAAATAATGAGTAAAAAAATTGGTCCAGCTTCACAAAAATTGCAGATTTTATAAGTTATATAAATTTTTTTTCGCAAAGATTTTTGAAAACGCAAAATTTGGAAGGAATTAAAATTTTGGTTGTAAATCTGACATTAAATGACCCGTATATGCTTCTAGAGATTAAGATATGTTATAATATCAGTGTGCATCGATTTATGAAGTAAATAAAGAAACTTCATTTCAACCTAGATTGAACAACTAACAGAATAAGGAACGAGCATGAAAACTTATCGATACTCTTTTTTTGCCAAGAACTTATGATACTTCTGTGAATTTTTCTCTCATAAATGAAGTAGCACTATCAGTGAGCGTGTGGATAAATAGTAACAAGAACAAAACAGAAAATTTGTTCACAATACTATTCGTCCTTGTAGGAATCTATACTAGAATAATCATTGTAAAATGCCTAAATTCCGTAAGCATCCGTTGAATCGTCAGGACGTTATAAACCGTGTTATAAGTGTTCGCTATTTTTATGTTCAATATTCCTTGCTTCTCGATATTGAACAGGCGTTCCTCGTACTATCTGATGTTTGCTACATTCTCTCAGTACCTTCTTTTATATTCGCTACATTAATCGCGTGTTTGGGCTTATGGCCAATTCATGTGTTTGGATGGGTACCAGTTTTCAGCAATAACCGGTTCTCACAGTTCTGGTTTCACGAAAATCAGTTGTCCGAAAACCGGTTTTCGCCGAAAACCAGTTTTCACCGTAGTAAATGAATTTCCCGGTAGCTTTTTCTCGTTATATCTGGTGAATGGGAAGGGCTTTTCCCAAGCCAGGGAACAAGTACACTGCCTCTAACTATAACAAATCACTATTTAGCGGGTTATTAAAATGCGTGCTATTAATACGTTGTGTATGTAGTGTATGTAGTAAATGAATTTCCCGGTAGCTTTTTCTCGTTATATCTGGTGAATGGGAAGGGCTTTTCCCAAGCCAGGGAACAAGTACACTGCCTCTAACTATAACAAATCACTATTTAGCGGGTTATTAAAATGCGTGCTATTAATACGTTGTGTATGACATCGCTAGACATAATTATTTATGTTATTTCGTTTTCCAAGCTATAATATATAGGTACAGTATTTGGTATTTGTAAACAACATATTTAGCAATGTTGGTATAAAAACCGTTTACCTTATTAGTATTTGAATCGTTGCAAAAATCAGTTAGCAAACACCAAGTTCCACCAGGGCTTCTAATTAGGTCTGATGCTACGAAGGCCAAAAAATGCGATCGGATTTCCTATCTGTGTTTTGCTCTGATTAACTGTGAATGATGCGTGTGACTTCGTTGGACAATTTATTATCAGTTGGTATTTTGTTTTGTTCTATTCGACTGGTCGAATTTGGTTGCGTCGACGTCTGCTTTTACGTGCGTTAGGTTTTACCATCATCATTAGGGAAACCGGTTCCGTCTGAAAAGTAGCAATCACGACTCTTTCAAAACAACGTTATTATGAAGGTTTCCTTGCATGATTCACAGCGACGTCTGGTGTGAAGGCAAAACAAAACAACACCTATCATGAAAGTGGTTGATTAGGGTAAAGGTGAATAAAGTATGCCACCACTATTTGAAGGGACTTGTTTTGATTAAACTTTAAGCACAGACTAACAGACATAACACTTAAAAACAAAGCTTCGCCCGCTTTAACGGTCATTTTAAATATATTTGTAGTTGGGACTGTGGCCACATTTGAAATTATGGCGCCACTGACATATGAATAAGAATATGGGGGATCGACCACTAGTGGAAAAAAACCCACCAGTAAATGAGTGTTTGGGACAGTGAATAAAAGGTGCAGCTAGTGTTCTGGGAAAATTGTCGGATCGATCTTTTTTAAGGGAATTCCCTCATAGTGTTATGTCTGTTAGTCTGTGCTTTAAGTTTTTAACAAAATTACAAACTTGTTTCAAAGTCTGAAGGGGTAAAGCTCTAGTAAGTTAGAATTGACTGTGTAAAAGTTATTGCAAGGTCAAAATGCAACTCCATAGTCTGGGTTCGACAACCCCTATTGCGAAACGACACCAAATCATACAACTCAACCGAGCGGAAGGCTAATAATCGTTCATGGTGTGATTAACTGATTTGTTCTATTCTTACACACGCTTAACCAAAACTTTTTGATCCTTAAAGGACAAATTCATCATCGGAGCACTATTGTAGAAAAACCTTGATGACGCTACGTTGTTCGTGGAACAAATAATAAAAAAAAAACTCTCAAACCGAAAAACTATTTCCGCACCACAGTTGTGCGTCCATTAAGCTGGTATTAATAATCTTATTTTTAATCAAACACAAGTAAAATAACTTAGCCCAACGTATCATACCGTGTGAAATAATTGAAATGAAACAAAAACAAATTAAAATGTTGATAATTTTTGCAAAACGAGTCGTATTATACCTTTCTACCCTAAGGCATACGACTCTTTTTTCCATCTCATTTATTTTTGCGAACCTTCATGCTTTTATAATACAATGTAAAGTTTCGGGGATTCACTTAAAACCCGGTAACGAGAATGATTTTCGTGGTCCATTCCTGATTTATTTTTTGCACATTATTCCTTTTTCCAGTTGTTCCATGCTTTGCTCGCTCAATACCATAGAATGAAATTTGCAGGATACCCACCCGATCAGAATGAAATAACAAGATTATAACAGAACACAATTTTTGTATCATATTGTGTTATAAATTAGGTCTCGTTAGTAGTTAAAATAACAGAAATTTATAACAAGTAACAATGCGAGATATAGTTTAAAAATATAATAGATATAGTTTCTGATCGGGCACGGATCGCAAATGATATCTCGCAAGTGAAGTGTTACGAAAATTGTGGAATTGGACGCAACTTGATGGCTTGTTTGCATTTTTGTTAGCACATTTTTGCACTCCAACGATTGTGCCGGATGTGCTAAATAGTAATGATTATACATATTCAAGGAGTCCTAAAATCTTTCAATATTCAGCCGTGTGCGTTTTGTATATCTTGGATTTGTTTAGGTTTAAATCTATTAGTATTTCTCCAGTTTTACATACTACTCAACTTTTAAAAAATCTGTAAGCATTACGCAAAGAATTATAACTAAAATCATTTCAGTATGTAATGCTAGATAAAGATAGACTGTAGATATTTTTTAAAAATATTGCATGCCCAATAATCAGCTTCGGCAGTATTAGAATTGGTCTTTCCGAATTATTTATTTGCACCAATTAGTGCTTTGATAATTTATGAAGTTCGCACAATGAATTGACATCCAATAGAGATTTACTAATTGTCAAAGAAAATACCTTTCTAGTTTCTAGTGTAAACTTGCCTCGCGAACGACGGTTTGCTGCCCCGTTCAGAGTTTCAGACGATCCTAAAATATTATCAAACACTCCTATTGACTGCCATTTCACATGCAACACTCCTATTGCCTCCGTTTCATCCCGATCTGAACTTTGGTTCCGGAGTTACAGAGTCATTACTGCTGTTACATAAGAATTTCCCATTTAAGCCGGTACAATCGTTATACCTCAGAGGTTAAAAATTTATTGAAATGAATATCAAATTACTTCGATTTGCCGGTTTTGATCACTGATGGCAATTCAAAGATTCTTTGAATATATAGCCCACTATCGATAATTTCGAAAGCTGCTGGATCCGCGCATATTTCAGAATTGAAGTCTTATGAAAGGAGTAATCTTTAGGAGAAATAACAATCTCGAAGAGATTGAAGTTTGTAATAAATAGTAATCCTAAGCAAAGCTGCTAATTTATGCTTGTTTCAACGTGAAGGAGGAACAAATCTTAAATCAAGTCCTACTATATTCTTGCCTTAGTTAGACGATCAATCATTCTCCATTCACTATCAACTTCATTGGCGATGTGAATATCTCTCCACTGCATATTGGAGTATTGGATTATCAAACCTGATCGAAATTGTTTTGAAATGTTTTGCTTAAGGGGAGCGTCTGGTGTATAGTGCTCAAAACGAAAGTTATTTTGTTTTACGATTTTGAAGGCAAGGCAACAATGGATTTTTTGTGTAATGTTAGGATCGCTTTATACATTCATTGAGTACGAAAAAAAGTATTTTCAGTCACACAGAGCCCCACATACGAGCGTTCGGAGAGTAGTTGGATGTCCATTTCCAAGTCGAGGAGCGCCGCAGCGAACACGAGAACTCTCAATAAAATGGTCTGATGGGGGAAATTCAATAAGTTTTGTGAAGCTTAGACTTGTAGTTAGTCGATGAACTACAAAAAATATAAAAAAGTAAGAGTTTCGGAAAAATTCGCTCATTTTTCTTCAAAATAATAGGGAGAAAAAATTTTATTCTGTGGTTCATCGACAGACTACACATATTAGGAGTCCTCATGAAAAAATTAGTTGATTAGTTTTATGGGTTACCGTGTTCGCCAATTTGAAAAACACGATTTTGAGAAAAACGCTATTAAAGGGTGTCCCGCATCAATTTGCATCACGGAAAAAAACGCTGTACAAAATGATCCCTTGGGAATTTTCTCTCGAAATTTTGGATCACTTGTCTTTATCCGTGTCTGTTTCTTTACGGTATTCTCGTGTCGACGTTACTGCACTAACCCTTTTTTTGCTAAATTTTCTATCCTACAGGCTCCTTTACACACAGGCCTTTCTTCGCTAGCGAACTAGAAATTTTCTCTATTACACTCGCGTTGTAAAACGAAGAAATCTTTACTATTTTTGCTGCGATTAAATTATTCACTCGCTACGGCTGACTTAACGGGATACGCACTGTTTTGATCGGGGTATTATTCACAATTCGTCGCTGTTGTGCTATCTTATGACAAACGCCATTTTGGGGTAAACTGAGTTAGATATGCCACATTAACGTGTGCGGAATGAAATTTGGACAACGCTTCCAGCATTAAAACAAAAATGCAACCGGTTGCAAGGCATCATACTAAACGTCATAATATAGGCACACTTATTTTAAACATCCAGTGTTAATTTCGACCCGCTAGGAGATACCATGTGAACGAAATGGCAGCGAACGCCCAATCTGGCACCTAGCTATTATACCAAAAAAAGTTTTGGCGCATTGGAAGATTACGACATACTTTTTGTACCAAAGGCTGATAAACCTCCAAATGTACCAAAATTTCGCCCAAATGAGGATTTCTGGAATAATTTGAAGCAGAGAGTATATGCCAATAATTTTCGACCTAAAACAAACAAACGTGATAATCAAAATTAAGAAAGAAATTAAGAATATGCCAACATCAATTTTTTTGACTCCTTTGCAAAAAGTTCCTGTAAACTATCATAAAGCTTCTCGAATGGGCTCAATTTTTTTTCTACATTAAGTTAATAAGCTGACAAATGTTTTCATACAGAGAGAACATTAAATAAATGGTTTTCTACAAAAAAATTACCTTTTGAATATTGTCCAAATTTTATTTCGCATACGTTACTTGGCTAAAAAATCTCTACAAAGTCGCGTTTTCAGAATTTTGTCATTCTGCTTAGTTACTGATATATAGCGAAAAAAGTACTGACAAATTTTTAGTTTTTTGCTTCAAATGACTGTGTCTGGGAATTGGTTCAAGTTATCTTCATGTATAAGATGTTTTTATGTGTAAATCTATCTTGGAAACTGAGAATTTTTAAAATAAAGATACACGAAATGTGCGAAAAATGCAGTGTGAGTTTTAAACTGGAAATATAGCATATATGTCAACACTGTAACCAAAAATAACTATTTTTTCTAGATTCCCTTACTGATTTCCTTCAAAATACATTTCACCGATTGTTTATGGACCAAATGAAACCAAAGATATGAATAAATGTTAATAATTGATGCTTTTATTCTATGGAAAATTTTCCATGCACGATTATGACACGCCATACAAATTTTGGCATCAGTGCGACTTTTGTTTACATTTCTAGTAAGTACTCGCAACATAGTCAACCGATCTTCGTAATATTTGAGAGATTAATACAAAATAGATGGAAGCATGAATTGTCTTCCTTGAGATTGTTTATACCATTTTAAGTTTCAAGACATTCTATCTTTAAGTATCAAAATTGTTTTTCTCGATATGTGCTAAATAGCGCTTGTCATGGCTTGTTATAAGATAGCACAACAGCGACGAACTGGCTTTGTCAGCTGATTTTTGCACATTCCGTCTCACACGGTTCAATGTACAGCGATCGTTTGCTCTGTGTCTGTGTGGTGTATGATCGCCGGTCGATGCGCATTGGGATCGCACGTTATGTTTCATTACACTTGAGTGGCTTTGTATAGGGTGACGCACTTTTACTCGGGATTTTTTGGTAGTGATTTTGGCTTAGTTAGTTCTAATTCATTTAGGCTTAGTTTGGTGTAAGTTTAGGTTAAGGTAATTGATTTACATTTTAATTAATAACTATAATTTTAAGTACCATCAAACGGGGTTACTTACAATACTTTTCAACTTCAAAGCAGTATAGCTAAAATGCTGAAACTTCAGAATAATATTCAACATGTACATGCGCTAATAGGAGTATGAAGAATATTAAATGGCACTTAACAAATCAAAGTATCATTCCCTGGTTTTAGAATGGCCCAAAAAATATGCCTGTTGCAAGTAACCCCGCATATGGGGTAACTTGCAACACATGAACTTCATTGAAGTCTAATGCAGTACATTTTTTACCTCTAGTACATTGACTGAATGTACTATAATTTGGACGTTTAATTTAATTTAGTTGGATTTAGTTAATTTTACTTTATTTAAAATTCATGCCCATGTTGTTTACAAACAACAACGTTTTTGAATAGCTGTAAAATTCGATTTATTCTAGGAATTCGTAGGTAAGGCTCACTATTGGGGCTTCAACCTTCTATTGCAGAACAAATAGTTGCAAGTTTTATCCATAGAACTGAGGTTATCGCAATTAACGTGATTAGATTCCACTTGAACAGTGCTGCCAGGAATAGTTTCAGTGAACGGCGAAGATTAAATTAAAACATATCTTTGATGACTTAAAATACTATTGAAAACAGATAAAACCAATTAATTTACACTGTCAACGACTATCTTTTTTGCGTAATCGGAACATTATTAATTCTAGAGAAATCCAGTTGAGTGTAGGAAGACTTAATTTGAGCATTTTCTAGTACTGCTGGAGAAGCAAGTTCGCAAGATGACTTCCTGGTACTGTTCTGTATTTAAGGAGTTACACGTAGAGCACGAAAAAATAGTCATATTTCGGGAATTTTTCTTGACGCAATAAAGAGGTGAATCGAGATCTTGTTAAATGGGTTTTATAAAACGTGTTTAATCCACCTAATAGTGTGATGAGACATTTCTTATAACTCTTATCACTCTTCGGATATTATATCGTTTGAGAGCATTTAGAACTTGATGCTTCGCAATGTTTTTGATAACACATACTACATGGGATAGTGGCAGGACTCAGAGAATCGCTCAAATCAGCATAGGACAACATCAGTGCTAGAAATCTCAAACCAAATCAATGGGAAAGCGAAAAAATGGCCCATAAAATAGACATACCAACGAATTATTGTTAATGCTCTGTTAATAAAATATCTATATTGTGGTGGGAAAACTGAATTTTCCTAAAGGGGTTATATATTGTACTGAAACAAAAAAACGAATTTTTTTTTAATCGATTTGAAGTTTATATTTTACTCAAATTTCCAACGCGACTGAGAACTAAGAAATCAACGCTTTTTCTTGAAAAGGGCGTTACTAGCAGTGATACCGTTCAAAGAAAATCAACAGTGAATATTTCCAGATTTGGTTTTATTTCCTATTTAAGAACTATTGTGTTTTTGACATCCTAGATTGCATGATTCAGTGATCGAAACCCAAAACTTCATAAAGTATTTGAAATTATTAAATTAAAATTTGTTTTTGCTATTGAAATTTACGCCCCTTTGGCGATTGTTTACTTTTTCGGTCCCACCTATCAGCATTGAAGTATCGTTCTTACGTTTTTTTACAATAACTACCGTTTTACACCACCGATTTCGTCCGGGTTTTTTCAATAGAGATCATTGTTACTATTTACAGCTGGTATCAGTTTGATAATCCTAAAAAAATACGAAAATAACAGTTTCGCCTCTAAACTGCTAGCAAAAAAAGTATCGCCCTGTTTGTTTGCATGGAGCGTGGAGGGCGAAACTTTAAATAAACAAACAAAAATACAGTTTCGCCCGTTGTATTTTTTGCTGTAGTTTGAGAAAGAAATATCGTAGAATCAAAATTTTTAGGTTAATTTGTTGCGTTTCAAAGCCCTCATTCGCATGTATGAAAAAAGCCCTATGTTTACATTTGTAAGTATCGCCCTTTTCACAAAAAAGCGTTGAAATGAAATCGCAGCTCCTGATATCACGCTATCTCTGAAGTGCATGCATGCATAGTTCCAAATTTTACTTCGACATCGATTTTTTCTAAAGGTGACTTCCCAGTAGTATCGTTGATTTGAATTATTATCGCTAATCCTAATGCCAAAGAACAAATAAAAACCTCACGAAAACGAACCGTTTGGGAAAATCATCATCATTACTGGAACTTTCATTTTCACGAAACTTTTCGATAACCTTCCGTCACTTGCGTTAATGCACTGGGTGCACAGTAGGGTGACAGGAAAAAAATGACCCCTATCGGCCCACCTCTGCGTCGAATCCTAGTCCCACCAGGAGTACTTGCACCAAATTTGAAGCAAATCGGACAAGTCTAACTACCGGACCAACGGGCCTGAAGTTTGTATGGGAATTTTCAACAATTTACATGGAGAAAACCCACCAGCACGCATTTTCGCCGCTAGGTGGCACTGTATGCTTCGTATTATCACTGTAAGTGAAAATAAGAAGGATAATTGAATTGTCTACAACTTCTTCTGAACATACCTTTGAGCTAAACTTAACGATTATTTCACAAAAATATATAGTTCGCGGGACTCGAGTACTGATACACAACCATGCACTGCTAGGCCCCATGCAAAACTGACTCAGACATCACTTCGTTAAAAGATTAATAACTTCTTTTAACATAGCCGGATTTACTAGCAGTCTTCGACAAAGTTGTAGATAATTAAAATATCTTTCTTATTTTCACTTACAGTGATAATACGATGTAAATTGTTGAAAAATCCAATATAAACTTCAGGCACGTTGGTCCGGTAGTTAGACTTGTCCGATTTGCTTCAAATTTGGTACAAGTACTTCTGGTGGGACTAGGAATCGACTCAGGGGAGGGCCGATTGAGTTTTCAAAAATTCATCATTTTTCTGGGCAGTCTAGTGCACAGTGCTCTAAAAATCTAGCGAAATTGTCTTAGGGCACCAGCGGGTCTGTAAAGAATACTAAAAATTAATTTCTATTCCATAATTTTCAGTTCAGCAATTCGAGAGATCGTGCTCACCGCAAGCCATGAAAAATAGACTACGTTGTGAAGCGATGGTCACTATTTATTAAAAAATCACGGTTAAACAAAAAATAAAACTATTAAAAAAATTCAAATAGTTTATAATTTTCACAAACTTATTACGAAAAATTGTTTAATAAGCTTTCGTAATATTGTGTAGGAAAAAAGCTGAAAATTTGAAAATAAATCTGAGGATTATGATTGATTAAAGAACTCTGGAATTTTCTATTGGAATGTTTTCAGGCAGGAATTTGATATTGATGCTATTAGACAACTGTGAAATCAAGACCAATAGATCAGTTACATATCAGGACCCCATTCCGACAATTTATCAACAGTCCTCATGATGTTTACAACAACAGGTTATCAATCTACGGATCAGATAATGTTATTGTAATATTGAATTAAATCAGTTTGCATCAATAAATTTTCAACTCCAATCCAATTTTTTTTTTTTGGTGTGGTGGGGGGGGCTGTATGGTGTTAAACCCCAAAACCTTCTCTTGGCTACGCCGTTGCTTGGAGTTATATATTTCACTTTTCATTTTCCGAAAGGTTTCAGATCGATCCGATGGTCATAAGTTAGAAAAATTGCAGTCAGAAGGTTCGCACAAATGAACATTTTTGCACTGATAAGTTATCAAGTTCCTTCCAGACAACTTGGAAATGTTCGGTGATTATTTCTAGCGGTTGTAGATAGAAAAATGAAATACAAAATTCGATTTATCGAAATAATGTTTGGCTTATTTCAATGGATTATTACTATATTGAACAATAAATAGGCGACGAAGAGTAATCCACAAACAACAAGCCATAACTTTTAAAGTATTCAAAATAGATATTTGAAGTCTTCAGTAAAGTTATTCGCAAAAGTAAGAGCTACAAATTTGCTGAAGGCATCATTTCGTTATAATCACTTCCAAGAAAATTTGTGAAAATATCTCACTCATAGGGGGATTAATCAGCAAAAGCACAATACCAAAAGAAAGAGCATATGTCCTCCATTAAATTCTCCGAAGATACTATTGACCTAAAATAAGCCGTTTTGGCGTTAATAATAGATTACATGTTTTTGGTCATATTTCTGGCAATGGGAAATGATAAAAATCTTCCGTCCGTATTTAATGTTAAATATCTCTTTTGATAATAGTCCGATTTCAACAATCTATAGCTTGTTCGAAAGGTATTCGTTAAAGCTGTCTAAAAGCATATAAATTGTTAATCTATATTGTCAATTCCGGCAGATAATTTTAAAAAACTGCAAAAAACGCCATTTTTACGCATTCAAACATTCATATCTTAAAAACTGAACATCAGAATCAAAAACAAATTAATAGCGTTCATACTGTTTTTTAGTTCTTTAATTTAAAATTGGTTTGGATAAGATCGGTTCAGCCATTGCTGAGAAACACGAATGAGAATTTGTCCGTTACATACACACACACACAGACACACACACACACACACACACACACAGACATTGTCCCAAATCGTCGAGCTGAGTCGATTGGTATATAAGACTCGGCCCTCCGGGCCTCGGAAAAAATCTTGAAAGTTTGAGCGAATTCTATACATTTCTTTTATAAGAAATGTAAAACGTATTGAATCACACAAAATAATTTTTTCGAGCTATTTCATCACAAGATGGCGGCTGTGCAGCATTTTCCCCCATGCAAGTTTTTTTGGAAGTGGTCCATGGCCGGAAATCTATCTCCCGTAATTTTTGGCTTAGAGCCGAAAACTAAAATTTTCTGATTCTTTATGTCAATAACAAGCGACGCACATTGGATTTTTTCCCATATTTTGATTTTATGCGAAATGGCGCACTTTTAAGTGAAAAACCGCCGAAAATGTCATTAAAATCGAAACAAAATTGTTAATAAAAAAAGTTAAGCAATAAAAAATTAAAATCCTACGTTCGTCGCTGGAGAAATCTATTTGGAATATGCTGTAAAAATTTCAAAGCGATCAAAAATAATTTGTTCGAGTTACATTTCCGGCCAGTTTAAAAAAGTGGTTTCGAGAAAAAACGCGGTTAAAGTTTTCAGTACACACGGGATATACAAACAAGGCGTTGCGGCTCATTTGAAAATTTGAACATTTATGTGTTGTTTTCGTCTTCAATATTTTGGGATATCATTTTTAAGATCCTATATCACATTTTAGACTAAAAATAGAAAATCGCTTTTTTTTTAAATTCTACAGTGCTGTAATCCCAGCATTTTCATGTTTTAGTTGTAGGTCAAACCTTTAAAATGTGATTTAAAATGCTATACAGACTAGACCTGTGCGCCGCCGCGCCACGCCGCCGCCGCCGGTAATTTTTAGCGTACGCCGACGCCGAACGGTAGATCGGCGGCGCGCCGCCGATGCATTTTTCCCGCGCCGATAATTCGCGAACTCTAAAATTGTTGACTCTTAATTTTATCCACAAATCTAGGAACATTGTCTATGGACCGAATATACCACGTTAACTGATTGATGATTTATCACATCTTGATCATTATTTGGTATTAGGGGTCGTCAATTGGATTACTAAATTAAAATAATCTTGATATTTTCTCGAAAACCATTAGACGACACTCGTTACATAATTCAAAGATCCATCCTTGCTTCGTCAACTGGTTATGATTGTGAGCATATAAGTTTCAATTCACCATTCGTGTGCTTGAAATTTCACTGGAACGCAGTGTATTATTCATTGATTTTTTAACCGATTCTTAATTCCTAATATGCTACAAACGATTCACCAGTCGAGTTCGTGAAACTGTTCATGATGTAATCCATGAAGTAATTAATTTTCCACATAACCTTATTATACTTACGTAAACAATTACAAGGAACTCATACCTCATCTTCCCCTATTCATGGATTATTCGCTCTGCTTTTTGGTTTTGAAATTTCTATGTGAGCTATTGTATACAACTGCTAGCAACCAGTCTCATAGGCACGAGCATTAGATACAAAGACATTACTAGCACCTGTAACCCTGTTATTCCTTTGTTAAAATTCAGAGAAATGTTCGGAATTAAACGAAACTGTGCTGAGCAAAATACATTACCTAGCCACAATTCATGTCCGTGAAATAATTTAGAAAACTATAAGACACGTGACTCTGTGTAAAAAATCCAACGGTAAGCTCAAGACTAAAATATCACGATAACACGACGAGAATTTACGAAAATCGTTGCACGTTGTTCAATTCTTGACTGTTTTAGTCAATAAAGTCAATACAAATCAATGTTTCATTTTCAATACGAGGTTTATTTATAATTGATTGAATCGTGACCTATTTTAAAAAAAATTTCTCGAAGAATAGTTGAGCAATGTGATCTTGACTTTTCGCGACGCTGGTGCACAGATGTGGCGATGCAGAGGGTAAGATTTATAGTCTCATAAATTATTCATCGTGTGATCTAGCCCCACTCAAGAAAGATTTTCAGTGCCAGTTGCACCAGCCCGGTATCACAGACAAATAAGACGTAACACGAGATGAATTTTTATCACTCGTAGAAAAAAACGGTCGATTTCAATTACAAATCGGTGGCGTTATTGAAGAGATTTTGACACAGAGCTAAATGCGTTACTTATTTTCCGCACCCACCCGAAAACGTTACGGTCTTTTTAATCTCATGCAAACCAAAACAAACAATATGGGCCGGAAATGTGAAATTCATTCTTGTCGAAGTGCCCAAGGTGGGAGTTGTTCACAACCATTTCTTAAGTTACAACACGATGCCGATCGGTGAGTAAGCACATAACAGGATGTTAGTAATTTAATTGATTCGGTGTATCGAATGGATTAGAATTTGTTGGTCCCCGGAACTGCTGGAGAAATTGGCGGGGTGCAGGTGCTACGAAAACTAGAGATACGCTCAGACCATTTTCAATCAGACTTGTTTTGTGATCAGTTTCATCCTAACAGGAGCTAACACGTCAAGTCGTGGAATGATTATGATTGATAGTAACTGTATATTTAGGTTTCGTCAGGGTGTAGATCTGTAGGATTCCAGCACATCGAGCATACTTTGCACTCAAGATAGAAGTAGACCGTACGTTGTAAGAAAATGTAGTACCAGGGAATCGTATTTCTTATCATCGTGGCGATTTTGTACTTACAAGAAGTAAAAGTAAACACCAGCCTGGAAAATGAAGTAATGTGTCTACCTTGAAAAGTGTCCTTACACGATCATTAAAAGTGACATTTCTGCGCAGTAATGCCAACAATAACGCCTTGTGTTAGTGTTTCTGATATCTGTGGGATTCTAAAAGAGCGACGGTAAACAACCCAGGGACAACTTGACAGATAGTGCTTGTTTCATATATGCACCACCGATTTGATGGTGGCGCTAGTATGCCTTCTCGAAACGAAAAAGTTTCAAGAGAAAAGCGTTTTTCATTACGTGTGTTATGAACGCCGTCAATGCGGCTAGAACAACATCTAGAAAAAACTTATTCCAAAATGTGAATAAAGAAAACTATTATTAGAGAATAAATTTATCCCTAACTGATAACCGTCAGCAAAGTTACATAAATCTTATTATATATTTAGCTGGAAGTCGTTGTTTTTAACAACCGGCTTTCTTCCTTCCTAAACATGTTTTGGTTTTCTTGTTGTGTGAAGTTTGAAATCGTTAAATCATTGGTGCTTTTTATCTCGAGAAATGTAAATGAAAAACATTTTGGCCAGTGAGAGTACATCACCACCAAGCTTAACAATTCGTTTTGAATAGAATTTGTGTTTTTATCAGAATTCTTGCAGCAAAAAGAAATGGTAGAAATGCTTAAATTGATTATTTTCCACAGATATGGAAAATAATAAATGGGATGCGCCTTTTTCAAATTTTGCTCCATTCGAGGCGCCATGACATCACCAAATCACCCCAAAATTTGCTTATGAATTCAATATATGGGAGCTGTCAATTGTCTCCGGGCTTACGGTAAAGATGACTAAATAGAAACAAAAAACAATGGAACGACAACAACAATTAATTTCCTCAAACAAAACAAAAACTGTTTTACCGTTGCTTATTTTCCCAAATATAGAACAATAAATAATTATTTTGGGTCATTGAAATACAGTCGTTACTCTGCATTCTTCAAATTTGTCAATTGCTATCATTATTTCATGCAAAGTCGTAGTATGCGACATCGACAATTTTTCTATTTCGTTCTTCAAATTTTACAACTGTAAAAATTGTTCCACCTTTCATTTATTATCTTGCATTTGGCAAGCAGGGTGGGCACTATTGGAGCTTCAGCTGAAAAAAAATTGATATGGTTGCGAGAATTACATTTTGTGCAATGTGTTCAACAGATGTCGCTAGTACATCGTGGGCGATGATTTTTTTAGATTTTCTTTAAGCTGTAACGTTTGTTTGTATGTGCTGTGAAGTCTGTTACAATAGAAACCGAAAATTTGGGAAAGGAATTGTACTGTTAAGTTTTTTATTAGTTACCTAGGCGTTAATATTCGTCACGCCGACACACGCCGGCGCGCCGCCGCCGATAGGGTCCAATGGCGCCACGCCGCCAACGCCGCCGCCGCCGGCCAAAAATGTCGCTTACGCCGCCGCCGATTAAAAATGCATCGGCGCACACCTCTAATACAGACTGTTATTTGAAACGCTCAATCAGTCAACTGGCTCAAGGCATAATAGTAATAAGACAAAATACTGTTGCATGTTATCCAACATGGGTAGTTAACATAGTTGAATCGTTATCTTGTGTTCGTTTGAGATGGTAAACAAACATGTACCAAACAGTAACGTTTGCTATTGTATACTCGATCTGTACGTAAGAGATACAAATGATATGCTATTACCATTGAAGTCTAGTCTAGTCTACACATACACAGCCAATACATGTAGGGATCCTGGAAAATTGCAGACGTTCGTCCACAATTTTTCTTGTCATTATTAATGTTTGTGGCACATATTGAATATGACACAAGCATTAAAGCGGCCAGACCAACTATGCAGCGTACAAAATAAAGATGATTGGAAATTATACGGCAATCAAATTATGCATTTAATGAATAATTTAATCAACGGATTATTTTGAACTTTGAATAAGGAATAAACGTGGACAACCGTACATAACCGTTTCAATTTGATGGGGGTTTGATAAATCGTTGGGAGTGACTTTGCTAAGAGGGTTAATGTCACTCCTTTGGTTCCTGGAATGGTACAGAGGTATTTAGCCTTTTTTTTTACAATGGAGAATACATTTACGTACTAGCCCAGTACACGTGCTATTAGTTGATGCCAAGCTACCACACGGGGTGTACTGGGGGTGTGTCGGGCTCTAATGGTGACGCAGCCATTAATACCGACTAAACTCCATTGGGCTCCGCCATTGTTGGTATTTAGCCCTGTCATGGCTAATGAGCCAGGTTATAGCGCCTTTACTCGCTCTCTGAAATAATGGTAGAGTAAATTGACGAAATGATAGAGAAAGTTGACTAAACATAATGACAAAAACGCCTAAACAACTAAAAGCACGCAAAATGTTTTCACTCATTTAATCATCTAATGAAAAGTGATTCTAATTTTAATCCTGAGAGTTTTGATTTAATCACTATGTTGTTGGCATACTATTGGTAGGTATGACTTTTGAGAGAAATACTGCAGAGGCACGTAAATAATCAGAACGAGCTCACCGATAATAAATCTGAAGACTAATAAAATCCTACTTCAAAGAGACATCCTCCTTGTTTCGATTCCTAAGGCAGGTTTGGTGTATGTCACCCCTCTGATTTTGTCTGCAATTGCTGAGATGCTTTGGAATGGACCATGTCAGGCGACGAAACACCAGAGCCGGCATATCTGTAGGAGCCGACAAAAGCCAGCATAGTATTTAATAGTGCCATCACCATTGCTCCAGCTGTCGGCGTCGGCGTCGATTGTGACTGGATGCTCCGTGCCAATGAAGACTTTGAAGACGATATTGTAGATGCAAACTGCCACTACTGCTGCTGTGTAGGAGCTCTCCGGCGAAACGCCACTATCAGTGTTACACACTATAATCGCTTCGGGTCTAAGGGTGGCCCTGGGCCAGTCACCCTTTCCTCTGCTGTTGCCAATAAGGTGGCAGCAGAATCTGCCACTATCACTGATAAGTCATCGAAGGATCTCGAGGATTCACACACAGGCGACTTGACCACTGTGCTTCGGTGGTTATTCACTGGTTTGTATAGCTCCATGCACCACATTTAAAACTATCTTGTATTTATTCGACGGAAATTTTTGTTCGTGAAAAAACGCGACAGTTGAAAACTCACGTCCATATATTACCATTGAAGTGGGGCTAAACACGACATTCAAGTTTCTTTTCTATTGAAATATCTCGAAATGCAGAAGAGTACCCTGTCGTGCTAAAGAAACCGAAAATAATGACTGATAGTATATGATTATCTTTTAAGATATGCTAACATTTGACAGCTATAGGGTTAAATTGCAAACATTACTAGCGTTGCTGAATTCATCTGAACAGAAACATGTTGAAGTGTTGCAAGTTACTCCGTTTGACGGCAATTCACTCCTCAACATTCCGCCACCTTGAAGTAACACGGATACTACAAATGTACATTTTTATCATTACCATCTTACGGGCTACGTTTACGGTATCGGAAGCAAGGTTAGCTTGAGGACTGGACGATCAACTGAATCGGACGTGGCTGTTTTCAGAGTGACGAAGCGAACGACTCCATTCTAGTACGGATGCACCTGGGTGATTTTCCCAAGTGTCCATTGGGTTGGCGGTAGACATTCATCCTTGATCACCACAACTCGTCCGGGTTCAATGGTGACTGTGGGGTGCTGTTTCGTCCCAAGCAACCAAAAGTTCGTATAAGGGAGTTGCATAAGCTTCCCGTCTAAAGTAATTTTGCAATACGTTTTGTGTTCTAATAGCGGCTTAAGCAGCTTTCAAGTTCCATTAAAGCTTGTGCAGCTTGAAAGTACGCTACGAACTTTATGTGAACTTTAAAGTGTGCTTTTTAAGTATTATCCGAACTTGTGGTTGCTTGGGGTGGCTCGTGACTGCAGTTCTGAGTGAACTGCCAATGCGACAGTCTATTATCCGGTACATCGGACAGCGACGGTTCTGGAACGTCTAGTAGGCTGATTCCTACCAGGAAATGGACTGGAATCAGGGCTTCCAGGTCTGACGGACCGGACGGTATGGCGGTGAGAGATTTGAAGTTTAGACACATCTCGATCTGGGCGTGTATAGTTATCATGTCCTCGTAGCTGACATTCATAATGCCGATCTCACGCAGCAGATGGTGCTTAGCTGACTCGACGGCTGCTTCCCACAGACCACCGAAGTGCAGAGCGAGAGGTGGAATGAAACGCCACGTGATCTCATTCTCGGAACACCAGTCGAGGATCATCTTTCGTCCGCCCTGAACAAACTTTAGCATCTGGTGGATTCGGTTAAGCTTGTTGGACGCTCCCTTGAATTCGGTGCCGTTGTCGCTATGGATCTCCCTCATTCTTCCTCTGCGGACGCCGAAACGGCGAAGGGCTACCATCAAAGCTGGCGTGGATAGGTCAGAGACCATTTCGATGTGGACAACGCGAGTGGAGAAATACACGAAGATTGCGATGTATACCTTCGTCGGTACATGGTTGCGTAGTGGTGATTTAATGTAGACAGGCCTACAATAGTCTACACCGCATACGGAAAATGGTCTGGTTGGCAAAACTCGCGAGGACGGTTGGTCTGCTACGGTTTGTTGGATCAAACGGGACTTGCTACGAAAACACGTGTGGCACTGTTGGTACGTGCAACGACCGAGGTCACGTTCTCCAATCACCCAGAACATCGTGATGCATCGTGGTTGGCGTCAGCTGTGGTCATGCGTGCAACAGATTGTAGTGGTAGTGCTTCTTCCGAAATTGCGGCGTGCTCGAGTTTCCCACCGACTCGAATAACGCCGTCTTTGTACATTGTCGGTTTCAGCCACATCAATGACGCTGGAAGAAGATTACGTCGGTATATTTTGGATAGCGCCATGGAGAACATCTCACGTTGAGTAACACGGCATAATGCTATATCGGCCTCGCGTAGATATGATGTGGAAATAGACTCAAACGGCTCTATTTTGGTCCTCTGGACGGCAGCTCGTAGAGAGCGGATATATTGCATCCAGTACGCGATGGAATGTGAACTCGCAAGATAATTACTTTCGTTGAGCTTTACACAGTTCGGGATCACTGCGGCAGAAAGCTTATTTTCAGCAATATTGGTTCCCCCGCGACATACTAATATATAATACTAAGTTATCGGATGGTACCTTCATCACGGATGAATACCTTTATCACGTATATAAAAATTTAGTTATCATATAAGTGTTAATTAAAATTTGTCTGACCTAACACGTGCATTTTCTGTTGGGAATAGCACAAGTCTAATTTTTGATGGAACATAACCGTTCGTCTACATTTCTACGTTTTGATTCGATGCTCTTTCATGGTCAAAATGTAGGAAGTTAAAAGTCCAAAGATTGTGAAGCTTACCTGTTTATTCGAGAAGAAAATTAAAACATATATCCTTCCGTTTAGATATTCTGTATTCATTCTAATAACATAAAAACATTGTGTGTATCAGTCGATCAACAATGAAAACAGCACCGAACCCATACGAAGTCGGGAGCCTCCATGGTAAGCGATATTCTTGGCCCACGCACGACACTCAACAAAAATGTTTTGTTTTCCTGAAAATAACAAACAAATAATAAATAATAAACATTAAAGTTCCTTACATCTCAAATATTAAAGTTCCTTACGTTTCGGAGCAACAAATTGTACTGCCACCAATGGACCAAGGTAACCTTTGGTGTTGGTGTATGGATAGTAGTAGGATGCAATCCCATGGCTAGGGTAGAACGCGAATGGTCCAGTAGCTTCACGATCACCCGGATATACTCCGTTGCATGAAACCCATATCTGTTTCCTCTCAACCTCCGGGATGCTTTTTATGTATTCCACCAAATCTGACGGCATATTTTCCGGTAAATCGTTCACATCGTCAAAATATTCCGGAATCCATCCATATATCTGTAGATGTAGTAGATGTAGATGTATCACTTTATTATTCTTCAAGTATATTAATAAATTACCCGATTCAGTTTCAAGAAAATGCACGGCTGCGATTCATTATAACCGTACCGATTTGACGGTGAGCATGGACCGAGATTGTTAACGTCGAAGATGCATGATTTCCCGGTCGGTCTCTTTTCGCCAAAATTACATTTCACGAGATTTTGATCTGCTCCCGAGCTTAAGTTGCGGTACGCTGGAATAAACGAGGAAAATAAATCCCAGTTCCAGGTTTGGGCGATGATTGCCTGTACTTACGCTCCAAAAACGTATCAAGCCTTGTGATCCAGTAATCCATTTCGGTTTTATTGTGCTGCTTGAAGTGAACGAATCCCGCCTTTCGCACATCATCTGGCAATGGGCGATATCCGAGGCCAGGGTTTACGCCGATTAACGACTCTTCTAGTTGGTACTTTGGATAATTATCATTCAACGTATAGAATAGGCCCTCCATGCAGGCCCAGAACATGCTGAATAGAACAATAAAGTAGATTCCATAGAAAAGGAATAGGTACCCTGGAAGAAAAAGATTAAGTTGACATCTGATATTTATGGGTTGTGAGCTCAGGGCTTTACAGTTGAGTCAGTTATGAATATTCATTTTAAATGCAATAAGCAGTTAATTAGTGTGGATCCAGTATTTTGAGTTTTTTTTGTATAGGCTTACATAAATAGTGAACTATTATTCTCCAACTGCCAAAATTAACACTTTTCGAGCAGAAAGGTGATCATGACACATCATGGTTATATCTGGACAGAATATTCGTTTATTCAACACGACCCAGTGCGTTAGTTTGATTGAACCATGATTCCTTTATATATCTAATCTTTATAATCTGAAAAGAAATCATGAATATGTCTTTCGGATTTCGTGCTCGCGAATTGTTAGGAGAACTGCTGCTGGACGGCCAAGTTAAGATTATATTCAAATAATTACTGATATGTTTCTCGTAAGATAATACTTCATGTTATATTTCTGCACTTTTTTCAGGCTGCGGATGAAATGTATATAAAGTGAGGGTAAGGCGGTCAGCTTGGAGATCCCTAGTCCACAAAATATTACTCTATATTTTAACTAACGATTCGCTATTCCTGATTGTGTACCAATGTTTTAAGTTTCTTCTGGAGGTTCCACAATGGCCGTAAAGGATGAAGTCCAATTCTACACTAAGTAACAGCAAGTATTAATGTACCGGCTCTTCCACGCCAAGGTATAACTTCCAAATCTTTGGTTTAAAAACCGTATTTAAAGTAAACTTTCCTGTAGGAAATTTTTTGAATTGGTCTAAGATGAAGCTGTTGAATTACACAAAAAGTTTTTTGTGTAGCAAGCGATCTGTAGATGTGTCAGTTTTTTTTATTAAATCTGGAACCGTCTACCGACAAATCTACATTAGCAAATACCCCCAAAAAACTTCTTGATGTCTCATAAAAGTCTGACACTAGCTTTGTACTACTTTTGCTTTCCTAAACAGTGGTAAACATTTGAACACTCCAGAACTCCACTTTGTCAGAAAATGTAGGGCTATCGGAAGCTAAAACTTCGTAAAATCTTCAAAATCATCCAGTGCAGTCACGCTTTAGAGTTTGAACCGCTCATATGGTAGTCAGTCTTTGCCAGTATTGCTCTTCTTCCATCCATTCTTCCATCCTGCTATTAATTTTTTTTCCAAATTAGAAACGCATGAACTTTGAAGGGGACAGTCTCATATAAAATTTTCAAAAAATGGATTTTTTTTGTTCGATTACTTATGCATACAAAATATTTGTGTGAACTTTGAGCTTGAAGTTGGAAAAAATAACGGAAGATTACTGGGTAGGGAAAGTTATGAAATTTTCTCTTACTCCATTGTGGACAAATAAAACATATCATGCAGCCATTGAGTTTTCTATATTCTTGCATGTTAACGACAGACTTGATAATAGTGAATTTGAAGAGGTATTAGTAAACTTGGGGAAAAATTACTGCTATAAACTGGCTAATGATTTTAAGGAATGAAGAAAATGTTGAAGCTGCCGTAAACATCTTCTACAAAATATTATTTGAAGTCATTCACGAAGATATACCATTGAAAAGAAGAAGGCGCCACAATAACTCAAAACATCCCATCTGGTTTAATTGAGAAATCGAAAATTTGAAAAATCGTAAGCAAAAAGCACACAAAATCTACAAAAAATATATAAGCGAAGATAACTTAAAAAACTATTTAAATCTATGCGATCAATTGAACCTTGCTCTTGATATCGCGTTTGAAAAGTACAATGCAAAAACAGAACGAAATATAAAAACATGCCCAAAAACTTCTTTAATTATGTAAAAACTAAAATAAAATCAGCGGCCAAAGCTGGTGAACCCAACAAAACTAACTTCGACCAACCAAAATAATAAGGGAAAGAGCAGCTATAGACTAGGGGGGTATCCCTAGGGCCTTTCAACTTTCGTCTCATTAACAGAAATCATAGCATAAAAGTGTAGACAAATTTACATCTTAGGTTTATTATTAGTATTCCTTACATCCTCCTTATCCGAACTTTTACTGTCCACGCTGTTGAACTGCTGACGGTCGGTGAACTTACGTGTCGTCTGACACGTGCGGCACTTGTCGGCACATGCGATAGTTGTGTGTCGACTTGTAGGTGGCGTTACTAGTTGCGGTGCATACGGTGGTACCGGCTTACCGGCAGATGGCGGGAACCACGTAGTCGATTTGATCGATTCGGTGGTTGATTCGCCGAGCACTAGACGGTGACACTGGCGGTGGTGCAGATCTAGAATTCACTTTTGGTTCAGGTGGAAAACGTTTGTTTGAAGAGGGAATCTTCGAACGGTTCCGCATTTTATTAGCTTTCAGATGTTTTAAAATTTTTGTAGCATTTTACATCTAAGGTTAATTAAGTACATCAATTGCATTTTTCTCTTGTACCGTTCTCGTTCGTTCACTTTGTGAGCGTCTTCTATCTATTTCTGCTCTATATTCATTAATCCGTCTGAAACTGCACTATCTTCTTAACCAATGTACTAACCGTTTAAACGTCTGTTGTGTTTTATAGCCGGTTTAGGACCAGAGACTGAGAACGCGAGAAAACTAAGCCTAATGAAAGTTGTATATATTGGTAAGGTGAAAAGGTATCGTTGTAACCTCGTTACAACTGAATCTCCTGGTGGTTTCCCTGATTTTGGCAGCAAAACCTGCTTCTGAATCTTCCATCTATTCGGGAAGCAACCTTCGTCCAGGCATTTTTGTAGCACTGTACTTAACATGTCTTCGGTGCTACATTAGGGATACCGTTCGAACCGAAAGCTTTCGTTGCTTTCAATTCTTTTGCCATGATAAACTCGTCGTTGGAGACCCGATTGTCACCACGCGAAAAGAGACCCTTCATTATTTTCCACCGCCGCTCGCCAGTTCTCACTCTCTGCGTTACAGTGTAAGGCTCACTAACTTGCCAGTTCATGTTATTCATCTGCGACGGAATGAAAAATGTTGAAATGATAGATTCTTGACCCTCTTTACGGAATGTGCTAGCGGAACCTTCGTTGCACAACTTTACATTCAACTTTGCCAGGGCTTCCAGCAAGCTGTTACCTCTCGCGTTGATCAGCCTGCAACCCCATTCCACGGTCCTAGCATTAAAGTCTCCTCATACAATAATCGGTGTTCGTCCGACTAACGAGTCAGTTAGTCTTGGCGATCATGAAGCCTTCGTGTGTGATCTTGGACCACTTGGACAGGAAAACTTCCCATCACTGTGATTGCAACCATCTCTGCTCCATTAACCACCCGGTTACCACAATCGGGAAGAACACGATGCGGCTCTGTAGTAATTGCAAAATCGCAGTTTATTTTTGTTGTCGACTGACACAACAGTTGCTGTGAAATGTCACAAATGCATCAAGTGGTCCTACTCACACTCCTTTGTGCATCAGAGCATGCACTTTGGTTGCTTTGTTGCAGTCTCTTCCAATGTATCCCTTCTCCTCGCAAGCACATATCCAAATTTTTCTCCCTATCCCGCCTGTTTTTCAGCTTCCTCTTAATTCCCACAAGGAATTTTCCTTAAGGTCTTGGCAATGTAGGAAATAAAAAAGAATTTCAAGGTACGCGTTGTCAACTGATTTATATTATTAGTTCAGTACTGCTTATCGTTTTGGATATTCCGCCTTAAGGAAGGTGGATCATTATTTCTGTACTGTTTTAGGACGCAAGATATATTCATCGTTCTTAGAACGGTTATATGAACTGAAATGTTAGGATCGCAATCTTCGCGACACTTAATTTACACTTATCATAAATCAAATACACAATTATAGGTATGCAGGGATGTAGCACGTTCCATAACTTTTCACTTATTTATCACGTAAAGTATAAATTCTCTGGCAGAGTAATCAATAAACTACATGACACTAGGATCGTTGTAGCAGTTTCAGATTTCATCCATTAACAATAATAGAAAACTTAACTAACGGTCTAATTTCAAACTACTTGGATGGTACTATGCATATTGGGTTGATCATTGAATGCTCGAACTAATTATGAACGATTCTAACTTACACCAACTCTGTCTAGTGCGACCAAAGAATTTTCCATCTCGTTCGTCATAGATAATCTGTTTCCAGGTTTTTGGTTCAGGTTTTTGAGGAAACACAAACGTGTACTCAGAGAGCTTTCCGACTTGTTTCTCTTTAGATCGTTTTGTAGCCATATTGCTGACGGATAGCAGATTCAACAACGCAGGTACTTGGGAGATTCGTTACACTTTTCGTACTTTTTGCCCTATCAGCACATTCGGCCAAAGAACTCAGCGGCAACAATCAATCCGAAGAGGTACTGCATTCACAAGGGAAGATAATCGGAAACTGGACACTGTTTGAAAAGTTGCTTTAGAGTTACTTTTTCGAGGGTGATTTGATAATTATCACATCACCACTTATCCAGAGCCGGGACATACTGCATCATAGATTGGTGATAACTGGTACAAGACCAAATTAAACCAACCTTTAGCTATCCGTGTGAAGTTGATGTTAAATAATTTTCAAGCTTTCTTGGTGATCATGAAGTGGCTCCCCGCAAAGTGCTAATTTTTATCGATGGCTACCTTCAGCGATTTCAGCACGTGGTTGGATGGAATTGTACATAGAACACAAAGAAGCTTAAAATTATGATTGATAGCAATATTTTGGGAATATTAATGTCAAATGTGAAATAGAGAAAACTAAAGCTTTTGAAAAAAATATTACTATTTTTCGATTCAAGTAAACTTTTATGTAACACACCCTTGACAAATTGTCATTAGATTTTTCACATTTTCACAAATTTCTTTTTAATTAGTATTCAATTTTATTGCTGTTGAAGACCATGTTAACATGTCCAGTTAAATTGTTTTTTCAGTCCCACCCCCTTAGGCAGTTTCAGAGCTGCAAAATTTGAACAGATTGTTTTAAACTTGAAGGAGGGGCAAATCTCAAATCATGCCCTACTATGTTCAATTTGCAGTTGTTCGTTTGCATCACTCAATCATTTTCCTTAAATTTTCCATTTGATTGACCCTGTGAATATCTCTCTACTGGGGTATTGACTAGGTTTTTCAAGCAAAACTACTCTGAACATACTTCTTACTGTTCATGTAAGCTTGAAAACGCAAAACATATCGACATTTAACCTAAACTGGCCCCTACAGAGCAGATGACAACTTTGGTTGGTGAATGAAAAAGCATCAATTTGAAATGAAGATGTACGGTTTAGATATGAAAATGCCGCCAACTTTGAATTGAAAGTTAATGATTTAGAAAGGTTTGAATTTGAATTATGGTTCAGGTGGATTGAGCTGAAAGTTGGCATTTGAAAATGAAAATTTGCATCGCTGGGCAGTTCAACAAAACGTTCGTTGGAAACCTGCCTATCCTTTATTTTCGACTTCAATCAGCGCATTCTTTGATTTCATTGATCTGGGTAGCATTTAAATTTCGTTAACGAAAGAGAAGCTAGCATTCCTGCAACAATCAATGTTTCGATTGAACACTGCAATGTTAAATTTTGTCTCCATGTTTGCGGCATTTCGGTTTTTTTTTGGGAATGATCTATATTGACTTTAAATATTCATTAAAATCTGTTGAATTGGGATACTCGTTCACTAGAATCGAGAGAAGATGAATGTTTAAACGATTTTCTTTATGTTAGTGGCAATGGGGAAACAGACAACGAATAGGTGGAATAGCGGGGGTGAAAACTCAATGTAGTAAGTATTCAAACCTTTGAGCGGGAGGCTGGGGCAAGTACCTGCAAACATTTTCACTTGGGAGCAGACGAATTGGTCATCTGAGAAGTTTCAACATCCGCACTACTTCTCATAAGCAGTTTCAGTTTTCTAATTAAAGCTGTGCTATAGAATAGGGTATTGCTTGAGCGTCGGAGTTGCTAGGAATGCTAGTTCGATTCGGAATTTAAGCCTAGTTGATAGCGATTTATTGCAGCTGTTACCACGGTTGGTTGTTCGCTGGTATACAAAACCAAATGTTGAATTGAAGGATAACCCTAATTTGAATACTCATCATTCTAAAGGGTGGTTTTTATATTTTTTTTTTCAATAGTGATTTTTTAATGACCGAGTTGACATATCAACTTAATATTTTTTTAATTAGTTTAGTTTTCTCACCAATTTCATCTTGCCAAAAATATTTGCTTGAACAACGTCTACAATGCTCAATCGAAAGTGGCTTTTCGGTAAAAAATATGTTTTTTTCGCGATTAGCTGGCAAAAATTCATATTTTTAGATGCATCTAATAAAGTCAGTGTGGTGCAGTTTGTACATGAATGACATGCTGGGTTCATTTTCCTTAAAAAATAAATTGGAAACAAGATCGGCGTCATTTGCGGGCAATATCGAGACATGGTAAGGGATCATCCATAAATGACGTAGCATTATATGGGGGAGGGGGGAGTTTTGTATTTTGTGATGATGTGTGACGACAGGGGGGTAGGGGGTCATGTCATGCTACGTAGCTTTTTTAAAGGGGAATAACTAACATCGTTTTACATTTCTTAAAAAAAAATTTGCCGGGACAAGGGGGGGGGGGAGAATTACCGTCAAGCTACGTAATAACTAGAGGGCATTTAAAGGTTTGAGACGAAATGCTACGATGGGGGAGGGGGGTGTTAAAAATCACTAAAAAAATGCTACGTCATTTATGGATCGTCCCTAAAGGTCTGGTTGCTTCTAAATATTGTTACGCCTGATTTGGAAAACATGAGGCAACAAGTCAAACGGCCGTTGCAACCATCGATTTGTTGAAGATGATGTTCAATAGACAAATCCTATCGAAAAACTATAATGCCGACTGGTTGCCTCGTTGCTGCGATTTGACATCCTTTTTTTTTTTCATGGTGTTATGTTAATTTTTTCGTCCACAGCGATAAACCGCAAGCAACTGATGAGTTACAGGCCAACACTTAATGCGTTATTCACGAAATGTCTTTCACAGGCGATATGAAATCGACATTTTTTCCGGGAAATGATAGCACGGACTTGTTCGCAAAGCTGGGCTAGCTTTAAAAAGCAACATTTACGAAAATTTAATTTGCTTAATTTGTTTTAAGATTAATCATCATTGGATACTCAAAAATTGGAAAATCTCTTGGAGCAATAGGGCAGTGATTCTCAACCTGGAGCCCGCGGACCCCTAGGGGGCCGCGAAGTCGTTGCTGGGGGTCCGCGAAGAAAAATATATTTATCGGGTGCAGATTGAAATTTCAAGTCTTGTTTCCTAACAAACTGTAAATAACATATTGATAGCCTACAAAATCGATGTTTATTCGTGGGGGTCCGCAGCAACCCAAGGCAATTTCTAAGGGGTCCGTGGTACGAAAAAGGTTGAGAACCGCTGCAATAGGGAACTAGAAAGATTACTATATTCGATAGTTCTAGAAATATCGATGAAACCTTGGTGCAATGGGATGAATGTGGATCGTGAGTTCATTCATGTCCCGACTCACGTTAAATTATTATTAGTTGGATGCGCATCTGCGACGTATTGGGCTCGTGGATTGTACGATAACGAACAGATCGCCAGGGCCCGCGCCGCTCATTGTTTCGCCTGGGTTCCGTTCATGAACTTTCTTCAGACCCAAACTTTTCGGTACGGGATGTTTTAGCATATCGAGATGTTTCCTAAATGCCCCTTATTTACCGGTTCTTGAAATTTATGAAATTTCAATTTATACTTGTCCTAGCGGTACTTCAAAACAATAATGTTTTTTTGTTCGTTTATTTGATATTGCTCGACATTCTTATAGCTATTGAGAAGCCGGATATCATAAAATACGTTAAATTTAACATAAATCAATACACATTTATAGTAATTAACTAATTGTAACAAATTAGTGACTTCAAGGGAATATTAATAACCCTAGTGTTGGGATTTTTATTTATTAATTTATTTATTTATATATTTCTTTAATTCATCTGACATCACATGGTATTAATGAATAAGCAGAAGTCTAATTATAAAAACGAAGATAGCGATATTTTCTGTGCGAATTTGTACGACGGTTCTGCAAAAGCGAACAGATCTTCGTTTGTGGAGAAATTTCGCATACATGCTGATATCGGTTCGTTGAATCCAAACACCGTACGATGAAATCTTTTTTATTTTTTATTTCGATTATAGAGGTTTTAACTTTAAGGTCATTCGCCTCTATGGGTTAGAAAAACCTCTAACCCTATGTACGCGGTTGGGATTCGAACCCAGGTGAGCTGCGTACAAGGCAATCAATTTACCAACTACGCTGTGCCCGCCTCCTGATGAATTCTTTGTTGAAGCAAGCCAGTTGAGCATAGAGGTCGTTGCGAGGCGCGGAAGTCAATAAGGGATAGAATCTTCGGAGAGCCGATTTCGGTGTTGATCATCTTCGCCACAAATACTACTTGTTGAATTTTTCTATGGCTTGGTGGTAGACCCAAAGGACTAGGTATCGTAGAGCGAGTCGAACGAATCTTTTATGCACATATTCAATCCGTAGAGTCCAAACAAGCTGATGAGAACTACAGATCAGGCTGGCATTTTCGAGTAGTTGGCGAACAATATAACGCATTCAAACAGGTCTGATTCTTAAAGTCACAAAATAAAAGTCCGGTTGTCGAGTTGCTTTCGAGATTAAAGCTGAGCGATGCAGATTGAAGGTTGGCTTATCATCCAATAAGACTCCAAGGTCGCTGACGTGATCAACTCTATTGAGCCTTTGCCCCTCGATCTGGTAGTTGTAAAATTTGACTATGCGGTAGAAAGTTATAATTTGACTATGCGGTAGAAAGTTATAAGAGCCAATTTCTACGACACCAGCCGATGAATGTATGAATGTAGCTCTGGAAGCCGAGCGCAGTCGTCGATATTACGGACTACAAGGTACAACTTCAAGTCATTAGCGTAAACCAATTTTCATCCAAAACCAAGCAGCAAAGTAGCATCGTTGAAGAACAGCACAAACAGTAGTTTATGTTGCTGCCTTGGGGGACCCCAGATTTGTTCGTAAACTGAGAAGAGACATAAAAGCCAAGCTGCACACGTGGGACTCTATCGCGTAAGAAAGAACTCAGCTATTTAACAAAATTGCGCGACGCTCCCAACCTTGAAATTATCTTTAAAAGTATTCGGTGCTCGAATCAGATCGTCGTGGCATAAATCCATGTTGGTCGGTGGAGATGTAGCTTTTGGTGCGCGAATGTGCAACGGTCCTCACAACGGTGAATTTCATGTTTTTCAAAGACAAAGACTAGTTGAGCGACTCAAGGAGCTTTGTCTTTTTCAAACGTCTGCTGCGATATAGAGTTGAGTGCATAGCAGCGCTAAACAGCTATGCGAGTGCACACATGAATGTGGTTAAAGAAATGGCACTCGCTTGTTCACTCGGATTGTTGGCGTACTCCTCCTAGATATTTCATGTCGTATTGGTAGGAAAGATAACTAAAAAAGTTATTGCGCGATTAAAAAAAATCATGATGTTCAGAATTGAATTCTTTGCTGCTTAAACCCCACATCGTAGGACTAAACTGCATTTTCTTATGTTATATAGCACGCTCTGCTTCACCCCAAACACATACATTTTCTAAGAAACCTCGAATAAAAGTTATGATTTCACAAATTTCTGCAATTTTTCTTAGTTCATATGTGATATGAATATACAGGTCGGACTCGATTATCCGGGGATTCGATTATCCGTGATTCGATTATCCGGGGAAAATGGTTCGATTATTCGGGTGTTTTGAAAAAATATCAAATTTCAACTATAATGTCTTTTTATAGTGCTAATTCGATTATTGGAGTCAATAGAACATTTTTTCGGGTTATTGGGGGGTCTAGAATTAACCTCCTCTCAAATTTTAACCTACCTCAAAAATAGCTTATATACGAGTTATTCCGCGCAAATTAACCTAAATAAACCAAAACTTGGAATCAACCTTCATGGATTGGAACCAGTTTTGACGAAATTGTTCATTTAGAGCCAATATATAATAACCTAAATTGTTGTGCCGTTTGAATAGCCCCTCAGTCCATGGGAACACTCTTAATTTTAACAAATTGCTTAAAAAATTGTTTTTATTCGGATTATATCTCTGGTACTGTTTGCATTAGAATCAATCAGTGAGATAATTTTTTGAAAGATTTGTTTGAGGAATCCAAAAAAAAAAATATAAGATTTTAGCGCCAGTAATATGCAACTTTTTAATTTAACACTAAAAGTACATTTTTCTCGTGATGCACATATCAGTTACTGCAGGCCACATAAAATATAATTATACCTACATTACTTAGTTGGTTTCTGGCTATTTCTTGGGATAATGATGACATGCTTCTCAGGATTCTGTTTGAATACTTTCCATGATTCTTAGCATCCCAATGCAATCTATTTCAGATTTTCGATTGAATTTTTATCCGTATTTTTACGGTTTTTTCTCTGAATTTTGATGCAGGATTCTAGAGAAAAACTTCTTAAATGTCTGATAGAATCCTTTTCAAGATAGAATTCCACTGATGATGATTATGATTTATTCCAGATACTGATAGAATCATGGTCCTATTTTCATTGAAATCCGGTGTAAATATCCTGCTCTGAGTTCTAGTGGACTTTGACACAATATTGCTCTTCTCCTATTATCCCCTTCAACAATTGATTCCTGCTCAGAATTCCAATGGCATCTTTAACCTCCTCATGCCCTCTTGTTGGTAAACAACCACGTTTCTAAATGACTATAACTTTTAGTTTACACAACGACAAGTAAGGCTACTAAAATCGACTAAGATCATTCATTTGAGCATTAAAAGCTATAAATATTATCAGTAGAACAGAAGTTATTACAATTAATCTGATTAGGTTCCGCTGAAGCAGTGCTGCCAGGGATAGTTTCTGTTAATGGTTAAAATGAAATTTTGGAATATTTTCTTAACCTGGCAATATTTTTGAAAACTGCGAAAACTTTCTAATTTGATTTCCCTCAATTACCTTTTTCATGCAATATGACTAGATCGGAAGGTAAATATTGAGCAGCTTCTAGCACTTCAAAAGAAGCACCTCTGTTCATTAAACCAGGTTTTTCGTATTTCTTGACGCCAACAGTTCTAAGGAAAAATAGTTTTGGAACCCTATACGCGGTAGAAAAACGTTGGTCTAGAAATGTTTAACGAGATTCTGACAAGAGACCCGGCTGTCACTGGAGGTGATTTCAATTGTTGGGTAGCTCAAGCAAAGATGGATGATAGGCTATGTAAAGAGGGCGCCAGCAGTACTTCTCACTGAGGCGGCCGGGAACCCATCATCTACGTACCCTGTAGTCCTTCGCTGGTGATAAGTATGAGTGGGAGAGTTTGGGAAGACTACACGCGTAGTTATTACCTGACATTCCGGTACAACATTGGTCAACTAAATGATGTTACAAGGACAAGGATCTCTTTGTGGAGGCGCAACACGCACTCTTCTAACTAGAATGAGGGTTAAAAGACATGATAGCTATGATATGTAACACCAGCACGTAAATTAAACTGGAGCCAAGAAACAGACGACCCCCTTACTAACTTTATTGTTTCTGGTATTCGAGTAATCGAATCATTTACCTAGGAAAATCGAAGCCCCGTGTAATCGAGTTTGGCCTGTATTGCAAAAGACACACTTTATTAAAAAGTTCGTCTTAAAATTCTTACACAAGTAGCTATAAACAACTGATTCATACCGTTAACTCGTTACCAATATAAATAATAAATGAAAACCAACTGAAAATACAAGTCACACCCTGAAAGTCTGAAAAATCGACTAGCGCCAAAATAGGTACATTTACATTTACCATAATAGGAAAATTTATCCTGACCATTTTATAACCAATTTTCCACGAATGAAGCTTAAATTCATAAAATAACGCAAAAAACTTTGATTCGATTATCCAGGGTGCGATTTTTTTGAATTCCCCGGATAATCGAGTCCGACCTGTAGTCACATTTTTGAGTATTCTTAAAATTTCATAAAGCTTGTTCGGTCGTTTACCTTACTAAAACTCGCGGAAACAGTTTTTTTATATTTTATTTGATTATATTGTTTTATTTGCATTACATTTCTAATTTGATATATTGGGTGTTCATCCATAAGTGGTGACTTTTCATCCCTGCTGTTTACATTATTCGGTTAATTTTTCTTAAGGTATACTATGCTTTCGAAGTTAAGTGACTTTTGCAGTATGAAGTTTTAAACATACTTGTCAAGTGAATAAGGGGCTAAACAAATCTTTTAAATTAAAAAGAGATCTAACCGTTGCAATTGGTGATTGCAACAATTTTTGTGGGAAATTGCTTAGTACTATTCGTCATAATTTCTAATGTTTCTATGTTTGCAAGTCTGTGCAATTCGTTTTTGCTAAACCGCTTCAAAATAATTTTCGGAATTTTGTTCTGAATCCTTTGAAGCGTTTTCTTTCTGGCGGAAACAGTTTCTTGTTTTCTTCTGAAGCAGCCCACCACTTTAAGGAAAAATAAATAGTTGTGAGAAAAACTGTTATAGTTGAACGACTCAAGGAGCTATCAAGTTGTATGATCTGATCGAACGGATGTTCAAATATAACTGTATTGCCTTTCTCATACAGAAATGTTATGCAATCACTCTGAAAAACGTCAACCTAATCCCGGCCCGGAGGGCCGAGTGTCATATCCCATTCGACTCAGTTCGTCGAGATCGGAAAAAGTCTGTATGCGTGTGTATGTATGTGTGTGTATGTGTATATATGTGTGTGTATGTGTGTGTGTATGTATGTGCGTATGTGTCAAATAATGTCACTCATTTTTCTCAGAGATGGCTGGACCGATTTGCTCAAACTTAGTCTCAAATGAAAGGTACAACCTTCCCATCGGCTGCTATTGAATTTTGAATCGATCGGAATTCTGGTTCCGGAATTACGGGTTTCAGAGTGCGGCCACACAGAAATTTCTCATAAAAACTATAGGAAAAATTAAAAATAGAATTTTTATTTTTGATGCTAAATGTATTCAAGGTGCATAAAACGTCGAGATTTGATGCAAACACGAAAAAAATTTGACGAAGATTCACTTTTTTGGATTTTGCACATTTTTGCCTTTCTCATATAGAAAGGTTATGCAATCACTCTGAAAAACGTCAACCTAATCCCAGCAAATTTTTTTTTCGACTCGCATAAGGTTTCTGGATTTTAACAGGGGCGTAGTTGATGGTTTACGGAGAGGGGTTACACCCTCCCTCTACACTCCCCTCCTTTTTTTTTTCAATTTGTTTATTTGATAAGGCACGTATGCGTTAGCTTAAAGGTGCCATTTTTTCATTGTTTTACATTTTGAATTTCTTAAAACTAGGGGGATACACATTTCAATATTATTTTGTTTTATATAATAAAACTAAAAAAAAAACTACAGCTAACTTATACATATAAAAGAGGGTATAATATAATATTCGTAAGATTTGGGGGACGGGTCATTTGTGTGTTCTTTGTATAGTAATTCACTTTATGATTTTTAGAAGGGAGATTGTAGAAAAAATAATTATTAACTAAGCGGAACATTTTACAAGCTTATTAACTAGAGATAACTAGAAAGAGTGGTTCAAGATTAAGGGGAATTAATTAGGACTATTTTAAAGTAGTGGTACTGTTGCGCATTTCTTAACGAGATTAAATATTGTTCAACTAAAACTAGAAGATAGGGGGGCACATAAATTTTGGGAAGATATTCAAGGGGAGAAGGGGGTGAAGTCATACATCTGTGTATCAGAGATATGGGAGGGTGGGTGGACAAGGCTGAAGGGGGGGGGGGGGTGAGATATAAACTTTCAGTTTCCGGCATCAGGAATTAACGGCCAGGATTACAGATTCGAATGGATTGATCAACTAACACTAGAAGATAGGGGGGCACATAAGTTTTGGGAAGATATTCAAGGGGAGAAGGGGGTGAAGACATACATCTGTGTATCAGAGACATGGGAGAGAGGGTGGACAAGACTGAACGGGGGGGGGGGATATAAACTTCAGTTTCCGGCATCAGGAATCAACGGCCAGGATTACAGATTCGAACGGATGTATCAAGTATTGGGACGCCGGGCGGTTTTCCTCGAGCCGGCAGGGGTTCCTCCAGACGATTTCGTAGTACGGCTCAGATACGGATCGGGAACACACCGCGCTGCGCGTGTGATGTTGTACTGTAATCTCGTGTTGTTGGTTCATTCGACAGATGTTTTGTCTCGTCTTGGAGTCGTATCAAACCATCGTTGGGGTACGGTAGGCGGAAGAGGGCACTTCTGGGAATGATAAGAGAAAAGATAGGGGCATTTAAATTTGGATATTGATGGTTTTGAGGAACGTGTATATAAGGGACATGTAGAGAATATCGCGGCTTGCTAGTACATCTCGAACCGGGACATTGGGTGATCTTCCTCGGGCCCGAAGGGAATCGAATAGTTGAGATCTGGCAGAACAGTACTCGGCGCATGCCCAGACAACATGTTCGATTTCGTGATAACCGTTGCCACAAGCGCAGATACCGCTATCCACGAGCCCAATACGCCGGAGATGTGCGTCCAGCGTGTAGTGATTGGACATGAGCCGAGACATCACGCGAATGAAATCCCGACCCACATCCATCCCTCTGAACCAAGGTTTCGTCGATACCTTAGGGATTATCGAATGTAGCCACCTTCCCAGTTCACCATTGCTCCATGATGTTTGCCAACTTTCGAGGGTTCTCTGATGAGTAATACTGAAAAATTCGCTGAAGCTAATTGGTCTTTCATATATGTCACCTTGCAAAGCGCCCGCCTTAGCTAAAGAGTCCGCTTCTTCATTACCTGGAATGGAGCAATGCGAGGGAACCCAAACTAAGGTAATCTTGTACGATCTTGCAGACAAAGCACGCAGGCGCTCCCAGATTTTCCCCAGAAAATATGGAATGTGCTTTCTAGGTTTCATTGAACGGAGAGCCTCGATTGAGCTGAGGCTATCCGAGACAATAAAGTAATGATCGGTGGGCAAAGTATCAATGATCTCAAGGGTATACTGAATAGCAGCAAGTTCTGCGACGTAAACTGAAGCAGGATCATTGAGTTTGAATGAGGCGGTGAGGTTTTGATTGAATATACCGAAGCCAGTGGAGCCGTCGAGGCTTGACCCGTCGGTGTAAAACATCTTGTTGCAGTCGACTTCTCGAAATTTACTATGAAAGATGCTTGGGATCACTTGCGGGCGTATGTGATCCGGGATTCCACGAATCTCGTCTTTCATGGATGTGTCAAAGAAAACAGTTGAATCAGAAGCATGAAAGAGATTGACACGGTTGGGATAGTATGAAGAAGGATTGATATTTTGTGCCATGTAATCGAAGTACAAGGACATAAATCGGGTTTGAGAATTGAGCTCGATAAGCCTTTCGAAATTTGCAATTACTAACGGGTTCAAGATATCGCATCGGATGAGCAATCGATAGGAGAGTTCCCAAAATCGATTTTTCAGCGGAAGGACGCCCGCCAGCACTTCTAAACTCATCGTATGTGTCGAGTGCATACAACCCAAAGCAATACGCAAACAACAATACTGGATTCGCTCTAGTTTGATGAAATGTATGTTCGCAGCGGAGCGGAAACAGAAACTCCCGTACTCCATCACCGACAATATTGTTGTTTGGTACAGCCTGATCAGGTCTCCTGGGTGGGCACCCCACCATGTTCCGGTTATTGTACGGAGAAAGTTGATCCTTTGCTGGCACTTCTGTTTCAGATACCTAATGTGACATCCCCAGGTTCCTTTAGAGTCGAACCAGATATTTGAAAGTTGAAACCTGAGCAATAGTTTGACCCATTAATTGAAGCTGTAGTTGCGCTGGTTCACGCTTCCTTGAAAATACGACTAGCTCAGTTTTCTCCGTGGAGAACTCGATACCTAGCTGGAGGGCCCAAGCAGACAAATTGTCCAAGGTATCTTGCAATGGTCCTTGCAGATCGATGGCTTTGGGACCTGTAATAGAGACCACACCGTCATCTGCAAGCTGCCTTAGCGTGCAGAAATTGACAAGACATTCGTCAATGTCATTCACGTAAAAGTTATAGAGAAGGGGGCTTAGACATGAGCCCTGGGGAAGACCCATGTAGCTAATTCGTGATGTCGATAAATCACCATGCGAAAAATGCATATGTTTTTCAGACAGCAAGTTTAGCAAAAAGTTGTTTAGAGTCGGTGAAAGACCATGCTGGTGCAGCTTCTCAGAAAGAATTTTGATAGAAACTGAGTCAAAAGCCCCCTTTATATCTAGGAAAACTGATGCCATCTGCTCTTTGCTAGCATAAGCCATTTGAATTTCTGTTGAGAGCAACGCAAGACAATCGTTCGTCCCTTTGCCTTTGCGGAAACCAAATTGTGTATCTGACAGTAAGCCATTTGCTTCAACCCAATTATCGAGGCGAAACAAGATCATTTTCTCGAACAACTTTCGGATACAGGACAGCATCGCAATCGGTCGATACGAGTTGTGGTCGGAGGCTGGTTTTCCTGGTTTTTGAATGGCAATGACCTTCACTTGCCTCCAGTCATGAGGGACAATATTACCCTCAAGAAACTTATTAAATAAATTCAACAAGCGTCTCTTGGCAGAGTCTGGCAGATTCTTTAACAAGTTAAATTTGATTCTGTCTGGCCCTGGGGCTTTATTGTTACATGATAAGAGAGCAAGTGAGAACTCCACCATCGAAAACGGTGTTTCGTTCGCGTTATTGTGAGGGGACGCGGCGCGGTAGATCTTCTGTGCCGGGGCGGAATCCGGACAAACCTTCTTGGCAAAATCGAATATCCAACGGTTTGAATATTCCACGCTCTCATTGGTACTGTTTCGGTTTCGTAAGCGCCGGGCCGTACTCCAAAGAGTGCTCATCGATGTTTCTCTCGTTAGTCCGTCGACGAACCGGCGCCAGTAGCTACGTTTTTTGGCTTTTATCAAACTCTTCATGCGCGTTTCCGCCATCGCGTACTGTCGGTAGCTAGCTGGCAGCCCGTCGTCCCGGAAGGTCTTATACGCAGCGGCCTTCTCCGCGTACACGTCTGAGCACTCTTTGTCCCACCATGGATTGGGAGGACGCCCGCGTGAATTCGCGTCTGGTACGCGTTTAGTCTGAGCTTGAATCGCGGTATCGAGAATCAAGCCAGCCAGGAACCCGTACTCTTCCTCCGGAGGAAGCTCTTGTGTCGATTCTACTTTTTCGGATATCGCGGACGCGTAGCTCTTCCAATCAATATTTCGTGTGAGGTCATACGAAACATTGATTGTATTCGGTGGCCCTGAACCGTTAGCAATATTAATTACGATTGGCAGATGGTCGCTGCCGTGGGGATCAGAGACTACCTTCCACATGCAATCTAACCGCAGCGATGTCGAGCAGAGGGACAGATCTAAGGCGCTCGGTCGCGCTGGAGGGACAGGAATCCGTGTCATTTCACCCGTATTCAAAATAGTCATATTGAAGTTGTCGCAAAGCTCATGGAGTAGGGTAGATCGATTATCGTCATGAAGGCAACCCCATGCCGTGCCGTGGGAGTTAAAGTCACCTAAAACTAGCCTCGGTGCGGGGAGGAGTTCCGCAATATCGCAAAGCCGTCGGTGGCTAACTGAGGCTCTAGGGGGGATGTAGGTGGAAGCAA
Source organism: Topomyia yanbarensis (assembly GCF_030247195.1). Taxonomy (NCBI): domain Eukaryota; kingdom Metazoa; phylum Arthropoda; class Insecta; order Diptera; family Culicidae; genus Topomyia; species Topomyia yanbarensis. The sequence continues at coordinate 172,567,402 of NC_080671.1, read as the reverse complement.
TGCAAAGTTCTTTGCCTTTAATTCTGGTTTGGCAAGCGACAACTTCAATGCCTGGTGTCGAGGGGAGGTCGATCCGATTGAAAGAATAGCACTTTTTGATCCCCAAAAGTACTCCTCCGTAAGAGTCTTCTCGATCCAAGCGAATAATATTAAAATCGTGGAAGTGTAGGGTTATTTCTGAAGTGAGCCATGTCTCGCATAGGGCAAATGCATCGCATTTCAAATTATTTAGTAAGATTTTAAACGAATCGATTTTCGGGATAATGCTTCTGCAATTCCACTGTAGAACAGTGATTAAATCCTTGACCTCGTTCGATGAATTAGCCATCGAAGGATACAATCGCTGAAAGGAGGGGCCATTTCGCAGTGAACTGCATCAAGAATGTTTTTACTGCGGGGAGAAAGCTTATCAAGATACTTTTAAGGGGGTCAGAAATGTTTAACGCTGTAAGAATACGGTCCACAATGTCAGAGAAATTTATTAAGCCAGCACTGTTTTCTTTCTCTGGCTGAGATATGGGAACACTTGGGGTTTTTGATGTTCCTGGAAGTGCTGGGAACTCCTTTTCTGAGCTCAGGTTACTGAGACCGGGAGCGACTTGCTTCGGTTTTGCACCAGTACTTCCTTGAGTAGTTATTTTAGGGGGACCATGAAGAGACACCTTCTGGCCTTTACGACGAAGCTTGGAAGAGGAAATGTTTTTCCTTTTTCTACTACTTCTAGGCACAGCAGAAGATGTTCCCTCCTGGGGTTCATCACAGTCGCCTTCGTCAGTAGACAAGTTGGTAAAGATGTTCGTAGAGACAGGTGGCGTAGCTATCTTAAGCATTTCTGCAAAAGATCGCTTAGAGCGTCCCTGAAGGGAACGCTTAAGATTTTCCTCGCGCTGTTTGTACGCGGGACATGAAGGGAGATCATGTGGGTTTCCCCCACAGTAGAGGCACTTTTCGACATCTCTACCACAGGAATCATCCGCATGATTCCCACCGCATTTCCCACAGCGGGCTTTATTGCTACAATGGGAGGCTGTGTGTCCCAATTGTTTGCAATTAGTACAGTTCATGACCCGCGGCACAAAGAGGCGAACAGGTAGACGAACCTTGTCAAAAAGGAGGTAATTAGGCAGGGCAGAGCCGGCGAAGGTCACCCGATAAGAGTCTGAGTTGACGTATGTTTTCTTCCCGTCAGCTGCGACTGATGCTGAATGCAAACGTTTGCATTCCAGTATCTTCACTGGCTTAAGCATGGGGTCTTTGAAACAGCCAGTCCCATATTTTAGCAGGTCCTCGCAATTCAGACTCGAATCGGAAACGACCCCACTGACTTCAACCCTGCTAGCTGGAATATACACCCTGTACTCCCTCGTAAAGGGCTCGTATCCAGCAATATCGTTTGCCTGAGTTGAACTGTTAACCACCACCCGAAGCTTATCAGGCCGAATTTTCGATATTTCTGTCACGGCCGAATACCGATCCGTCAGAACTCGAGAAATCTGCAACAGATTCAAACACTTTTTTTCTTTGGTCCGAAGGAAGATCACAAATGGCCCGGTGGCCGAGCTCGGATATACCTTGAGCCGGGGAGCCGATTTTATTTCGACGTCCATCTCACCTTGAGATGAACCGCCGTCAGGGGAAGTCATTTTTGCACGGGCCTATTGCCCAGTGCACGTTATTAAGACAACCAAGAAGGGGAAACGAAAACTAATACTTAGCTTGTGTATGTAACGGTATCCAGACGGCTTACTAGAAGAACACTGCTTCACTTCACTGACCGGCTAACGGTACTCAGAAACAGAAACACAAAAGAAGGGAAAAAATACTGAAACCTCAACTAGGCGCAGAGTGTGTAAATAACCTTGAACGCGGATTAACACTATTTGTCGCTATAGAGTGTACGGACCGATGACAAAAGACTTCTATCTCGACTGAGTGCTCGATAACGAATCAACTCCCCTCCTTTAAAAATCTCCTTAAATCACCCCTCAGACCACCACCTCATACCCCTCCCTTTCAACCCCATCATCTTTAAACCACCACTATATTACAAAGCATACCAATTTAAGCTGGGGAGTCGTTCGTTCATGGTACTTTCGCCCTCCTCACATACCCATCCCCGCATGACAAAATGAGTTAGCAAGCAGATAACATTGATCTAATGCTGATTAGGCTAATGGAGTATGATATTTTTTTGTTTCAAGTGTTTCACCGTCGACACGTAGCTCATCAAGTTCGTGGCTGGCATGCCATTGTGTATAAGTGCAAAGTGTACTAAGAATGTAATGGACATTTCCACAATTATGTTGAACATAAAAAGCCTCCGTGCCATAGTTTAGAGAAATGAGAAAGGCACAATTGCACCGCTAGGTGGATTAAAACAGTTTTTTTTTAACTTTATCTGGTGTTAATGTAATGGTAATAATTAAACTGAACGAATCGTGACTAATGAGAACGGCTTGTATCGTATCTAAAGCAGTGTATTAAACATAAATCGGACACGAAGAAGTTCAGCTGATAAGAAAAATTAAGTATGTAGGTGTCAAATTAATAAAAAAAATAAAATTTAATTTAATGTATACAAAAAGAGCCAAATCTGTGTAACATATCACGAAAGAAAACTGCATGTTTATCTAGCATAAAGACTACTATGTAATGTGAGATAGAAAGGGTAAGCCACAAAAGCGGTACCAACATACTAGTTTATATTGCACTCTGTATTTCTTTTATAATACTAACAGGAAAATGTTTTTATGCATTTTCGAGTTTTTTTTAACATTGGCCAGTTCCATCCAGTATTTTTCTACTGTATTCGTTGTCTGTTGAAGACATAAATTTCATTTCCTTTTCTTTACCACAAAATAGGCATTGTCCAATCTATTTACCATCTCGGGTGGGTAGGCTAAAAACATAAAAGTAAGTTATTTATGAGCTATTATTCATATACGTTTTGGCCTCATTATTATAAAGAGACAATGTTGAAAAAACCCATCGAAAGTAAAAGGTTGTTTAGCCCTGTATTGCAACGTTAAGGTTACTAATCACCAAAGAATTGTGAATTTAAGAATATGGTCCGACTACCCACTTTTGTTCTGTTTGTTGCAGATTTTCGTCTAATCATAAAATGAAAATTACAATAGATTTGTTTTAGTATCCGAGGAAATTGGATGTATTCCGGAGCAAACTGGGAGAAAGTCATTCTTGTATTCGCTACGAGAAAATTTATTTTTTTGCTTTTTCTGGTGGCAAACCGGAGTAAACGGGAGCTGTTGTTTCAGTTCTGTTTTCCTCGGTGGATATGGGAGCAAGAAGCGACTACTGGAACAAACCTAATCTATCCGCTGTTTTCATGTTTATGGCCACGCGTCCCTAGCATTGAACTTACGATTTTCATCTCATTTTCTATTTCAAATAGGATACAGACCTAATTTTGGCCCTAACAGAGAGGGTGCCACACTATTCTATCAATTGTACCATATACAATCAATGAAATGCGCATAAATTGGCATTCAGTATCCTTGCTTCGTTAGTAAAAAATATATCACTCCCATAAAAATATTTTTTGTTATATTAAAATGTAACTTTTGTCAAAATGTATGTTTTATATTGCCAGTAGAGACTGGCTCATGCTCTAATGTTATCCATCACATGTGATATTTCCATTATTGTTTGTTCGAGTTATGGGAAATCATTCTTAATATCAGTTGATGGATTGTAGCAAGCTTATAATGGCTTTAAGTTCGTTTGGTATCATTCTGCGAATTGAAAATAATATGCGATTAAAACAGCTTTTCAACTAATTTTTAAGGCAGAACCTCTAACAAATAGGAGTGTAATAATTCTTATGAATTCTTGTGAATGCTTCTATTGACACTGAAAATCCTTTCTGATAAGGATTCGGACAAACGTGTCATGTATCACTAAGCATGATAAATGATATTAGATTGGTTCAATATCACTATTGGGCGAACTACATCGTTTTACGAGTACCCAACTGTGTTCCTCTGATTCTGAAAATCATTCTCAAAATTTCTTTTAAAGCGAAATCAAGAAGACTGGAAACTCTTTTCAGAATCTGGACAGCAACGCCAATTCCGGGTAAAGGTGGTACTTCCCATAGTGGTGCAAACACACATGAAAACTTTTGCATTAAGTTTCCTATCCTTACACAAAGGAAGTGTTGCAATCTCTCGTTTGTACGCTGGAAGGAAAGATATTTCAGTCTTCTCAATATGTAGTCTTCGGTTAAAGACACCAAGCTGCTGAGATAAACATTCTCTGAGATATTTAGAATTGAAACGTATGGTTTGGTAGTAGAGTGCTGCACACAGAAGTAGGTTTTTTCGATTTTTTGAAAAATAAAAAGGTACGTTACCCCTTAAGGAAAATATAGCATAGTTGCTCCTGAAAATGATAGTTTGGGTGGCCAATAAGCTTCCCTGTAAATTTCAGCTCATTTGGTACACTGGAAGTGGTTCCGAAAATGGCTCAAACTTTGTATGGGAAAAATTGACCAAATGTATGAAGAAATGCATTAGTTTCACATTTTCAGATCTAGGTGGTGCTGTAATCGATCAATGTTTTCCGTAAGAAAAATGAAGAATCATTTTGTAACAACAAATCGACTCGTCAATACCGCAAGTCAATCCAACAAAAACTGGCAAAGTTATAAGCGCGCAAAGTTGAGGGTGTCATGGGTTGTAGTTGGGGTGGCTCTGTCGAAAGTGAAAAAAGATGGGTGGGTAATGTCAGAGACATAATCGGAGTGAAGTAGAATACACTTTTGGCTGTTAATACGAATGCTACAATTTTGACTATCTTCTGATAGGTTGTATTAAAATCAGTTATTTCGTTATGGAAATACCGAAATATCGGTACACGTTCATCGAAACCTAAAATATTCATATGGTAACCCTGAATAGAGCATTTAATGAGAGTGAAATAATTCTTTTGGCAACTGAAGAGAATCGGATATACTTGTACCGATATTTCGCTATTTCCATTAGAAATACCGAAATAACCTATTTTAATAAAACGTTTCAGAAATTAGTTAAAATTGCAGCATTCGTATTGACAGCTTAAAATGTATGCCACTTCATTATGGTAATGTCGTTGACATTACCTACCCATCTTTCTAATCTAAAACAGAAAAATTGTTTCGAAAACCTAATAATTGCATGACCTAAGGCTATTTAAAGCTTTTTGTGAAATCCCAACAAAAAACAAAATTACGTGTTTGTCCAACGAGCTTTCTGTCCCGCTGTGCCCCCTTGGGTCATTAAATGAAAAAAAAAATCTTTTTTAATTACATACATCCATAAAGCTGATTTTCGTGATTACAAAAATGTGTTTTTCCAACTCAAGAAACGTGAAAATAAAATAAAGAAATATGTTGACAATCTTGAAACATTTGACTATCAGAAACATTTGACATATCGAATTTCACGACAAATGATGCCCTGTCAGAAAAAATGAACACATGTTTTCTGTGTTTTCCCGCAGGGTTATTTTTGTTTGACATAAACACCATCCAATGTATATTTTTTTTCATTTTGGGGGTTGTCTTGATAGGCCAGATATAAACAACCGTTATCCTATGTATGGTTGTATATGTTTACATAAGTTTACATAAGATTTATTTAAAAAACATCAAAAAAATCGTTTCTACGTATCACAACGAAATTTTTTTTGAAATAATGTTATATTATATGTATTGGACCTAAAATTTTTCGAATGGACCGGAAAATTATATATAGCTTAATGACCTAATTATAGGGGGAAATGTTGGTTGAATGATATTTATCAAATTCTCCCAATCAATGTTCTATAGCTAAACTATAGCTATCCTATTTTCTTAGGGGGCGTATTTTACCCCATATTTTCATAAATAATAATATGCTCAAACATTAACGAAGCAGGTATTTTAGAGTGGAATTTTGACAATAACCCTACAATTGTCACGTCTGATAATCGACAACGAATTCAGTACCAGGACATGACTTTTAATGGATCTTTTCACTTGTGTAGCCGCGATATTCGCAATCAAAATAGGTAAAACGCATTGCGTCATTTAGCCGCTCATAAAATAAGCCGGGCTTAATGTAGATGCAATTAATCAGGTTTTACTGATCGTTATTTAACTGTGTTTATAGAATGATGATGCGTAAAAATTTTTCTCAGTTTGCTCCGAGGACCGAGTATTTTAAGTTTCCCATTGTAGTGTAAAAATGCTCTGTAAACTCGTAAATAAACTTTCCGAAGTAACTCGTATCAAATCATCAACAGAAAATCATAATATCAGCATCCATTAAGCCAACACCATCTCCTTTACACAACGAAACAACCATTGCTTATCTAACCGTTAATCGCACCCGCACTACCGCTTGCCAGAGGAAAACTTACCAAAGAGCATACGCCAGTTACAACTTCATTGTATACACCACAGTGCACTCTGGAACGCGTACATGCACCACATATAATTTAAAAAGCAAGAGAGCGCGGTTGTCTCGCACCAAACCACCCCATCGCCAATCCATTAATTCAGCTCCAAAAGAAAGAGCTTTTTGCTTTTTCTGTGGTGTGCCATCATTGTATCTTCCGTGTATGCATGAAACTGGCACGCTAGTGCATCATTAGAATAAAATGCTATCAGCGCTTGGCGGCAGTCATGGGATGTATTACCTACCACCGAAGAATGCGAGCTGACATGAAACGCATCAGCTGCTACACTCACAACGTCAGAACACAAACTATAGAATTTTTCTTATGTTCCCTTGTTATAGGGGAAAGTCGGCTAATACGGACACGGTGGGTAAGATGGACACTTTGCGTTTGTCACAAACTGCAAAATTAAATAAAAATACAATGGTGCGGTATCATTTCAAAGAGATTTTAAATGCTTCTGAAAGATACTACAATAATCAAGTATGAGAATTATAAGATATACGAGCAAAACAATTTTTTTTTCGACACCGTAGTAGTGGACATCATTTTTTGATAGTAGAAAATTCCGATTAAAACGTGAAAATCGTTGATCTCGGGAAATATTTCTAAGTGGGCATGAGGTACTGGGTATTTAACACTTGATTGGCGAAAAAAAAAACAGATACTTTACATAATCATTCCGAATGTAGACAAATTTTTTTAAAATTTGTGTCATGTTGGGTATGACTAAGCTGACCAACTCTGACGAAAAAATCCGTACACTGTGCGAGCTGTTTGCCTGAGCGTCGTGAACGATCACGCTTCGTTGCGGTATGGTGTAGGGATTTTTTGTCAGAGTTTGTCAGCTTAGGTATGACGGACACAGTAGGGTAGGGAAAGATGGACATATTTACTACGCCAATACAAAGCAGAAAGCCGTCAAATTGCATACCCTTGGGCTATATTTTGTTATAGCTACATTGTGATGTACTGACAGAAAATAAAATTTATTGATCGAGAAGCGTCTCACTCTGCCCGTATCCTATGTCCATCTTTACCCACGCTGCATGTTCATCTTACCCACCCCAGGTGTCCATCTTTCTCATACTACTTTTGAAATGACAATTTTAGGTCTCTTTTTCAAAACCATTTTAAACATACTTAAACATCTGCTTGTAATTTTATTTTTCTAACATCTGCTTGTAATTTTATTTTTCTAAGTTTTTATATTGATGCAACATAATCTTAAATCACGGTTTATGTGCAATTTGCGAGCAAAGCAGCCATGGATGAGTCGAATTTGCTATTTAACCTTAAGGTGTCCGTCTTAGGCACCGTTCCGCTATGTGTCGCAGTTCATTCGATGAAAAAGAGGCAGTCCTAGCAACGCTTGCTACTTGAGCGAATTGTACCGACCAATCATGGATCAGATAATTACTACTTTCACAAAATCCATTATTTCCGTTATTTTTAGTAATTGTACATCCTACGGAATTGGATAAAAAATTGTTGTACATATTTCCAATCCGATAGCGTAATAATCTTATTTTTCCAATCATTACAACGGCAGATATTCAAGTTAAAAAAACGGGTAAAATTCCGGCAGAAAATTTTGAAAAGGAACCCCTAGATTGAAACGTTAGAAGTATTCTACTTCAAAAGATCATTTTGGCGAATACAGGTACTATTCGTGTGATATTACGCAATATGACGATGGGAGTTTTCTCTGCGAATAAAAACTATTCCGGTTCTATTTCTAGTTTATCTAGTAATCATGTACAGAGCTGCATACTGAGTAGGGATGTGGATCCAATTATGTCAGACTGAGAAAAACTTTTTGATTCCTACTAACAAGCTGGTATCAAATTTCGAAGCACACCGATTAAATATAGAAGTTACTTACTCTGAAACTTATTGTTTAAAAATACATAAAACGTGGAATTTAGATTCCAAGGACGCAATAAATCAATCAATGTTTGTTTGAAACAATCGAATAAAAAAGAAAAACAAATGTACAACATCGAGATTTGAAATGCAAAATTTAAAAAGTTAGCTCGTGCTGATATATCATAAATTTATGGTGGATTGCTGTCTCATCTTGTACAAACGTTCTATACTGCGGTGGTTGTCTCGACTCTACCTATCTTTTATGGCTATTCGCCATAAAATGAACATACAAAACGGATACAGGGGAGGTGATTGAGTTGTCTGTGTTGGCACTTTTCTTGTTCTCTTTTGGTCGGTTCTTCACTCGTATTGCCACGGTGCATAATACTATAATACTTTTCTACCATCTTTAAATAAAACTATCTAGTGTTGCTATCATGTTCGGTTCTATAGGATGTTCGACCAGTATGTTTGTTTAGTATAATTGTTGTTTTGATTGTAAATAGATGAACCAGTGTTAACTGTTGTTTCACATTTGAACAGTGATCGTTACAAATATAGACGTTATATTAATAAACGTAACGTGCATTTACTTGGTCTTACTTGTAGTGCGATTGAGCCAAAAACTGTTTCAACAACTAAAATGAGCTATCTACTCAAAAAGATCATCGCATTAACAGTGCGAAACCCTACAGTTCACCTCACTGCACTGCTATTGCCGGAGTTTGCTGTCGACGGTCGATCGTTTTTGTTATTTTTAGAGGTGAACCATTAAATTGGCAGTTGTACAAAAACTGAGGAAACGAGCACGTATCCTGTCTACTAGCTGTTTGACCAAATCCATCTTTGCGCGCAATTTATTCATCACCGATGTCTATCGAAGTCTCAAAATTTCACACCATAACGAATCAGTGAAATAGCGGCCTTTGGACTTTCATTTATTATTTACAATAGTTGAAACACAAGCAGAACAATCTTACCTCATACAACAAATTGTGCTTTCTATCGTCTTTTTTTCTTGCTTTTTAATGCGTTTAGTAAAGATCGTCGTAGATTGCCTAATTGGTTGATTTTGAAAGAGCTAACGAAATTCATCCTATATCCTACGATTCCTAGTAGATTCTAACTTGCAAACATTGACACGAGTGTAAAAGTTGTAAAAAATGGCTTGATATTGTTGATAGCATTGTGATAATAGACAAACAAAAAATTCGAAGTTAAAATTGTGGTCTACCTATCTGAGAGTCTGATTAAAAACGTTTAGGCATAAGAAAGTAGTTGTGGAAAGGAGATTGGCCCGCGTGGCAGATGGCATGGCCCTTAGGATACTATTTAATCAATCAGAAGCTCAAAATGCACGGATCCAAGACGTTCGTGTCTATCGTGGATGATGTTGTGTGCCCACGCTTTGCACTCGATGTTGATGATGATGCCACCTGGAAGTAGAGCAAAGTGTTAGTGGCTTGACGGGAATTTTATTTAATTCGAGCATATGTTGCGAACAGGTTTTGCTTTGGCGCATGTCTTATATTCGACTTAACAACTCGCGATGTTTGTGCTGTCACAGTCAATATGACTGTTGATAACAGAGGCAGAAAATACGTCTATCGTTTTGTATATTTGCTGCACAGCGAGTCGTAGCCTTCTGATGATTTTAAAATACCTTAAGTATAATACTGTGGAAGAAATGGGCTTCCACTCATAATCGGCAGTGTTGAAAAAGCTCAACAAATAACTTGGGGCAGCTCAGATATCAATTTGAGGCGCACTAAATTTATAGAATATTTAAGCAGCCCAAATCTGCATATAATCAATGTACGAAATCGATCAATATTAGCTCGATTTGACAGGGAAGAGGTGTTAGATGTAACCCTCTGCTCCTGTAGCATTACGCATGAGCTGGAAAACTGACGGGTACAGAACGAGCTCGAAACGTCGTTCTCTGATCATAAGTCTTTGATTATTTAAATATCACGCTAGAAATCGTCACCTATCGTATTCCCAATACTACGAACTGAGACCTCTACGAGGAGGGTTTGGCGACTGGGTCTCATAGGTATTTTCGCACAATTAAATCTGACTAGTGACGTGAATGAGGTTGTGGATAAAACACTCACTCATAGTACTAGTTGGAGTTATGTGTGCTTCTAGAGGAACTCCTTGGTGAAATGCGGAGTTTGTTTGACTCTAAATTTTTTTTTTCCTTTTTTATTACGTCTATGTTAGTCATTTCTTTTTTACATTTTAACGACATTCAATTAGCTAGAGATTACTGGATAGGGAAAGTTATGAAAATTAGAGCCATAGTACTCAAGTGAGAGCAAGGATGTGAAGTAAACAGATCGGAAAACTAGAAGTGGCAGAGTCATTAGAACAGGCTTAATATCGTACGGGCTTAATCTTAGTCTTCTGCTAATGAGGATCGAGCTTAGGCAGTATTACTACGAATCACCCGAGTTTACTAGCATGTGTCTAAAATTTATATAGAAGAGCTTGGAGTTGCAGAAGAAGAGACGGGTCAGAGACATATAAATCTAGTTGCAAAGCTTACAGAAATACCCTTCAATCCTCTGAGCGAAGTGGTTGGAACGCCTTTGCACAAAAGCCTCAAGTGTCAACGAGGCAGTGAATTAAAAAAGTTTCTTTAGAAATCGAAAGACTTTCATGTCAGTTTAATTAGAATTGCCAATAGTGAATACTCCACTTACGAAGCTAAAGTGCACAACTTTCTTTGTGACACACACTATCCAGGCTGAACGAATGTCGGTGAGTTCTTTGTAGGTAGTGTGGATTCCTGGGCATTTGGTCGTAGATTTGCAACAACGGAAATAGCTCTTGAATGTTTTGCTCTATATAAATATCTGCGAAAACATCGAATCAACCCATATCTACTTCAAAGAAGATAGGAACACATCAATAATATTTTGAAAAAATGGAACTTGTAGTTTTGCAACAGGATATCTTCCATTAGCGTGGCGGTAAATAATTGTAAAGCATCCCCAAAGGTGGACGCCAAAATGCTTCGTCGAAAAAACGAGGAATAAATTCTATCATTGTGTGATACCTTTTGTTCTATTCACGATTTTATTTTTTCAGTGTAAACAATATTGCAATCGTTTTGTCTTTTTTATGACCATGAAATTCACAAAATAGAAGGGGATAACGCAATCAACGAGATCCGCATACTCGGATTGATTCACTTATGACATGTACATGAACCTAAACAATTCACCGCAGCTGAGATATCCTAAACTTTGCTAAACGAAAATTTCTTCGAGGAAGATGAGGCCACCCGATCAGAAGGAAATAACACAATTATAACTCATGCTGATATTTTGTTACGAAAAATTTCCTATCAAATTTTGTTATAAAGTAGAAACCGTTAGGTGTTAAAATAACAAAAATTCTAACAAAAAATTCTCTACGAATATCACATTTATAACAAACGTTGATAGCAATATAACACGATCATAACAACCTGAGATAGCATAATTGACCCCAACATAGCTTGTATTACTTATTGTATAATATCAACGATTTTAGCGTGCACGTCTAAAAATAGAATACAAGAAAAATAAAGCATACATTAGGGCGCTTTTTGCTTTGGAGCAAAAAGCTTCATGCAGCAAAAGCTTTTATAGCATTGCCAAATGATTGCATACATTCTGGCTGATTAGTTATTGCGAATATATGACACGCACATTATTTGTCGATATTGCCGCTTTGAACCTGGGTATTCTGAGTTTGATGGGGAAGTTTCCTGCATGAAACAACGACGTTGTTTTCGACCGATGTTTAATGTTAGCATAATATTCCACGCCTCCGTCAAGGGCAAAACGATTATAGATGCAGAAGACGTTTCCAGAACGCACACATTGAACTTTGCCCAAGCCTGTTTGCTGTTTGTTTTCCTGATGTCATACGCTTTGTTTTTATTCAGTTTACTCACTAATACAGCTGCCTATATGACGATAGACTGAATAGCTTTATAATATCTTTTCAGATTAGGAAAGAGGGGCTATTTTTAGATTCTGAATAGTGCGCTTTGGCGCTTCTCTTGTACGTTAACGTGTTTTACATGGTTTTTAGAAATAATGTCGATGCGACATGGTAACATTGAGCGGATATTTCACGTACATTATTTTACGGAGCATACGACAAATCTTATTTAGGATACCGCATAGATTCAAAGCAGCAAATGAGTTTTGAGGTTTCATAATAAGTCTCTTTTGGGGATTTGTTATGGGCATTTTTGATATGGGGAAGACTAAACCAACCAGTACAATTATCTCGCACCTAATAAATTGCTAGAAATGCAAATCTTTCACAGAAATTATATCTATCAACTGCGAATATAACAGACATATGAGAAAATTCGAGAAATTTTTGATGTTTCTTCGATGGGACGAATTCTTAAATATTTTATATTTTTTTTCTGTTACAATTTTTTTTTTCCAAATTTGATTAAATTTTAAGGAGTATATTAACAATATTTTTGCATATAAGTTTTTAGATATCTCAAGGATTATCTAAAACGCATTCAAATCACTTGTCATTTCAACCATTAGATATCAAACTTATCTTACGGGGAATGAAAAGATATAATACTCAAGTAAACTCAAACACTTTTTATGCGGAGGATAAAATAAAAAAGTCGCGATAGTTTAGAAATTCAAAAAACTCACAAACTAGAAACCCACAAACTGGATAAGTTTGGATTGTTCATAAAAACCCACATAAATTGGAGCAATCGCACTGAAAGTCTTATTACGATACACTACGAAAATTTTGGTGATCAGTATAATATATTAGATAGTATTTTGTTACCTGAAAATTCGTTATCGCAATATGCAGCATAGATTAGAGGAAAATTTATTATATACTCATTTGACTAAGCCATAAAAACTAGTTTAAAAATGCTTTTTGATTTCAATTCGCGTTTCTTTATTTGATCTGGACTGCTGGATACTTCCTGCATGTTCTACGAAATAAGTTTTATAGGAAAATTATAATCTTTAGAAAAGCTCTTTGATAACTTTACGATTCCAAAGCTTTTTATAATAATGGCTTTAACATTTAAATCATACGCCTCCTATTCGAAGTTGTGTGTCAGACGAGTGTCTCAGAAAATAGGCAATGTCATCTCTTAATCCAACTGCAACCAAGTCAGTCAATCAAACACCTCACTGACGAGTTCTCCGACCACATGCATCTAAAACTTGTCTATACTCAAAACGCGAAATTTTGAAAATCCATGTGAAAAATGCAAACCAAAAATCAGAAACTTCAAAAATTCGCTTTAAAAAGGTGAAATACGACGCATAAAAAGAGACTTCAGTGCATTAGCAAATAGACAATCATTTGTGTAACCGTTAGCGTTCAAAGATAATTGTGAAATAATATATAACTTACTGCAACATCATCTTTGTATGCGTACATTTATATCATATTATTAATCCAATGATAGCACCAGAAGATATAATCTTGATATAAGTTTTCTTGCATTCCTGATCGGTATATCATAAAGATAACACAGAGAGTAATAAATATCAACATGAGATATAAATTTGATAGCTTTCTGTTATGTTGTTCTGATCGGGCATGTTTCGGTTTGGTTATCCGCCTAATTTCTCAAAATAGGCTCTTCAACCATGTGGTATTGCCCATGGATGCAAAATTCCTACCTTTTCTGAGGCTGTAAGTTTTCTACCTATATTCTCATTTCTAATACGACGCTGCTGTCGTTCGCTAGTGTAGGACGCCCAGCGCTGTACGGCAGCCTGTAAGTGAAGCAGTAACATGACAAAAACATACTGCCCCCAGTACAGCCACCAGACGCGAGCTGTACAGCTTCTCTTTCCTTATTTTACACTTTTTAATATTTTTAATCTATTCAATATTTTTAATCACATCTGACGACAATGAATGCGGTTCGTTTACGCCACGACCGGCATTAACGCATTCGTGTCCGGCCTCTCCCTTTGACTACGCAGAGAAAAGTGTACAAAGCGAGAGAACAAACTTTACTACGCCACACTCTCACCGAGCAGACAGCAGCAAAACAAAAATGTATTTTACTGCTGTACGGAAAAATATACTCGGTTTGGTTACCGTTCTGGCAAGAGCTGTAGTGATGCGTCGCTGTAGCGGGCTGTACGGCTTGTGCAAATGTAAATATACCGAAAGACAGTTTACCGGTGCCGTTCGCATCACTGGTATTGTCTACACTCCAGCAACGGTCAAATTTTGTTGGAGCATAGAAAGTTTCTTGTACTGACAAAGGTGGAAATAATTTGCTGGAAGCAGTGGTTCAGATTTTGCTGTAGAAGAAATACGGGGTGGGGATAGTGATTAAAAAATCGATTTCAAAACGCGCATATGTTGTTCATTTAAATTCACAAACTTAAGTCTGAATCTGAGCCTATCTAAATTGACACATCAAAAAAAATTTTTAAAAATTCTTTATTGGTTTTAACTTCGACACCGCATTTATGTCTTAAGGTTGGACAGAGAATGCGCAAAATTCGCAAACGAAAAAAGCAGTTTTTTTCTACACCGTATGTCAGATCTTCATAAAAATCAATCAGCGTATGTAGAATGTTGTTACAGTACTGCTGATTGATTTTTATGAGGATCTGACATACGGTGTGGAAAAAAACTGCTTTTTTCGTTTGCGAATTTTACCCTTTCTCTGTCCAACCTTAAACTTTTACGGAAAATATACATAGCGAGAAAACTGACGTAGCCTTTTCAACTAAAGAAATAGTTAAATTTGTAATTTAATTTTGTTTTTATTTTTCTTGTCTTTATTTACAGGAAACTAATTGCTCCTAAAACAACCTTTTTTCACCATTGGTGACTCGAAAATCAACAAAATGTGTAGTTAGTTAGATTAGCCATTTTTAGTTGAAACAATCAAGTTAAAAATCAAAAATTACAAGTGTAATTCTACGATTGTAGGGCTATCAAATTTAGTGCCTTCTGACATTGTAGTTGGCATCATTTTTAATCAATTGGTGCATTAAATTTTGTTAGTTGTTGCTTGAAAGTTCTTTGATATTTCTGTATTTTTATGCATTTAACGTACAATGCAGGGAAAAAATCCGTTCACAAATTCATAAACAAAAATCACGATTTATTGAACTGTACAATTTACGAAAGTCGTGACCAAATTCCTGAAATTTTGGATATTAATCTTCATATTCATGAAACTGTGCGTGTTTTAAAAAAACTAGTTTTTGGTTGGGTTACTGTGGTTGTTCCCTGGGCATGTTCAGTTTTTGTTATGATTCTTGTTCATACTTTGGGGATACACTGGTTTGCAGTATATCAAATAAAACGATGGTCATGATTTCAGCGGCTTAGTCGCGATTTTCGTAATTTCTCATCATGTTACTGTGATATTTTATTCATGAGTTTAACATGGGATTTTTCTGGCAGAGTAGCACAATTTATGTTTATTATTTCAGGGTTTTAGTCACAATATTCGTAATTTATATTCACGCTTTCGTGATATTTTATTTGTGTTGAATTTTTCTGGCAGAGTAATGTGACTTATGTTCATGATTTCCAGGGGCGGCGAAACACTTTACGCCCGAGTGGGTAGAAAGCATAGGGTGCGGGGTCCATTAGTAATGATTTTTTCACTTTTCGCAATGCACACGCTTACATTACATTCACATTAAGTCACGTTCGATTATGCAAATGTAATTGTGGTACATCGACGTTTTCAAATCTGTGTAGTGCGAGATACATGCGTTGCACATCTAAATTTTTTGAAATGGTTCAAAATTTCGAGTGGGTAATTACCCACTCGGTTATTTTCGAGTGGGTAGTACTACCCATACTACCCACGCTTTCCGCCGGCCCTGATGATTTCAGTATCTCAGTCATGCTTTCTGTAATTTTTATTAACGTTTTATTAGCGATGGCATTTTGATTCTCGTTAAGTTTTAGCTCTACGTTAGATATATCAAATAGAAATAATTTTATCAAAAGTTTTACGTACCAAAAGTGGAACGGAGACAATATTTTGCGTATTGCTAGCACAAATTCGAAATTGCTTTTATTAACAAATTTAATTAATTATGGGTCGGATTCATGATAAGTAGCCCATGGAAGACCATCTCAAAAATTGTAAGACGTATAAAGATAAATTATTGATATAACATTCAATTTCTGAATTGCTTTTTCTTGATGCAGAACAAACATAAATGATATCTGCACAAATAGCTCATATCTAGAAACCAAAAATATGAATTTTATCGTTAACGTAATTCAAAACGTGACATAATTTAACGGACCGTAATCCACGAAATGACGAGATAAAACCGTGTTCCGCTTAATTTTACATGAAAGATGTACTTTGCATGCGCTTTGCCATAAAATTACACCTATCAAATTTTAAAATAAACGCAATATGTGGAGTCAAATTACGCTATTTACTAAATCCAATGTCATGTAAATTGCAATCACGTGTAAAAATATGTAATTTTTTATTCTCGTATATGTCAGGGTCAGGAGACGTAAATTTACACGATTTTTTCTAGGTATATTTTAGAAATCCTCAACGACACTTGCTTCAAAGACAATTTTCAAAATTCATTTGAGCTTTGAGATAATTTTATTCAAACTATTAGAAAAATAAAATTAATATTAACAAAAGAATTACATTACATTGATTTTGGGGGAGTGCCACTGTGTGCCGGTTCCAATCTCTTCTTTCAAGCTCAGCCCTCCACCGAGAGGTTCGGAAAATATCCATAAAGTTTAGTTGCCAAGTTTTCCAAAAAGATGTCCCAGTTTGTAGATTTAGAATTGCGTTATATTACCACATAGATGGTGACATCAAGATGATCAAAAATATATGTTCGTGATTGGATAGACTGTTCAGTTTCATTTTGAATCGGCCAATTTCCCAGTTCATGCGAAACTCTTTCAGAGCAAAGCGTTATATCTGACACCACCTCTCTTCTATTCCTCGCAAAAGTTGGTCGGATCACTACATTCAGAATATGTATATTTATACTATTTATGTACACTCAAGTTTTTTACGCGGTTTTTTTTGCGCGGTATTTTTTACGCGTTTTTTACGCGGATTTTGAAATTAACGCGGTTTTCATTTACGCGGATTTTGAAATTTACGCGGTTTTCATTTACGTGGATTTTGAAATTTACGCGGTTTTCATTTACGCGGTTTTCATTTACGCGGCGTGTATCCCCCGCGTAAAAAAACCTGAGTGTACTCCATCAGTTCAGAGCCTCGCGGATTGATGTCTGAGCTACTCCAAATGAGTGATGATGCACAGATTTCGCGAGTTGTGAGCTCCGACATGATACACGCGTCAATAGCCTTATTTACAAAAATGCATGCACGAGGCATTTCACGTGGATTAGTTATGCCTGTCTTGTTGTAAGCAATAAAGGCGGTGAAAAATAAGTTTCCTTTATGGATGTACGGTTCTTGCGCCAATGCTATGGAAGTTTTACCTTCATGCATAAGTCGCGATAGATTTATAATTGCTGTATGTTTGAGATTGATTTGTGCTATTCTAACCATTTATGATTAGAAAACTGCATTTAATTTCCAACATGTATTGCACAACAAGTTGGGATGTTAACGTATTTAGCGAGCCATATCAGGTTTAAATGGGGCACGATCATTTGCGAAAAAAATATTGGTCCTCTGTGTCAGATTCCGTGCACGATTGGCATATTTTAGACCATTAAACCATTCAGTTGACAGCACGATTGTTATTCCTTGTCTTCAGTCGCCCCCTACGACATGGTAGCAGGAACGCAGTGGCTCAATTCTTGGCCGGATGCCACACAACCTCTGGGCAGGTCCGTTTGCACACACAAAATTAGATAATCGAAATTCAGCCCAAATTCGCCAAACTACCATCAGCTGAAAATCTCACCAAACCCCCAACCAATAAAAATCTGGCAAAATGATACCTTCCTTTCCATAACGCAGCATACTGAGGAGTTAGTTCGGCACTTCCGTTCGCCATTGAGAATATTTTAAACCTCCTCAACAATTTCAACCATAGCACGGGTCGCATGACTCTGGAATTGAGGTTCCCTGTTTGGTGGGGTTTTACCACCGGAACAGGTAGTCCGAAGTGTACTACTTAGCTTCCGTAGATTATTATTCTTTAGGAAGCGAAATACTCAGGCTGTGTGCCATTTTCTGTTGTAATTGTATTGTGTTACCATTTTCCATATTCCTCCCTTCTTCAATCATCTAGTTTTTCCATCAGAAAAATTATGAGATGATCTGGCAAGGGACAAATCTCCGATTAACATGGAGAACGTCTCAATCAAATCAATATCTTTTAATTTCTAGTTCCTGGTAGGTTCTATTGAAAATTTTTCCCAGATTTATCTGTATCTTTTTGTTGATCAAGCTAGGGAAACTGACACATATGCTCGTGTCACATAAGTCTTTTCTGTTTTGTTACTAAAAATTCTTTTTTATATCATCCCTTATACGCGTTCTAATTAGAAGTTGAAGTGTTTATAGCCAACTTCTGCGCAAACTTGTATAACTTATGGTCTTATGACCCCAGTATCTCTGATCATATCACGCGATTATGATCATTATGTTGGTGAAAAATAGATGATAACCACATCGACGAAAGATGGGTATCAAACTTGTGAATTATTAAATTATTATAGAAACGACTCATTACGATTGCCCATTTCTGGTATTTATTGCATTAGAATAATTATTGATTATTTGAAAATAAATGTTTACTCACTTCAACCGAACTTGATCTGTGACCTCACTTCGGAAAAAGGAGTGTTGAAACTAAGAGAACACTGTTGCTAAAATCAATATACAACTACCCTAAAATGGGGGAACCTTGATCACTTTTTCAAAAGTTTTTCAAATAACTATCTTCAATTCAAGTCATGCTGAACAAAATTAGAATATGGTTTGGTTTTTGTTTCGATGTTTTTGTTAGAGGGCATCTTATCGTACACTGATAATATAAATTCGTAAGTATAATGAAATTGATCGTGCAATGCACGAGTTCATTCGTCGTTTTCTGCAACGAAGTTTTTTCGTACATTGTAAGTAGTAAGTTTCTTTCATTTCATGCACAAGAATGGCCGCTTGGTGAACGAAAGCTTTCGTAAATTTTACATATTTAGTGTACACTGCACGAATGTTATCGGTGATAGCAACATGATTTTTCGCGAAAGAAGCGAAATGTTTCGTTTATTATAATAAACGTTCATGTATATTATGAACGATTTCGTTGGTCACACGAATTCATTTCGTTCATCTTAGAAAAGATTTCGTATTATATTATTTTGACATTTCTCCAACAGAGAAAAACTCAAACTTATTCATACAAAACCAACGAGCAGTTCGCGATGGCTCAACTGAATCCGTACTGCTTCGGATTCTGGATCCACTGGAAGCGAAAAAGTTTCAGGAAATCTTCCTGAAACCGGCGGACACGGATACGGTTACTAAAGAGTCAGACCAAGATCGTCGTGATAATCAACAATTATCTGACATATAGGAACAAGGATTCCATATTCTATCTTTATTGAAGCTCTGTAGACGTTGACGGTTTGACAAATGGTGCTCATAAATATTATTAAGACTTTCGTATATAGCAGTGAACATTTCAGTTGCCTAACGAAACCGTTTCGTAATAAGCCTACGAAAGTCATTTCGTGGTTTTCATGAAAAACTCGTGAGAAATAAGGGTTTCAATAGACCTACAAATGATATATCATATGTACGAAAAATTCGAATATTTTATAAAAATTGTCTGAACGAAACTAATTCATTTACGAATATATTCTATCAGTGTACGTTTCTCAAAAAATTCTCATTTGATCAAACATACCCCGGTGATCAAAGATACCCCGTTTTACGGTACTATTTATTATTTTGACATTCCTAGGCGAAGCATAAATTACCCAATTAAATTTAAAATAGGACAGCATTACTACTAGAGATAAATGTGTTTTGTACTGGTTTGGTATCTTTTTGTTGTGTCGTCGATATAGTTGGAGAAATTTTTAATAATTTCATTCGTCGTGTTGATTGGAATAGAACGAAATACTTACGAATCGGTCGTTCAAAATGCACAGCAACCAGTGGACTCAGGTATCCTTCTGAGTTCTCGTATGGGTAGTAATATCCTGGAAAACCACGTCGCGGATAGTAGCTGATTGGACCGACGTTTTCCAAATCAGCCGGATTTTCTCCTGTGCACGACACCCATACTGTGTTCATCTAAAACAAATACAGTGCAGCGCATTAGTGTAAGTCGCAATAATGGATAAAGGGTAAAGTTTAGGGATGAATATTACCGTGTGCTTGGCTTGAGCCTCTACAGTCTTGATGTAATCCGAAAGATCACTTGGCATGTTGTGTGGCAGTTTGCTTGAATCATTGTAGAAAGCGGGAACCCAGCCGTAAATCTTGTTCAGTTTCAGGAACACACAGGGAGCGCTCTTGTGATAGTTGTAATGGTTTTCCAGGGTACATGGTCCATACTGTTTGATGTCCACATCACATACTGTCCTTGGTGGGGGTGGTTGGGTGTAATCACAGTTGTAAATGTTCTGTCCTCGGCCCGAAATCTGTCCGGGCGTCCTATAATCTACACTCAAACGAGAAAAAAAACAAATTTCTTGTTATGATCGAGAGTTTTTCGTTGGAATTCTTGGAAAGCACAACCATTAAAAATAGATGCATAGCAAATTTTTGTTTTCGTTGCCATTTTATTTGCTTTACAACCGACCTTTCCGCTAGCGATTTTGCACGACATGTGAATATTCGCTGAACATCACGAGACCAGGCCGACGGGACACCGAAAAATCAGCATCGCAACAATACTAAAATAGCATCACACCTGGCTCAGTTCCATCAAACTATAGTTTTGATTTATTAAGAAGTGAGAAATTACACTCAACTCTTTATTGTTGACTAATGGTTTTTAACCGCATAAGCTGTAGGTTTCGGAACTAACGCATGAATTTATTCGTTACGTGTCGCTTGAAGTATTATAGTTTCACTCACCTTGTAGAAAAGTGTCCAGTGCATCGGTCCACTGTTTGTAGTTTTTCTCTTCGGTACCTTTGTACCAAATCAGCGTACTTTCCACATTGTCCTCGGAGGGTAGCGGGCGAAAACCGAGTCCTGGAATAGAATGAAAATTTGTTCATATCAAGCGTGCGTTTTTTTTGGTAAGCCAATTTGTTTATATTTGGAAAATTAAATCACTTAACAAGTTCAGAAAATATCTTCAGATTGTTTGATAACTATTTAATCATTGATCTCAAGATATAGGCAAACAGAAGGCAAACATCCCTATAAAGACTGCTCCGAAATATATCGATCCGCCAATTTTTCCAGCACACTAGCTCCATCTTTTATACACGGTCCCAAACACCATTTGCAAGTGAATTATCCCTTAGGCTCGGAATCAAATTTTCTACCCCCAGTCCCCTAGTATACTTGCACGTATGTCAGTGGCGTCATCATCGAATATGCGATGATCCCAACAAAAAATCTATTTATAATGACTGTTGAAGCGTTAAAAAAATGTATATCAATTGTTACATATGTTAGGATATGCTCCAGATTAATGATTGGATTATTTACCTTTCATATTAATTTCATATTCGTATCCCTGTTTGTATTGAAACATCAATATGATATGAATCGTGTCCCCAGTGGCGTAGCGTGGGGGGGGGGGGGGGGTTGTGGGTAACCCCCCCCCAAACCAAAATTAATTGAATTAAAAAAAAATGATTGGTGGTTACCAATTTAAAATAAAAAAATATTTTATTTTTAATATTTAAATAATAATTTTGGAAGTACTACGATGGGATGCATATGAAAGACGGAAAGCGGAGACGGCGTATGAACAAAGAATTGCAACAGTAGCTTGGAGAACCATCCATTGTTCGCTCAGCGAAGTTTGGGTGGCTGCATGTTTTCAGAATGGTGAACAACTCGGTAAAATGGCTCAAGAAACTAATCGTTCTCAACACGTTGCATTCAAAATCACTAAGAACGCGTTGATCTCCCGCCAGCATGCTCCAGGTTTCTTGACCGTAGAAGACAACAGGTCCAATGAGCGATTTGTAGAAGATTAACTTCATTCGCTGTCGTACCTTCGTCGATCGAAGGGTTTTTCGAAGCTCAAAGTAACAACCTTCACCTGCTAGAATACTTTTCTAAATTTCACTGTTGGTGTCATTATTGGCGGTCATTAGTGAGCCCAAATACACGAGCTCACCCAGTAAATGAAATGGTGACTAGGCGGGTTAAAACATGCCGACGAGTGGTAGGCTATTGAAATATTGTTCTAGGCTACCCGCTGTAACTCGCCAACAATCTCTCCTAATTGTGTGGGTATCAACCAACTTGATATCATCGTCATCGCTTCAACCGTCAGTCGGACGTCAGTACGTCAGTACGTTCCCACAATCGTCTCAAGATTGTGTGGCACAATATTGACGTTACCGGCGAAGCTAAAAAGCTGAGCAGACCTCCGGAAAACCGTGTCTTAGCTTTATTATCACACCATACCGTAGCCCTTTCCGAGTTTCAAAAGGACTCAAAAGTATTTCAAATACTCATCACATATCACTCGATCTATTTCCGCTATTTTCCGGAAATCCGTATTTGGGCGTTATATGCTACTTTTCTCAACGATCTCGCTTGCTAACGGTGATTCATCAATATGATTGCTCGATAACTATTTGCAGCAATCCCGCTTAACACCCTTTTTAAAGATGGGACATACTACTTCCTCCATCCAATTTTCCAGTAAAATCTGTTTCTCCTAGATCTTTAAAACCACCCAGTGGAGTACTCTACACAACGCCTCTCTTCCGTGTTTTAGCAGCTCACATGGCAGTTGATCATTGCCGGCGGCTTTATCAGTCCTCAACACGCCGATCACCTCATGAATCTTCGGTAGATCTTGCGCTGGGAATCTGTCGTCGGCTGCGCATGTCCCCAGACTGATTCTTGCGATACTCTCGTCGTCTACTGCTATTTCGATATTCATCATAATACACTTATCGATCAGCTCGCACTCGGTCGTGAGAAGGTCTCCATTAGTATCTCTTCATATGTCAGGCTGTGGCACATAGCCTTTGCTTGAGCGATTTACCTACTCGTAGAATTTTCATAACTCTATACAGATGCTCCCTCGCCTATCTTCCTGTAGGCGATTTCGAATCTATATTTGCACTGTGGAAGGTGCGCACATTTGTAATGTTGGAGAAATTTTTTCCGTTCATTAGAACGTGGTCAATTGGGTTATACATTTATTAATCAGGTGATCTCAGGGGTGAGGTTCATGTCGCTGATGAGGAGCTTCACTTTCTGCCGCGGGCTCCAAATGCGCGTAAAAGGTATCTTTTTCGTTCTCGGGTTACGCTTCGTGAGGGCAGTGCACGCTAACGATGCTGTAGTTGTAAAAAATGCCTTTGATCCACACACCTGATCGTCTGGTACTTGATTACGTGTTGGTGCATCTTGCACAGCACTACAAAACTGATTCCCAACTTGTTTGTTGTGCCGTCGCTCTAGTAGAATGTAACCGCGCGATGCCCGCTTTTCCACACATTCTGTCCTGCCAAGCAAGTTCCTTCAATGCTTCGTCTTTAAAGTTGCGAGTTTTACGTTACGTTGGCTTTGATCGACTATTCCGATCCGCCTTGTCCTCCTGATTCTTCGTAACGTGGTGTTTTCCAGGCGGCTTGTTGGGTTTTACACAACCTCCTGTCTCCTCGGACAGCCGCGCGGGGTTTCTTTGCCACCTCACGTATTCAGTTCTGTCTACGGTAGGGTTATAGCGCACATGCCCACTCGCACTTGCTCATTTCGCTTCTACTGCAGATGACGGTAGTACCCAGTCGATGCCGGGATACAGATTAAATGTCATCAATAGACGAACAGGAAAGCATGGGATAGGAGCTTGTGAACACTGGGAAGTATTCACCATTTGATGACCAACCTTCGAAGTTGATGGTTTCGAAATTTTGTGATGTTGACCGTAAGATATATTCCATTTTAAAACTCTATGAAGATATTGAAGGTATTCTTTATTTTTTCTTATTTGTAGAATAGAATGGTAACCGCTGAACTGTTTTTGTTTGTGAACTTTCAATATTATATCAAATTTACAATATATTGAAGCATTTTTGAAAAACCAACGATTTTCGTCAACCCCCCCCCCCCAAACCAAATTTCTGGCTACGCCACTGCGTGTCCCATTAAAAGAACACTTCGAGTCTTGCCTTTGGAAATTGACAAGTATTAGACTTCCCAAGGAAAACATTCAGATTCTTATTACTAAACGTCTATGAAGTGTTTCAACATTTATCTTGAGATAACAGAATTATAAACTTTCAAAACCTAATCGCATGTTGTCCAGTTTTGTTCAATTTGCAAAGTGCATCCCCATATCGAAAACAAAAACGTATAGTCCTACGTCAAAAAGCGATGGATTTATGCAATTCAACAATCGCAACAAATAAAAAACTAGCATAACTATCAACCTTAACCAAACTCAATGCATTGTGATCGTGCGTTCATTTCGCGGAACTTGATGCAGTTATCAAGCAGGAAGTTGAAGTAGCAGATCTGTTTACCCCAGGATATTACCTCCAACGTTGATATATTACACCCATGAGGGTTACATAGTAGAATCATCTCGATAAGGTGCAGCGGACGTGAATATATAAATATTTACACTTCTTCTGAAGCATTGCATAGGTCTGATTGTGAAATGAGGCATTAGTTTGCTATCGCCAGCACTCAACACGTCATATATTGCTCAGTGTGATTTTTAATGCAGTTGTGAATATCAATGATGGAACCGAAATCAGCAACACGAGCCCAACCTGCAGGCGTCTAATAGATATTGCACATAGTTTTTTAGTTCGTGGGAAATAATCAACAGGAAAGGGCCTAGTTTTAATTGATTGGATCGTATACACAGTAACGAATTGATCCCATTTGGGTATCGAATATGACGAAAACATTGCTTTGATCTACGTTCGCTGATCATAAAGCATATATGATCAGAATAGTGCTGCTAAATTTGAACGATTCCGTAGAGCAGATACTTTGGAAAGTTCAGTGCACGTGTCAGTTGGTAATTCCAATGTTGGCATGGAGTCAAGATTTGCATTCAGCTCATATTTCTTATGGATGTCAGTTGGGTACTTCATCATGTGTCTAGGTAGCTGTCAAAGATCAAGGAAAAGTATGGGTTTATTGAGAAATATGGATTTGTACTAAGTTTAGCTGATTAATGGTTTTCACTTCAGGCAGCAAATGGATTATATTTTTTTCTGATGACTATATGGTCGGCATCACCTGATTGTGACTAGAAGATCTTCATTGCATATTCTGGTTTTCTTCTTTTAGTTTTTCGTATTTTTGAGTTTCAATTACGTTTCTCGTCCAATTTTAAGTTTCTGACGTAACTGACTTAAAGTAGGGTACGAGATATCGTTCATTTTATCTGCTCGACGTGCTCTATGTTTCTTCTCAAGATTGTAAATTAGCGCATACTTCATAGTTACACTCATAGCCAGGCCTGTTTGCGTTTAGCACATTATTTTGACAACCCTTCACCAAAAATTACAAAAGTCCTTCATGTATCCCTGCAAAACGTGGTTCACTTTCCATAACCAAATTTGAATTAATTTTAAGCTGGCAGGAAATATTTACCTTTGCAAATTTTTGCTTGAGCTTGAACTTGAGCTTGTACGACTCAGTTATCGATCGGGACTAGCTGAAGTTGCACAGGGGAATCAGTAGATAATTTATGCTTGGGATTAGCGAAACATCCTTCAATGTGCAACTCCTAAAGTGTTTCTGATCAATACCGGCGCCGGCCAGGCCCGAACGTAGATCGCGGAAGGAAAGGGAAGGAATTGTTAGTCCGATACTTGCTTTTGCTAGAGGTCGTATATACTACTGCGCACTTCACAAGTATCACGGGAGGAGGATATTTTTGTTAGTAGAGTATAGGAAGTTGGATATACTTCTTCTTTACCGACGCCAGAGAGGTGATTCCACTACCTGGACTAGATATCGATCCACCAATTTCATGGACCGGGGACCAACGGCTTTACTTCCCTTCCGAAGTAAGACGTGACCACAGATTTGTTCACCTCAGAAAAATCTCAACGACCTCGGCTGGAATTGAACCCAGGCCAACTGGAATGAGTGGCGGTCACGCTTACCACTCAACCACCGGCGCCGTCTATTTACCTTTGCAAATTTCTTCATATAAATAACAGATTTTGCACCTACTTACAATAACTAAAAACTTTATGCAAAATTCCCAAGTGGGAAAAATTTTGGACAAGACCAATTTCTTTGTGCATGAGGGCACATGCCTTACATGAAGTATGGTTTTTTTTGTTTTAGTGTTTCGGATTCTCCTCGTCAGTAACTAGCACCATCTGGGTGTCCAGTTAGACTATGTATCTGAACTAGTACCCAAATTAGCACTAGTTAGACACTAAATTCCAAAAAGTCACACGTCTTGCGTGAACACTAAACCACTGGCTTATACCGAGTGATGTCTCGATAGTAAGCACAGTGGTTCTGTTTGCCGACGAGGAAAATGAACCGAAACTGTCTTTTGGTATGAGTACCAAACGCCTGGAATTATGCAAAATTCCCAAGTGGGAAAAAATTTGGACAAGACCAATTTCTTTGTACATGAGGGCACATGCCTTACATGAAGTATGGTTTTTTTGGTTTTGAAAAACTTTATGATGTTTAGTCTTACAGTCTCACACATTTTCCAAAAAAAAAAAACGCGAGGTCTCAATTGAGGCAACTTTTAATGTACAATAATTTTGATTATCTGTAAAAGTGACAACAAACACTTGACGCTATCGCAAATGCGTGTCAGGTTAGCTTACCGACAGATCTACCAAAATGCCTAAGGTTTGCACTAAAATTGGTAGAATGTGACGTAATATCTTTAGTGATTCACATATCCCCACTCTCTTCTATGATTCAGCTATAAAGTTTAAAGTAAAGGGGTAAAGGTTTCAGCATTAAAAAAATCAGTTTTTTTGCCAATTTTTTTAAAGGATGGGCTAAGCGAATTGATCACAATTTTTGTACATTATTTTACATCATTTCAATAATATTCTGTAATTTTTTCAGCGAAAATATCTACAAGCGATTCGGTGGCGAAGCTTTTTGTGGAACGTGTCTGGAAAAACACTATTTGCGGTGTTAATTGCCATTCAAAAACTACTTGACCGATTTATTTAAAACTTTGCATACGCATTCTATGTAAAAAATGCCTAATCCCTACGTTGAGTTTTCGGGATAATTTTTCAATTAAGGGGGCTTTCTACTCATAAAATGGCGGAATCTTTGCGTAGATTTTGAAGAAAAAGTGTTAATCATGATTTTGTGCAACTCTGGTATTAAGGAGCGGTATGTAAAAATTGAGCAGCTTTTCACACTGCTAGATAAGCATCTATCTTGATCAAAACAGGTTTTTTGTGTTTCTTTACTGTAATACTTTTAAGAAAAACCTGTTTTAATCCACCTAATGGTGTAATTGTGCCTTTCTCATTTATCCAATAGTAAGTTATATTCAATAGGTATATTTGTGAAAATGTCTATTACATTCTTATTACACTTTGCACATATTTACAAGGGCACGACTGCCACGAACCAGATAAACAACATGTTGACGATGACGTCCTTGGAACAAAAAATAAAATTCTATGCTACGCAACCGTTTAACAAATAAAAAAATAAAATATTTTAGTGGATAAATCAGCATGAATTAAATGTTGTCTTCATGTTACCATATTTTGGAATGCAGTGGTAGGAGAAGGGATTATAACTGTAAAAGAGGATGTGAGAGAGGCCTAGTTGGTGAAACGGGATTCAGTCATCACCGAATTCGATGTGACTTTAATTCTACCCGGTATCTTGTTTCGGTTTTAATTCCTACGTAACCGTAGTAACTCCGGAAAGAAAAGTCAGATCTGAATGAAATTCAATAGCAGTCGATGGGTGTATTGTATTTATCATTTGAAACCAAGTTTGTAAAAATCATTCAAGAATTTGCTGAGAAATAGGTGTAACATTATCATACGAACTTTGATAGTTTCCCGGAGAGTATCAAGAACCGTCATAGGCGGTCAATATTTTTTTGTTTTGATTATAGAGGTTTTGACCTTAGGGTCATTCTCCTCTTCGTCGGGTTAGAGAAATCGCTAACCCTATGTGCGGGGTTGGGAATTGAACACAGGTGAGCTGGTACAAGGCAATCAATTTACCAACTACCCTATCTCCATCCCCCTAAGTGGTGGTCAATATGGCCAAAACTACTTTGATTGGTCTTTAGTAATGTTAAATCCGTTTCAATATGTATCACATTATTTGGACATTTTCATGTTGCAAGTTTATATAGGAATTTGCTATGTGGCTGCAGTCTTCAAACCGTAAGTCCGGAACCGGAAGTAGGATCAACAAATACAATAGCAGCTTGTGGGAGCGTTAGAATCGTTCATTTGAAATTAAGTTTGTGCAAATCGGTTCAGCCATCTCTGAGAAAATTGAGCGGCTTTATCTGACACATACATGTACCCACAGACATTTTGCGGTCTCGACGACGTGGATCGAATAGTATGTGACATTTGGCCCTCTGGGACTCAAATGGCAGCTCGATTTTTGAAGTGATTTCCTAATATGTATATAAGAAAGCCAAAAATCATTTATATTTCCAAGCCAAACTAATTTCATATCGGTATTGCAGTGTAGATTTGTTTACGAATGACGTAATTGATAGGTCGATTGATTTGAGATATCAACTAACGAAAGTAGTACTGTTCGTGAAATCTTTGTTCAGGGTGTAGCTTCGCCAAACGCATGCCTGCTCATCCATTTTAATTTAGGTATGTAATTTTTTTTTCGTAATAGGTCTTCAAGAACATGGTAAGCATGTTGGGTTATATTCAACATGATGCTGTTTGAATAATACTTTAACAATAATAGTATTATTTCAGCAACGATTATTGGCTGACAATTAGCTAAAATATATATTTTCGAAATTTGGACGGATCTGATTTTCTCAGATTTTGACGAATCTGAAGCTGACAAGTCCATACAAGTAACAAATAGTGTTTTAATAGTGTATTAGGAGAAGATTGAAGATTTAAAATCATTCATTTTATAAACTGGCTGTCCAGAAATGGACGAAAGCAATGTTATCAAATGGATCTATTTTACGGAGAGTACAGTCGCAATGAGACGAGAAGGTATTTATGGAACATTTTTGTCATGTTGTTGTACCATTACATTGTACGATTGATAGATTATAGTGAAGACCCGATTTTATTAGCCCACGATTTTGTCAGCCTCATATGAAAATTGATAGTTGGTAGTTTGATGGGCTCTAGTAGACGAACCAAGTCGAATGCGAGTAAATTGTTTCTGGAGCATATTTTTCTTATCTTAGAGATCCTTATTAAGAAAAAATCCAAATTTTAATTTTATTTTAAATTTTGCGCTGTCTGACCCTATTAATCAAAATTTAAACTAAATAATCGGAAAGGGTTATGAAGCTATATCTAGGAACTAAAGAAGAATATTTTAAGAACTTTGGTTGTTAAAAAGAAAAAAAAAATATATGTCCCAATTTTGTCAATACCCCCGTTTTAACAGCCTAAAAAAGGGCTGTTAAAATCGAATCTTCACTATATTAGAATTGTCTAAAGTTGATGCAAGTTATTATGAAAATTCTGCTCAAGTTAACTTGAGTGCTTATGCTACAGAATTTGCGAAGTTAAAGACTGATGAAGTACAATTTCTGATAGTCGACACTAAGCTAACAAGGCATCAATATTTCCGATCTGTATACTTCACATCCTTGCTCTCACTTGAGTACTATGGCTCTAAATTTTCATAACTTTCCCTACCCAGTAATCTCTAGTTAATTGAATGTTGTTAAAATGTAAAAAAATGTCATACCCAAATCAAAAATACAGCTAAGAAATCAACCGAATTGAGGCTAGTCTAAACACACCATTAATAAAATCGTCGATTAAAACCAACAAACGATACCGAGTTGATAGCTGAAAGTCATAGTAAGAATGTCGATAGATTCTATCATCTAATATAAAATTTGTAATAAAAAAAAGTTACAGTTCACTAAATTGGCGAATTGGCGATAATGAAATCGGATAGGTTATTTATGTTCTCATTCGTATTCATTACCAACTATTGGTAAAACTTATATCATAAAATGTGTAACAAAATCAATATATCACTATAAGATGAATTGATCTGATCTTTTCGATACCAAATTTGAGCTGAGCGACTCCAAATTCACTTATAATATATGGCTATGGGACGAAATTCTCTAAACATGTATATGGCGGATGAAGAGAATATAGGTCAAAGAAGAGGGAGGGGGGTTATGTAGAAAGAGATGGTGTGAGGGGAAGTTGAGAGAGGGCTGATGGAGTATGCAACACCCAACCGCATATTATACCCTCAATTTGAGATTTGGTTTATGAAAATCGGTTCAGTCATCACCGAGTAATCGATGTGACTAATTATGGAATACGTCCTGAACCCGAAAATTCCGGAACTGTCGATAGTGGACATTATATTCAAAGAATCTTTGATTGGCCATCAGTGATCTAGACTTGCAAATAGAAATGATGTGACTTGCAAACAGAAATGGATTTTTAACTTTTGAAGTATTACGATTGTACCGGTTTATATGGGAAATTCCTATGTGGTCGCATTAAACAACCTGTAACTCCGGAACCAAATGTCAGATACGAATGAAATTCAATAACAGTCCATGGGAGTATTGTATCTTTCATTTGAAACCAAGTTTATAAAAATCGGTCAAGAATTCCCTGAGAAAAAGGTGTGAGATTAACTTACGAACTTGGAAAGTACAAGAACCGTCATAGGTGGCCAATGTGATCAAAGCTGCTTAGAATGATCATTAGTGATTGATTTTTAACCTGTAAATCCGAGTTATGTTGCACCCTTTTTAATATGTTTTACACCATTTGGACAGCATGGTGTTACCATTTTATATGGGAATTTGCTGGATGATCGCACTCTTCAACCCGTAACTCCGGAACTGGAAGTCCGATCGACAAAATATTCAATAGCAGCTTATGGGACCCTTATTGCACCCTTTTTAATATGTTTTACACCATTTGGACATCATGGTGTTACCATTTTATATGGGAATTTGCTGGGTGATCGCACTCTTCAACCCGTAACTCCGGAACCGGAAGTCCGATCGACAAAATATTCAATAGCAGCTTATGGGACCCTTATTGCACCCTTTTTAATATGTTTTACACCATTTGGACATCATGGTGTTACCATTTTATATGGGAATTTGCTGGGTGATCGCACTCTTCAACCCGTAATTCCGGAACCGGAAGTCCGATCGATAAAATATTCAATAGCAGCTTATGGGAGCGTTATACCTTTCATTTAAACTCAAGTTTGAGCGATTCGGTTCAGCCATCTCTGAGAAAAGTGAATGAGTTGTGAAAACACACACACATACAGACATTTGTCAATTTTGACGAACTCGAATGGTATATGAAACTCGGCCCTCCGGGCCTCGGTTAAAGAGTTGGTTTTCTGAGTGATTGCATATCCTTTCTGTATGAGAAAGGCAAAATGATTTGAAATTAGTTTAAATTGTGTATACGAAATCATATGAAAAGAAATTCTAGTAAAGCGTTATTTCAATTCAAATTCGGTCGAACGACTGCAATGACAGTGACCTTCGGTGACATCCATTAGGTTAAATAACCCCGAACCGGGTTTTCCTATCTGGTGGCTCGTATCAAGCAACAAGCTCCTTTCTTTCAGGAACATCGTAAAAATTAGTCAGTCGAGTCGAATGTCTGCTGTTTAGTATACATATTCGCCTAGACGGTACATAGTCGCGACTAGTCGTTTCTTTCCCGAAACCTGCCAAAGCAGATATGTTAATTACATCAAACGCAAATTACCGGCATGCTAGATTTCAGTTTGGATTACAATCGCTCCAAATTCGGTATATCTACATTTACGTCTACAGACCAACAAAAAAGTGTGTACTAATCAATATCCATTAATATTAATATTATCCACTGTTTTCCTTCTTCCTTCGACGGGCTAGAGTTACAGAAAAAATTTGTTATGAACAACAACAATTCAGTTTCTGATCAATGTCGGCAAATGCTCAACAATCAAGACGAGGAAAAGAGTACATGCTATATGTCTATGTAGGATACCCGCCAATCCTGCGAATCTGCCTAGCTATTACCCTTTCCAATATCAACAACAAATCAATTCGATGATTGCACCGCACCTTCTATTGAAACTCATTTCGGATAAAGTTACGTACTCAAATTGGTCGGTATTAAGTCAGACCGGACTAAGTGACAAAATATTGATTTCGAGAAAAACGAGTTTAAAGTTTGAATCGCAGCATCCTTTACATTATAATTGGAAATAATTTTTCTCCATAATTCTTGTTTATTGTTACATATTTAAAGTCTGACAAAAGTCGAATGTAGCTGACGAAATGCTTTATCCAGTGCTATCATTTTCTAATTTTTTGATGTTTTGCGACTTAGTGCGGTCTGATTTAACACCGACCAATTGTTCTTTCTATATGCTCAATAGAAACGAATTAACGGGGCTACATGGTACATTAAACCACTATGATCCCTATCCTTTGCTAAGTTCAAATACAATTTTTTGTGGAGAATTCGGCAAGCCAAGAGTAATAAAAATGTAAATGAAATCTTGAAGGTCAGGTATTGAATTAATTGAAAACACTACGAAATAGTCCAATGATAGTTGGAACCGTACAGCAACAGCCAAATTCTAAGATGATAAATTGGCCCCGAGACTCACTCCAAAATCGCATTACGAGTTGTCTTGTTTTATTTAAGATTATATTATAAGATTTATATGTAAGTCAGTGAGCAAAATTTTCCCACAATTCCAGCAAATCCGAAATCGTTGAACCTGCTCAGAGAAGTAAAAGAATTATTCACACCCGGTTGCTCGCAGATCTGAAACCTTGTTGTACATCCGCATCCAGATCCAGATCAGATGAAATCCAAGCAGCTCGTTTGTTCAAGTTCACTGGAATCTATTACGGAACCGTAGACCGGAGTGAAATAATTTAATCATCAACTTCCTGTCATTATGCAATATATAAATGAACTAGTAGGCCAGCGAGCAAGCAATTCAATGAGATGCTGCCGCGTATTGGATGGATGAGAACGAGAAGCGAAACGAGATACATGTGTCATTACCGGGTCGAATGGGATCTATACGATCCAATTTAGCTACATTCATTGAGGCTGGCACAGTGACAGCTTATGGCCCGAGTCCACATAAAAGTCAAATTTTGTGAGATTTATATACCTAATATCAGTCAACGAGTTCGTCTGTTTTTTTGCCTTCAGTTGAAACTGTGAGCTTCAGAAAATCGGAAGAAATGAACCTATTTTGATCTTAGCAGGGAGGGTGGCGATCTATTTCGTTTATTATCGACCTTATAAAAATCTCTGTGTCATTCCTAAGAAATTATAGCAAAACAAAAATGGCCTGAAAAATGTGAAATAGGTACTCGTGTTTAAGCGCAATGAAAACTTGAATAGAGTGTGAATAATAGAGTGATTAACACCCTAATACTTCAATATTTCTTAAATTTAATGCGAGATGCTACATCAGGATGAAGCTTTTTATGAATTAAAAAATAACTTTAATTCTATATACGGGTCTTGGTAATCGAACCCATGTCAGTTGCATATAGAACGAACATCTTATCAGCTGAAATGTACCGTTCCTTATCGAATTTGTTTAATTTTAAAGAGAACTATGCAAAAGAAAAGAATACTTCGCATTTAAGTACCTTGAAAGTTGAAAAATTATCGTACTGATGCATTGATAAGCTGTAATGATCGTCGTTTGCATAGAGCCGAGTATTTCGTGTTTCGCGTGTTAAGTTTTGCATCCTTAGTAAAAGCGAACTAAGTATAATTTATCACGTCCTATCGCTCGGTGAATTGTTTTAAGTGTGCAAAATGCAAACAGTTAAATGGTTGTGATAACTGAAAACAACTGTCATAAAATCTAATGCTGATTAGTTTTTCATATCCAATTGGGGAAACCTGGAAGCGACACGTGATTCCAGGTCTCGTGTTACCGCTTTCATCTTGGACTGTCTATAGCTATCCAAGCAGGCAACATCAATCTTTCCAGTTTATTGGGACGTAAAAACTGTGCACGATGTTATTGCTATATTTAAAATTATTTATAACGTTTCTCAATTCGCGTTGCATCGTTTTAAAAACAAAACGAGTTTAGGATCATGTTATAACCAAATTTTAATATGTCTTGTTTGCTCTGAATAATAAAATCCATCGTTTAATCTAAATTAGTGATTCTCAGCCTGGGTCCACGGACCCCTAAGGGGCCGTGATAAGCTTTATAGGGGTCCGCGAAGATGGATAGCTTTTCCGGTTGGATATTGAAATTTACAGTTTTTTTTCGCAACAAACTTAAATTAATATATTGATATCAAACAAAATCGATCTTCACAAACGGTATTATATCGAATAACGCAAAAAAAAAAATAAAAATGCGGGTAAAATTGGTAAATAAAATTTCGATTGACTTAAACAAATCTCTTCGACCTACAGTCATGTACTGTTGAATTATTTCTAAAATTGAAAACGGATCTAAATCTCAAGGAAGCGACATACATACAGTTACACCACGTGAGAAACTGTGTATAGATAGCGTTTGAAGTTTAGCCCAGGCAGAAATTTTCATTGCGAAGAACAAAATGACAACTTTGAAACCAGGATCCTGATCATATAAATGACGATAAAATCGAGGTGCGCCTACTAGAACTAGCGCCGCGCATTAGACCACAACACATTGAAAGATTTACGTCAAAATACGGAACGGTGGAATTTGTTACAAAGTACGGATAATTGAAATCCCTCGCTTGAGAAAAAAAATTCAGTGGCAAATAACGCTGTGCAGTGCAGTGGAGTACGTAGAGTGGGACATGGTTATATGAAAAAAATAAAATTTCGCTCCGAGTAACTTTTTGGGTCCCATTTAGCTCCCAGAACAACTCTGCAAATTTTTAGTTCGATCGGTGAAACTATATTTTTGCGCCCACGGTTTAAAGTTTACATGGGATTTCGTATGGGGAAAACGTCTTTTGCAAATTAATTCTTCCAAGAGTCACCCGTTACATCCTAAAAAACAATAGATGTCTGATTTTTATAGGAAATTTGTCAAGGAAACAAAGTCTAGAAGACCACAAAACGATCTGGTGCTTGCGGAAAAAGTTATTAAGCAAAAACCGATTGATGCCCTAAAGATTAATGAAAATTTTACTTTTCATGGCATCACTGCTGCTGACGGTCGAATTATATACAAAATCTTTAAATTTCTCTTATTATTTACAAAAGAAGACTCAATTTATCCCTCAAAACTTTTGAGAAGTGGCCAAACAGTATAGAAAAATGATTTAAACACATTAAGAGAAGATCAAAACAAAATTGCATATAGAATTGTATCCCTAGTTTTAAAACACCGGTGAATTTTCTCATAAACATTTGTTCCCCCTTTTGTGGACCAAACTATATTGTTAGTTTTAAGATAACTGTAAATATTTCCTAAAAAACTATTACTATTGAATTCCTTGTTTTAAAATTTTTCATAAAAAAAAATCTTTTGCTCCCTCTCTTGTATATAGAATCTTATTTCTAGTCTTAAGATAGCTGTAAAATTTTTCTTTTTTAAAAAAAAATATTTCATCATTGTAACCTCCTAGTTTTAAAATATCCAAAATGTAAAAACAAAAGAATTTGGCACCGCCAAGCTAACGCATTTGTGCCTATCAAATAAACGAAATGAATAAAAAAAAAAATTGCATATAATTGAACAACCAACAACAGTGGTGCTAGAAAAAATGAATATTTTATCAATCGTTAGAGCATCAATTGGTTTCAGCTTAATAACTTTTTTCTCAAGCGTCAGATCGTTTCGTAGTTTTCGAGACTTTGTTTCTGTGTTAAATTTCCTACAAAAGCCATACAACGGTTTATTTTTAGGAAGCAATGGGAGACCCCTGGAGGAATTATTTTGTGAAAGTTAATTTTCCCATATAAAATCCCATGTAAACTTTAAACAGTGGGCGCAAAAATATAGTTTCAGGGATCAAGCTAAGAATTTGCACAGATGTTCTAGGACCCAAATGGTACCCAAAAAGTTGCTCGGAGCTGGAATCTATTTTTTGTCCCACCCTACTGTGCACCTACTCTGACCAGAGCAGTTTTGTATCCAGACGGCGTATTACGGAAAACAATGCTTCGAAGTCGCTAAGAAAAATCGATTTACTACAACCACATCAAAAAACTATTTTCATCAGATGTTTATAAATCACAATCGTTTGGCCAATACATAACTGGTGCGCTTTGTATATCGAAACTAACTCCCTGTACCGACAATGAAATAACAACGATTGCTCTAGTTTCTCCAAATCAACAACCAGCACAATAAGAGCCTATAAATACGGATCTATGACAGCGACCCGTAAAAGCAAGAAACAAATAAGAACTTCGAACATCTCGAAAGCTGTATCGATAAAGACATGAACGTGAACAATAATGCAAGCGAAGGCAAAAGCTGGTTATGGACAACACAGGTATTGCATTAGCGCTTAGAAGAAGGATCTCAACACGCAGCAGCAAGCTGCATCCACAAGACCCTCCTGTCCGCAGTAACTTTGTGTGAGTGTGGGGGTTCGCAACAATCCAAAGTTATATCGAAGGGGTCCGTGATATGATGAAGGTTAAGAACCGCTGATCCGAATCATTCAACTCAAAGCATGCAAAATAATAACAGTATAAACTATTCGTTGTTGCAGGTTTATTTTATCACAGCATTGATACATTTTTAGAGGCTTTTTTTGTTTTCACTGTGTCATATATTACCTTAAAATTTGTTTAAAAATTCAAATATTAGAATCAGCCAGATTAGGGCATTTACTATGTAATGGGTAGTGGTCGAAGCGATGAAATAGGCCCGTAGCCAAGACTTTGTTTCGGGAGGGATTGAAAATACAATATGTAGTTTATATAGTGTTTACGAGTTGAGGTAACCGATCACATAGTCTCAGAAAATTTAATTATCTTACGAAATTTCTCCAAACGGATCCAATATTGGTTTACAAGTTGCAAACTAAAATGAGGTGCAGGAAACAACAAATTGTATTGTCATCGCAAAAGTTCGTGTTCGGCAATGCAGTTTCTCTCCAATTCGAATCGTGATCGATTGCAAAATATGCGTAGAAATTAACTTCAGTTTACTTCGTGAACAAGAATATTGCAGCGGTCCAATCTGAGTTAGGAATTTCAGAGTATGTCGTAGAATAAAATTTCGAAATTTCCCAAAAAGAAATTTTATCTGACAGGCGATTTAAGGGTGTGGTAAAACTGGCATTGAAATCTACTTGTTACAACTAATGCAGTGGAACTATTTGCATTGCCATTACGAGAAAAATTCTTGTAAATATTATAGTTTTGCTTGAATTGAAGCTAGTAAATGATTGTATTATCGCCTGGGCTGATAGACTATCATACTCAATAAATTCCCTAATATCTAAATAGGGGTGGGAATAATACTAAAACAAATGAATTTAATCTGCTCAGTAAACTCACGTGATGCATATTCGATAACTCTAGATCGTGTTCATGAATTTTTATTAATGCTATAGTAACAATCCGCAACCGCAAATAAAAATCAACGGTTTATTTCTAAATAGTATATTAATAGTAAATTGGTAATAATATTTTAGTCAGATGATTCTGAACGTTTAGTGCATAAAAGAACACAATCCATCGACAACTGGCAAATGAGGAATTCCATGAGAAACTGGCCGATCACAAAATATGACCGTCGTCGATACGAACGAAACTTTGAAGTTGTGTTCGGTTTATGAATCTCCATTATTTTCTCTGACAATTGCAATATTTTGATACAAGAGCATTTTTTTAAAAGTGCGTAAACATTTCTACGTGCATTTATTTAAAAAAAATTGTTCGAATTTAAATTGCAAAAATCCCATTTTTTCTATTTTTTTATATTTTAGAAACAAAAACCTAAAAAGAAAAGAAATTTTTTGAATGTGATTGAATGATGGAGAACTTATCGGTAAAAAAGTTTTTCTAACAATGACTTTATACATGTTTTTAAATTTTATACTAATTGACATACAAAACTGTAATTTTATTACAGAATATAATTCTTAGTCTTATTCTAAATCAAAATGTATTTAACAAAAATCTTCCAAAATGCGATAGTTTTCGAGATATTGGGAATTTCGTTCCAACAAAAACAGTTAATTCGTGTGATTATGCCCTTTTTAAAAGTTATTCGCGTTACCCCATCATAACATGTCAAAAATTTAAGGTTTATCGTTTTAAAGACGTAAAAGAAACTTTTCCAGTGTATTTGGATCAAGAAGAAGCTTTTAATAAAAAAGTTTTCCTAACAACAACTTTTGACATATTTTTATAATTCAAAAATGCAATTTTCTTTTTGAATAGTAACGCTATTTTAAATCAAAATACTACTAACAAAAGCCCTTTTAAAAAAAATTTATTTTGAGTCAAAATAATCTTACTGATTGTGGAAAATGTTTAGTCTTCCATGCCAATGAAATGTGTAAAGTTTCATAGGAATCTAAGATGGTCGGTCAGGATTTTAATTATTTTCGGACGGATCTTCGTGGAATTCCTCAAATGTCTCATACCCCCTGATAGTACTTTTACACATTTTTAAAGCCAAGAGCGATGTTTCGCTAAGTGTTCAATCTTCGAAAAGTATCGTTGCTGCCTGAGCCTATGATTTGCGAGCAACTTGAAAACTTAACCACTCGCAATACGGCTCAATGAGCTAGCTTAACGAAGCCATGGACCTATCATATATTTACAATGTGTAAAACTTTTGAATAGGTGCCCGACAGATCACGCACGCATAACCTGCTATTTGGCGTGGAGATCTTCTTTCAGCTGGGAGAAACAAGGGCTTCTTCGCCTACAACATCTTGGATGTCATCTAACTCACTCTCGATTCCGTTATCATCATCGTTAATGCTGTGATGGTGTTCGTGCTCAGATGTTCTTCCTTGATTTACGGATCACAAGTCGTCTTTGTTATTAGCTTCCTGCTGTCTGTTTATCTGGGGGTACCGTATGCAGCTCTTGACTATTGCGTCTGTCCTGGATATGAGCACAGCTTGTTTTGAACTGATTACGTTTTGGTGTCGCTGCTGTTTCATTATACATTGCACCTGTGTGTTTATATACATACAATCATGTAAACAGACTAAAATGTTGTCGCTGACAGCAAAACTAAGTTCCTCATGTTAATTTTACCTAAGAGTGAACGATGGAACGAACGAACATTGATGTGACTAATAAACCTATATATGATCGACATCTGACCGAAAGAGACGACTGAATCGCATAACTTATTTTAAGGGGAGGTTTTCATTCAAACTGACCAAAAAGTAAGCAAAAATTTGCAATTGTTGGTGGATTAATGAAAAAACATAGAAGCATTCGTCTTCATTTACATTTTTTTCAAGACGAAAAAAAATGGCGCCCGTGGTGACATTCTGTCTAAGGCAAGGTGTGCGTGGAATTCCAAAACTGCATACAGCATGCTGCCTCAGGATTGATCTGAAACACAAAGCTGATAAAAAGGCTCTAAAGTAAACCAAAGTTTTTGGAGGAACGACTAAGAACGAGTAAAAAATTTCAAATTTGAAATAATGGGGCGATCTCAAACTTTGAGATCGATTTTTTGGCCCTTTTCCACTTTAAGCTTTATTAAAATTAGATTCACTAATACATCTATACAATTTATACAGGATAATTCTAACAAAGAATTGTTAGATTGTGTAGGTCTTTCCTCCAATGAAAGAGGTTTCCTTTCGAGAGGTCAAAAAATAAAATCTGTAAATTAGCGTTTTCAAATGAGATTACACGCAGTTTTGAAAAATCATGTTTTGAGATAAGCGCGTTTAAAGATTTGTGAACACCTTCGTTGAATTATTTGTGGTAGAATGTCAACATTGTATAGAAATATGGGTTTTGGACATCGCTGATTACGAATCTGAAGTCAAAATTCAAAATGGCCAATCCAATATGGCGGATCCCCACAATAAATTAGTGATATTTCATGCAAAAAAAAGAATTTGTGATTTATAAATAAGAATTTGAGTTAATATGTGTCAAAATAAAATATAAAATTGCGATTCAAATATGGCAGACTAAAATGTTTTTTTATTATTTCGATTATAGAGCTTTTAATCTTAAGGTCATTCGCCTCTTCGGGTTAGAAAAATCTCTTATGAAAAATTTCTAACCCTATGTGCGGGGTCGGGACTCGAACCCAGGTGTACTGCGTACAAGGCAATCGATTTACCAACTACGCTACGCCCGCCCCCTTGAGACTAAAATGTGACGCCAACATTTTACGTTTTTTTGAGCCTGTACGCACGTAAGGGAATTATAGGTAAAACCGACACTGTGGGAAAAACCAACACCCCACAACTTTCCCTTGAAATCAAATTTTTAATCATTGCATGATGACATTTTAATATTGGGCTGACAGTAGCGTTCTTACTCGTCTGGATGTTAGATTTTGTTAGTAGATTTTAAGATTTTAACCGAACAAAATATTTTCATGTTACTAGTTTTTTCAGTACATATTATTATCAGCCTTTCCTATGATCAACTGGGTGCATTGAAGACGAGTTTAAGAAATTCAATATTTTTTATCGCTTTAAAAATAAAAAAAAAATCGCTGTTGGGGTAAAACCGACACCCTTTGGTTACTGTAAAAACGACACGCTGTTAAGTTGGGTTGCGTTTACTTTTTTTTATATTTCGTTTATTTGACACGGGTCATAGCGGTAGCTTAACGGAGCCGTGGATCTTTTATGTGTTTACAATATGTAAAAAATAAAAATAAAAACAAATATTATTGTTTGTCCGTTGGATCTCGTACGCGCAACTTTTTATTGCGAGCGGAGACCTTCTTTCGCGACTCGCCTACTGCGTCATGGGGACCGTTTAATTCTCTCCTGTCCTCTGTATCAAGGTCATCATCGTTAAAAGTGGCTTGGTGCTCGCGACCAGATGTTCTTTCCTGCTTCTTGCACTTACGGGTGACCAATGTAAATCCGTCGTCATTCTTATTATCTTTATCACCGATGTTACTTACTTTTGTTTCAGGGGTGCTGGATGCTGCTTTGGCAGTTGTCAATATGGACTGAACAGCTGCTACAAATTTGGCAACCGTTTGTGGTTCAGGTATTGGTATTGAAAATTCTTTTTTGGGTTGGTTTTCCGTGGATTCGTTGGCAATCGGTAGCGATACATTCACCTCTGTATCTTCCGCGCAAGGTTGTCCGTGGTGTGCTGTCTGATTACAATACTTGCACGTAGGAGTTTGCCCCTCATGGGTGCATAACGTAGTTTGATGAATAGTAGCTTCGTGGATTTTAAGTTTTATAGTCAAGTGGGATGGGATAGGTCTTTCGATCCGCATCCTCACCACAAGAACACCGTTAGGTGTACCCGAGAAGAAATTTCTCCACGTATCACGTGTAACGGATTCTACTTCTCCGTATTACGACATGTATTTGGCGATTAGATCACGTGCTTCAAGTTGTTCTGCAAAACGAGACGTTCGGCTTGTGCTAACTTGTTGAATGATATGAGCACTACATTGCGAAGATGATGATACTGTAGATACATAACCTCCTTGAGCTTTAGCTGAAACTTCATCTTCAGCAGGTATTCCACTTCACGAAAACTCAATCTTATTGAACAGAATTTAAAGTCAACGACCGCTGTGTTGGGTCGGAGCAGAGATTTTTCGTCAACTTTATTCATGATGGCAAGAATAAATTAAAAGATTCCTTTGTTCTCGAGACAATGCACACTAGATCGAGAGGTTGCTAGTTGTTGTTCACTTGGTTCGATTGTACGTCTGACTTGGGCAGAAGTAAAAAGTAGACTGGTTGTGTTTACTTGCGACTCATTACAAAAGGCTGGGGATTTTTGTGACAAATCACTTACACTATTAGCACACTATAGTAATAGCAGAATTACACAGAAATACTTGTATTGAGTTTATTTCTTATACGTCTCTTTAAAAATCAAAAATTGGAATTTAGGCTTATCAGATTCTATCGAAGCTTTTGCTATTTCTGCAGAAATCTCATCAAACCGAATTTCTAATGTTCTCTTGGTTTGTCATAGATGTAGTTTATCACAGTGAAGCAATGATCTTTTGTATACCCCGATAGATCGTTGATGATCAGAGTCCCGAAAAATCAAAATCTGAACAAGATAGTTTTACCAAGAAGGGTGCGTCACTTATAAGTGAATGAATCCTATTAGCAGAATGTAAAACGCTTGCAAATCTTCTCTTAGGGACCATTCATAAATTACGTAACGCAAAAATTGCCCAAAATTGACTCCCCCCTCCCCCCATGTAACAAATTGTCACAAATTTCTCCATCCCCCCTCTCCTATTACGTAACAAATTCCAAGAAAAAATATGTTTTTCTTCGGTGAAAACATGTTACGTAACGATCTAGCTAACTCCCCCTCCCCCCTATGTCACAACATGTCACCACTTGTTGTACCCCCTCCCTCCCCTAAAAGCGTTACGTAATTTATGAATGGTCCCTTACGAAATAAAGTGACACTGAAGGTTTCAATGTTGTGCGTAAGGATTATTTGGAAATATCCATATCCATAACAAGAAATAATTCTGTAGCATAAAATATTCTTGTTTATAACACTACGCTTTCGAACTCTTTTGCCCTCACTACATGGTGAAGCTACAAAAAGCACATGTTTGCATCACACATACTCACACTTTATTACTCACGCATATAACATATTTTTAATAAAAAAGTGGAGGGAAAGTAAATAAAAGGGGGTGTCGATCTTACCCCTATGGGGTGTCGGTTTGTAACCAATAATTTTTAATGAAATTAATTTTTTGAAGCGCTGACAAAATTAAACCTAGTTAAGAATTTTCTGAAGAAGAATTCTGCGTAGAAACTATAATTTTATTGGTTTTGTGGTAACCCAGAAAAATTGTTAAGCTTAAGGTGTCGGTTTTAACCGCAATTCTCCTACAGTGTAACGCGAAGCATGCTGGGAACGTGCATAATGCCATGAAAAGATTTTTACCTGAGGAGCACGTCTCGAGTCGAGAGCGTCCCGTAGCGGCCAGGATGCCGCTTCGAACAATGGCATGTATAAACTTTTTTGATGCGCTAATCACAATATAGTAGACACTTATACTTTTCAAAAAATGCAAGAAAAGAATTGACTTTTGAATGAGAACCTTTTGTCCTATGCTACTGTATACGTACTCAATTCTTGCTAACATGAAAACACCATATGCTCTCATGACTAGATTCGCGAACCGTTTAACTTTTATTGAATACCAGTATAAGTAATTAATTGTTGTTTATGATCGTAGCAATCAATAGCGGGCTAGAATGGCTTTTAAAAATTTTATCGCAAAGTCTTCTATACAATATACTGCATTTTCATGTCAAGATGTTCGAATCAGTTCCTTAGTATTCACTAG
Organism: Topomyia yanbarensis; assembly: GCF_030247195.1. Lineage (NCBI taxonomy): Eukaryota > Metazoa > Arthropoda > Insecta > Diptera > Culicidae > Topomyia > Topomyia yanbarensis. Next base: position 172,523,352 of record NC_080671.1, on the reverse strand, counting down.
ACGAAACTGTATTACAAGTTGTTTAGGATTAGCCAAAATTTCGTAAAAAAATTAATTTTTTTTCAGAAATGTTTCGGGAGGGGCTTTAGCCCCCTAGCCTACCCACTGGCTACGTGCCTGTTCCCAACCAGCTTTCGACCAGGAGGACACGTGGAAAAACATGTGAGAGTCACGTAAATTTTATGATGCCAAACCAAAGAACAGCATATGACCGTCTACTCCCATCGAATCGAATTTGTTTCATCAGTATCTACCTCCAAGTTGGCAACCAGATAGACCCAAAATCAAAAGATGTTATACTTCTTGTGTTTGCGATGTCATCTACTGGTACCAAGTGTGGTCTCGGAAGCACAGAAGTTTTAATTAATTGTTTCGGGGATCCCACTTTTAAGACACCTTAAATATCTCCATAATTTATAATAATGTGACTATGTTTAATTAGCGATTTGTGTTTACTGGAACAATAATTGTGATTGGAATGAATGTCGAATACCGTACCCTCGTATAAATGATACGCATCCAATGTCAATATTTATTCGCTTAGATACCACATACGAACGAATTACACTTTTATTGGATCGCTGACATGGTCCCGTGATAACCCTATTAAAGAAACGTTAAAACCGTGTTACAGGAGGTTATATACTGTACTCATACGCCAGCCATCGTATCTTCATAAAAAAGTATTCATAGCGTTTAGTAAAATCGCCACACTAACTCTGCACACTAAACATCGACGGCGAACTTGAACAAAATAGTAAGTTAAGTCCAGCAGCGAAATGTAATACCGAGGCTTTGCTTTGTTTCGCAAATGTCAACTTTACTAAAAATAGATCAGTTTGTCTAGCGACCCACCCACTGAACCTGTAGAGCAAAAAAGTGAAGAGGGCTCGTGTTCAACATTTGTGGGGAGTTGTTGGGAGCTGTACAGGAATGGTGATATACCTATATGTTGCCCATTAACGTAAAAACTACTGCACACTTCCCGTTCAGTAAATAATTAGTCTAGGGGGACACAAGCCTGTTATCCTGCTAATGTGAGTCCGACTACGTTTAGTGCGAAAGTGCTGCGGTAACTGAATAGTCTTGTTTCCTCATATGGATGAAAAAATCACAAATAGGAACAAGGGAGGGCATGAAGCGGTCTTAGTGTCATATGGTCAGAAATTTGGATGGATTCCACTAAGGGATTACGATATTTGATGGTACATTATAAATACTGCAAATTTGTAGTCAACTTTAACGGAATAGAATCAATTTAGGGGGAATTATTCATCTACGGTCAAATATAACAATCCCAAATCCTTATTACGACGAATTGTCATTAAAATCATAATATTTTTTTAAAGGTGATCAAATTCTGTGCGGCTGATACCTATTTGGAATAAGTTTTGAGAATTAATTGATTGCATAATAAACATTTGAATTATAAAATTATAGATTTTTGTCACCTTTTTCACTTGAACCACGTTAAAAAATTACAAATAGCTAAATGTTAATGCTAATTTTAGATACAAGCCGTTCAGAATTTCATTACCATTCAGAACTTACTATGATTTTCAATTTCATTTTACTCCATGAGACTGGAGGCTAGTAGTTTTCGGATTGTTTACATGAGTTGTCTCAGCCGTGTACTATATTATTAACGCACTAAGGATCCGTTTGGAACAGCACGACAAGCTGTTGGCAATACGATCATTGAAATACGATATAAATTCGTATCTTTAAAACAACTGGCAACTCAACTCTCTACTTTATTGGATATTTTGGGCAAGTTGTTAGGACATGCATTCTTGAATAAACTTTTTTGTAATTTTTTAGGGGGAATGGGAAGAATCTTTTGCCTTCTACTGGTAGAAGTCGGGCGTTCCAATCGAGTCTACCGTCCAACTCCTTTCAGCGAAAGTAGAAGATTCTTTGCTTTCTATCATACTCGAATAAGCCTGTCTAGCTCTAATTTTCCGTTCTAAGTTTATAACTGATTCGCTCTAAAAATTTTCTGATTAGTCCCCGGAAGTATCGATCGATGACATCAGTATTTTTTAAAAGAAATACATACATTGTGAGAAAAATATACTTTTTGAATTGAATTGGAAACAAATTTATACATGGCAGCACTACCGCCAAAAATGATTTATTGTTTTTTCAATCTTTTACCAATTTCCTTCTTAAAGCATCTTAGGAATTTTTTGTAGTCGAAATAACACCGGAAAATAATTAAAATTGATTGAATGAACACAAACGTATTATATATTTGCCCTAGACGAAAAATCTAACCGAACTAGTTCTAACCCGTGAGGGTTGACTTTGCGTGGAATGACATTTTATACCAGTTTTGTTTTTAGCAAATAAAGCGTACCTGGATTCGTTCCGATAATCGACTGTTCCAGCTGCCACTTCGGAGTCCTAGGGTCTAGGGTTTGGAAAAACACCCACATGCAGACGGCAACCAGGGCGGCCAGTACACAGTAGAACAGGAAGTAGAAGGTACCGATTTTTGCTGAAATAGAAAATAAATATAAATAATAATAATAATTTTCGAAATTTCTTTTATGCATAGCAACCGTTCGTAGTCATCAAATGTGGTGGTTCTAATAATGATTTTTGGACGGGAATATCAAACGTTTATTTTAGATTAAACACGAGTATTAAACAGAATAAAAAAATATATGAAAAGCTAACAACTGGTTATGACTAGTAAAAAAATAAAAAATAAATCACATAAAAAATTGTATTGTCACGCGCCAAGATTTCTGACAAATGAAAATTTAACCGCAGCAATCAACGATCAGTTCAATATCTTGAAATAATTTAAAACTTACTTTTTTTACCTTTTAACGACATTAAATTAGCTAGGGTAGGGAAAGTTATGATAATTTAGAGCCATAGTACTAAAGTGAGAGCAATGATTTGAAATATAAAGATCGGAAAACTAAAAGCGGCTGGGTCATTATAAATAGGCTTAAAATCGTCGACAGGTTTTCAGTGGTGACCATACGTGGCTTCTCTTTTGTCGGTTCTCACGGTAAAGAGGGACAAGTCTGTCTTTACCTGGAGACATGTTGATAGACTTGAGTGATTCGTAATTATGCAGCCTAAGCTCGACTCCTGACTTTACGACTGTTTCTAATGACCCTGCCACTGCTAGTTTTCTGATCTGTTTATTTACATTCTTGTTCTCACTTGAGTATTAGGGCTCTAAATTTCCATAACTTTCCCTACCCAGTATGAATGTTGCTAAAAAGAAAAAAAGGAAATGTGACTACGTATTAGTCGAAAGAAAAAAGGAAAAAATTGGTCACATATTTTAGGGGTTTGCTCAGGAACACAAAAAGTGTTTTTATTTTTGAGGTTAGCGTCAATCTGGCGCTAGCTTAGTCCTATCATTAAGTTAGTGTCTGATTTGGTGTGTGGAACTCGAAACGCCTCTCTAATAACTAATTTAACTTATTTCTTAAATTGCTTTACAAGTAATTTGCTAGTTTATGGTATAGTTTAGCTGCCCTGATGATTCTTCTTCTGAATTCAGAAAAACTGTTTTAATTGTGATGATGATAATTAGAATTCGTATTTCTGAATCACGTATTATAACATTTGATCTATCCTTGCATTTAACTATTACTTTAATTATGAATTAATTCTACATGGTTTCTTCAGTTAAACATATGTTTCAGTGCAGCGTTCTATATAATTGTGGCGTTTTGCTGACCAAGGTAATTTTATTACAACTAAAAGTTGGATGTAGTCGAGAAAAACGCTTGAATTGTCCTGGTTTTTCTCTTCTAAGCTTAAAATATTTTTTTCATTGAGTCTTTATTCACTATGTTCCAGGTCACAGTTGCGGCCGACCGCCAACCATACTGCAACAGACTCCAAGGTAAATTAACTCTCAAGCAGAGTACGAGAAACATATCAACCGATGTCTCTTCTTGCCGGCAGATATCTGTTAAGATTTCGTCAGCTGTCAAAAATTTGAAAATGGTGCTGTTGGAATTTTCCTATAATTCTGCCGCACTGGTTCACCTTTATTTCAATTTGTTTGATGAACAGAAACGCACTCGAACTAATATTATTTAGACTATCATATTTGCCGCTTTCAATAGCGTGAACCAAGATATAAAAATCGCTAAAATGGTTTTTGCAGTTGTTTCTATCCTAGCCCACAGATCGAAAGGTAATGGTTGTCATTGTACATTACCAGACATTCAAATGTACGTCAGGAATAGCCCAGGGAAGCCACTTGGTGCCGTTGATGTTTCTACTTTACTTTAATGATGTGTATTTAGTGTTGAAGACTCGTCGCCGGTCATTCTCAGACCATTTTTACAATTTTTCGACTCAATTCAAGATTGCAGATTTTTCCAACAACAGCTTCAAATTTTGGCTTATTGTGGTGTAGCAAGAACCGTGTTTGTGATAATTTGAAGAAGCGCTCGGTGTTGAAACTCTCACGAAAGATATCCTAACAGAACCCTGGAAAGAGTTTCGCCAGGCACGTTCGAGCGAGTGGTAATGCGGGAGGGTTCTGCTTTCGACTGTCCTGGGTTTTTACTCACCTGATATTGTCACCCTATGAATAATTATAATTAACCCATTCGTGCCCATGTTGTTTGTCGACAACAACGTTTTAAACAGCTATAACTTTTGATTAAGGCAAAACTTGCTCGCAAAAATAAGTAAGGCTAACAAATGTGACTATTGCCTTTCATTTGAGTATTAATAGTTTCAAGGACGAGCTCTAGAATTGAAGTTATTGCAATTAGTCTGATTGGATTCCGATGGAGCAGTGCTGCCAGGAACAATTTACGTTGACGACCAACCAAGGAACAGTTTACGTTGACGACCAAAATGATTTTTTCATATATCTTCGTTTTGTTGCAATATTATTGAAAATTGATAAAGCTTAAGGCTGTTTTGAAAAAAGTTGGGCATGAAAAGGTTAATGAAGAAAATAACTTGAACTTATCTTAGCACAATTTTTTGTCATATTCTAAAATGTTTCGTTTGAAATCAAGTGGTACAAAATAGGCTTTTATCCTACTAATTATTTCACGCATCTTCATTTCCGTGTCCACTGGATTAGAAGTATGAGGAATATTGTTTTCGATTCCCTATTTCGAAGCTCTCGGCGAGTACCTTCCAATAATGAATACAACGGTTTGGAGCCAGTGAAGGTGATGTGTTTTGGCACGGAATGTCGTTACCCTGTATCAACAGATCCAGAATCACACTGCATCATCGTCCGTAATTAAGTATCTCTCAGACAGTGAAATGTCGCGAATCGAGATGCCATGTTCGTTTCAGATTAAGCAAATATTGTCGAAAGAACGAATTGGCAGTTTTCCTAATACGATAAAATCAAATTGAGATTTATTATAACTTTTCTTAAGGAGGGGGAGGGGGTTAAAGGTTTCAGCGTAAAAAAACAATATTTTTTGCGAATTTTTTAGAACTTTGTGTGAAGTGAATTGATCAAAACTTTTGTGCATTATAGAGTATTATTTCAATAACATTCTGTAATTCTTCCATGCAAAAATATCGACAAACGACTCGGTGACGAAGCTTTTTGTAGAACTGCTCTGGAAAAAACATGATTTGCGGTGTTACCTGTCATTCAAAAACTAGTTAACCGATTTCTTTCAAACTTTGCATACACATTCTCTGTAAAAAATACCAAACCCCAACGTTAAGTTTTTGAGAAAAATTTTTAATTAAGGGTGTTTTTACTCTTTTTAAATAAACATTTCTAATGTTCGCGAAAAATTCCGCCTTTTTGCCTTTCTCATATAGAAAGGTTATGCAATCACTCTGAACCTCGTCAACCTATTTTTTTTGGACTAATATACGTTTTCTGTATTTTAAAGGGCCGTAGCTAGGGGTATGCGGTGAGGAATTAGTCCCCCCCCCCGCATCACCCTTCCCTAAACCCGCCTTTTCCCATCAATTCCCCTCGTATCGAAAACAAAAAAAATTGAAATGTTTTGGACTTTGAAAGTATTTCAAAATTGAAACTTACTTAAAATTTTTTACCAAGTACATCATAGCATCTCAAGTTCATGGCTGTCGATCCATTGTATGTATGTGCAAATAGTATTGAATATGTAATAGACATTCCCTCCATTATATTGAACATAATCAGCCATGGAATCGTAGTTTGGAAAATGAGAAAGACATAATTGCACCACTAGGTGGATTAAAACAGGTTTTCTGAGTAAAAGCCCCTTAATTGCAAAATATCTTAAAAACTTAACATAGGGGTTAGGTATTTTTTACATAGAATGTGTATGCAAAGTTTGAAAGAAATCAGTTAACTAGTTTTTTAATTACAGGTAACACCGCAAATCATGTTTTTTTTCAGAGACGTTCTACAAAATGCTTCGTCACCGAGTCGTTCGTCGATATTTTTCCATAGAAAAATTACAAAATGTTATTGAAATGATGTACAAAAGTTTTGATCAATTCACTTCACGAAAAGTTCTAAGAAAAATCACAAAGAAATGAATTTTTTCACCCCCCCCCCCCCCCAAATGTTTGTGTTCCCCTTTTAGTTATAGCAATTCAAGTCAATTTTTTAAGTTTGCTACTTTCGCACCGACACATGGAATTGCATAACAATTGTTGAAAATCCAGATCCTTTAGGATAACAAAGTGTAACATGTTTCCTTTTTTTAGACATTAAGTTCTCAAGGACATATCTAAAAATATGAAAGAATCAGTAGATTAGAAGCTGTTTGATTGTTATCGTTCAAAACAAAAATTTACCCCAACCACCAGGTTCCCTTGTTGACTACAAATAATATTTCTAAATATCTGAACCTAAGGTAAAGCAATTGAAAAGAAATTTGTAAAAAATAAATAAACGCGATTTATTATCTGATGGACCTTGTGCATGCAACTTTCCATTGCGCGCGGAGACCTTCTTTCGCGGCAGGGAAACGTTTGTTTGTTCGCCTACAGCACTATGGGGCGCATTTAAGTTTCTCGTATCTTTCATGTCAAGGTTATCATCGTTAAAGCTCCTTGGTGCCCGCGATCAGATGTTCTTCCTAGCTTCTTGCACTTACTGGTGACCAGTGTAAACCCGTCATCATTGTTATTGACTTCCTCGCCTATTTTGCTCTCAGTTTTGAAGTGATTGATACTGCTTTTGTGGTTGTCATCATGGCTTGAACAGCTACCACAAACTGGACAATCATTTTTGGTTCAGGTATTGATATTGAAAACTGCGTTTTGGGTTGTATTGCCGTAGATGATTTGGCAATTGGCTGAGGTGCATAACGGCACTGTTTGTTAATAGTGTTTCCACAAAAAAGCGTTAGAAAAGCACGAAAAGAAGTTTCTCTAAGTATCAGGTGTAACCCATTCTACTTCTTCGTATTGCAATATACATTTTGCAATTGGCGTAGGAGGGGTATGCGGTGATATGTCCTAACGGGTGTTCAATAAAAAATGAGAATGATTTCAATATCTTTCTGTGATTACAGTAAAGAGCGTAAATCTCCAAGAGAATTGCTCTCTGGACTCCCTAGAAATGGGTGGCATGTTTCATTTCGCTCGGGTGCTGTCAGTTCAATCGAAGATGGCGTCGAAACAACAAGCACTACGCGAGCGTGTTGTACGGTTTTACGAAACGCATGATTATCTTGGAAAGTAGACCACTTACGAGACGAAAACGTGCCCGTGAGCACAGTTTACCGGATCTTGGCATCCCTGAGCGAGGAGCGGAAAGCTGGTAGCTGCGAAGGTAATGACGAAGAAGAAGAAGGAAGCGTTGAAAAAGCTGTTCGTCAACAAGGACAGAACGAGTTTGCGAAATTATCACTGCTCCCATATCTTGATTCACCGAACCCTCAAGATGGAGGACATCATCTGTCGGAAGAAGACTCGGTCCCCCGAGTAAACGGACGAGCAGATAGCGATCGTGAAATCGCAGTGCTGGTGGATGACGAAGAACTAGCGCGGGACGTCGTTCGTGCTGGACGACGAAAGTTACTTGCCGCTCTTAAAGACCCACATCCCAGGAAATGACAGCTAGTATTCCAGCGACAATTCGGCCACACCCTCCGAAGTAAAATATAAGTTTAAGCATAAATTTGAAAAAAAACAAAAATGTTATGCCCTACATCGCCATATCGGACAGAGGATTTCAAAGCCGTGGTTCAAGCCGTGCGGTCTGGCCATCAATCAACAATTCTTCTGCCGTTCTTAAAGGAGCATCATGCGGATGGCAGATACGTCTTCTGGTCGGACAAGGCGTCTTCCCGATCAACTTGCTCCTGTGCCGTCTCATTGAAAGTTTTTTCGGCTCCCTCAGTGCCCTAATATACAAAAATAATTGGCGGGCCAAGGATACGAAGCAGTTGACCACCAGGATCTGGAATTGTATCCGGAAGAAGGACAACAGCGCCGTCCAGCGCTCTTGTGAGAGCGTCGCGCATAAGTTGCGTTGTACGGCTGACGAGGGCCCCTTCTCCAATATTCATTGTCGTTTTTTTTGAAAAATAAACATTATGTTTTTAATAAAAAATACTGAATTCGTTGATTTTTTTTGTTTTTAACTACATGACTGAAAAAACAGTCATTTTCTATTGAACAGCCGTTAGAGCCTTATTTATATATTTAGTTACATGCTAAGTACAGTCTCTAGTTATCTAGCAACGAGGAGACTCATTAGGTGCATAAACATACGTCTTAGGAATATCTTAATGGCGAATTGCGAGGAAATGTCTAGAAACATACTTTATTGTTTTTTTCATAACAAAAATAAACCAAATAATTTCGGAAAACTGTAAAAAATTAAGAGTAGTAAACAAGCTGATGTTGCAAATAAAAAACTATCGACTGAATTCACGAAAATATGCAAAAATATTGAGCGGACTAAAATAAGCATTAAATGTACTGAAAACCATTCTTTGTATGACGTGCATGCGAGCAATTTCACACGCGTGTCGTGAAATATTTTCGGTTTACAGACGTCACTTATCTATATTGATGATTACGTTTACCCCCACCCCCAACTACCACGATTATTGACTAAAATCAGTCAAGCTAAAGATAACAGCAGAATGGTGTGTATGTGAATTATTAGCGAGATATTGTGAAATTCTGAATAATGCAGATATGCAGATTGATTGATCGAGCCGACATATTTCGCATGTAATACCGCAACCGGACTAATTGAATAAAATGTGACGCAACCGCACGTGAATCCACAGTTAGGGTTCCCCTTAGGATGATGGTGGAATTGATTGATGTCAAATAATTTTCGCGCCAAACCCAAGTGTGCATCCAATAATAGAACGGTGCATGAATGATGTAGATGTGGGATTTTTCACAGAATCCCGCTATGTAGTGGCTTGAATTTTGCAAAAAATGCTCTTTTTTCAGTCCCAGTAGAGCAACCGTTCAGATGGCAGATAGACGTCTCCCGTGATGATAGGTTAAAATTTTAACGCGTCATGTGACGTAGGTATTTACTATAAATAGTCTCGAACGGACCGAAGAGGACGTGTTTGTTTTGAGATTTTTCCTCCGATTCGCTAAAACTTTCCACCTTGAATGTCTCGGATCTGCCGTCATCGGTTTTCGTTTGCCAATCATGTCCCGCAGCAGGTTTTGGACGTCATGCTGTGACGTGAACGGTACGTTTTAGAAATTCATGAACACATGCTACACATGTTTCCAGTAAAACCATTCCGTTTACTAAATGCGGCTTAAAACACCAACTACGGTTCACCTTAAGCTCCGCGAATTAAAAACATTGTGAAACCCTCATTTTTTATATATCAATGACTTCACAGGGGTTCACAGGCGGTATTGGGGCCAAATACGTACAGTCACTTGACTGTGTTATCGTTCGATAAGCCAGCTTGTAACCGTGTCAAACTGATAGACCACAAAGCACTGCTACCGGTACTCTGCTAAAAGTATTGTTTTCAAGTATTACTTCGACACATTCATAAATACTAGATGCAAAATTGTCACGATCTACTTTGAGCAAATAGCGATGTGCCTGATTGGTGCCGGTACCAGGTCACGTGCGAGGGCATATGATTGGCTAAGGTTTCACATACCGGTTAATTTACTGCGCCAATATTTGTCATATTCACGGAACCATAAACAATCTTACAACTGCAACTGTTCTATCCTGGTGGATATCAGGTGCAGGTGTATGTTGCTATATGAAATTAAGCCCGTGACTTGAAACTTTGCGGTTTGAAGTTTCATACTTATTTGCAGACGACTATACAGATTTATAGGATTGGTGGATTGAAAACATTGTACCGTGAAGACGGGTTGCTATGGATACGACTTTCTTTGATTTATTGGAGTTTGGTCATTGGGAACTTAAATAGAAATTGGAAATTATAAACTATAAAAAGTCTTTGATTAGTAGATAAAAATGTTTTCAATAGACTCCAAGGTAATCAGATAGTCTTGGTTTGAGATTAAATTAAATTTTTGGGACTATAGAGACCTTTCGAAGGAAATTAGAAAAAAAATCTTTGCTTCAACTAGTTGGTAAAACAAATAATGTATGTATGTAATTGGTCCCATGATTTAACAAAGAAAAAACTGAGCGAGCGTATGACACAATTGGTTGAAATCGCAACATAGGATGCTGGCGTAGGATTCATTATGACCTTACTTTGGCAATTGGTATTCCCTGAATAGCATCGGAGGCATACAAAGTATTAACGCTGTTACGCGACATCTGACCAATTCGAAACCGATCAGTTTACATCTATTCCCATAGCTGAAAATTGGCGCCAAAACAACCGATAGAGTGAACTAAAGAGCCACATATTTGGTGTTTGGTTCATGACTAACATTGTCGGTGGTCAGTTCTCATGGTAAAGATGGACAAGTTTGTCTTTGACGTGAGACATGCTGGTTGACTTAGGCGATTCGTAGTAATGCTGCCTAAGCTCGACTCCTGCCAGTAGAAGACAACAGATTAGCCTGTAAGATATTGAGCCTGTTTCTAATGACCCTGCCACTTCTAGTTTTCCGATCTGTTTATTTCACATCCTTGCTCTCCCTTGAGTACTATCCCGATCAGAAACACATAACAGAAATATTTCAAAACTATATCTCGCATTGTTACTTGTTATAAATTTCTGTTATTTTAACTACTAACGAGACCAAATTTATAACAAAATATGTTTCAGAAATTGTGTTCTGTTATAATCTTGCTACTTCATTCTGATCGGGATGGCTCTAAATTTTCATAACTTTCCCTTCTCAGTAATCTTTAACTAATTAAATTTTGTTAAAAAGTAAAAAAAACTAATAGTTTCTCGATGGGTGATAGAGGATCATAGTTGGTGAAAAGATCGTCTTATACATACCATCAAATTTCAACCGTTACAGAGTAACTGAAATTTTGGTTATAATGAATTAATTTTTGTAACTCAAAAATTATACTTTGAATTGGCATCTCATTGGAATGTTGATAAAATTTCCCATTGCATTGTGTCATACAAATATTGTTAATACTAGAATAAATTCGTTACCTAGATCAGCTCATATTTATTATTGCAAAAAAAAATTTCAATTGTTCGGGAAAATAACAATTGCAATTATTCGGGTAAATAATTGTTTCAGAAAATGGCATTTGGTAAAGAGGCACTCGGCCTAATGACCACTTCGGTCAATTAACCATTTCGGTCAAACGGAAGTCCGCCTTAGTGTTCGGTCCAACGGTATTCGGCCAAATGATACCCTACTTGAGATGTAAGCTCTATTTGTTATGATGAAGAAAAAGAAAATTAATCAGACCTCTCGTCGCAAATACGCCTTTCATTGGATGGGTTTAACATGAACTATAGCAAGACCCTGATTATTTTGAAAGGTCGTGTCACAGAAATATTTGACCCGGAGGTTAAGAGCTTCTTGATGGTGGAAATAGTACCTCGGAATTGCCCTACCAGGCGGCGCTAGCCCGAATGCAAAGATTCAACAAATGTTTAATTCATTTTTTATCCCATCATCGAAATTATTATTTAGATGTGTACTGTCTTTAGCAAAGTTGCTCGAGAGATCTAGGTCTACCACTGATTGGTTTGGGATACTCTTACTATGCGGCGCTAGGAAGCGTACAAGTTTTCAGGACATGGTAGAATATGGTATGTCTCAAAAGACTAATAACTTAGGAAGATGATGTTTTCGGCAAAGGACAAATGGAATTAGACTCGCTAGGTGGCACAAGTGAGCATGTAATATTTTTAAAATTCCTTATCTTGAGATCATGGTAATTTAGAATCATTTGATAATATTTATCCCCATAGAGGGTGTTAGGAAGAGAACAACTTCCAGTACATGTTATGTTAAGTTCTCTATCACAGGTATAATAATTTAGGAAAATTATGTTTTCTCGAAAGTTTTTGAGGAGGATAAGAGCTGTTTGATAATGTTAACATTCAATTGGATGTCAAAGTGCAAGGCGGTGCGTTATTTTGTTTAATTTCTGTATCTCGAATTCATGGTCATTTAAAAGGGTGGTGTCTTCAGTAAAGTTGTTCGAGAGGTTAAGGACTATTGGATGATGGTAGATTAGTTTAGAATACACTCACTATGCGACGACGATGATCCAAAGAAGAGTTTAAATTTCTTGCACTAGACGGCGTCAGCGATTTTTTTTTTGATTTTCGTATTTTCAGCGAGATATAATATATAACGGGAAAAAGTCACTATATCACAGATTTATTGCACTATAAATAGGGTAAAAATTACTATATAACAGATTTATTACACTAATATCCATCTAGCGAATTTAGACTATATTAGATCAGGAGAGATTTGGAAATATAATATACGTGGAACAGCAAATCTCTGGATCATGAAAGTAGATAGTAGTATTAAAATCATGCTCTAGGAATAATGCCATCATGTTTTACCACCTGGACAATCTGTGTGATTCACTTTTTCCCTAGCTCCTCACTGAGGTTAGATTTAAAATGATATGGCATCTGTAATTAGATTTTCCTTGGACCTTCTGAAAGAATCGAAACATAAGTACTAAAGATGCTAAAGATATCGAATTGAAAACGCCTTGTCAGCAACGAATCGAATATGGGCGACAAAATAATTTTATACCCTAGACCTAAAGTTTTCTGAACCGTTCGTATTGTTAAGTGTGTGATTTGCTGAAAAACCTAGCACCCGAGGATCGCTTCTGTCTGACTTTTTTTAAATCGAATTACATATAGGTACATATCATTATTGATAATGGAAAAAATATTGATTTTAGAAGATTTAGTAATGGAAAAGAAATTTAGATTATGCAGAATGACTGTGCAATCTCAATTTATGTAAACCGCCATTTTAACAGCAAACAAGGTATCCTAGTCGAACTTTCAAATTGTGTTTGCTGTCTATGTCGGTCTTTGTGTATAGTAGAGGGACAAGAAAAAATAACCCCCAACGGACCATCCCTGAGTCGATTCCCAGTACCATCGGGAGTGTCTGCTCTAAATTTGAGCTAAATTGGACTAGTCTAGCTACCTGACCAATGTGTTTGAAATTTGTAGTGGATTTTTCGGTAATTTACATGGAGATAGCTTTCATTTTCACCACTAGTTGGCACTGTATACTTCAATTTATCACTGCAAGTGAAAATAAGAAAAATGAGTGTGTTTTATACAACTTTACCGAAGACTGTAAATCAATCCAACAAACTTGAGAGAAGTTATTCCAGTGAGTCTATATCGCATATGGTCTAACAGCACTTGGTGGAGATTCCTACGAAATTTATGTTCTTTTGTGAGGTTATGGTTGTGTTTAGCTGAATAGTATTATTGAAAGAATTTGAGTACATGAAATAAGTTATTTTTAACTAGAAAATTTCAATTCTCCATTTCACCGCATAGGCGGTGCCAATACTAATTTCTCTATGAAAAGAGATAGAAATTAGGCGTCTTCTACTAAGTTGTTTTTCAGTAATTTTTATGAGCATGTCCATATTCTATCTCTCTTCCTTTAAAAGTTATGGTATCCGCCCTCTATGCGATGATATATGGAACAATAATTTTGTAGTCAAAAGATGACTCATATCATGGTACTAAAATGGTTGTATTTTGTGATGATGTGTGACGACAGGGGGGTAGGGGGTCATGTCATGCTACGTAGCTTTTTTAAAGGGGAATAGGGGTTGACCTAATATCACGACAACCTTACCCGTTTCATCTAACTAATATCGTTTTTTATTTTATGTTTATTTTTTACGGGACAAGGGGGGGGGGGAGAGTTACCGTCAAGGATGACCCCTAATGAATGAATGCTATGGTGGGTGATGGAAATCATATTTCCTCTGCATTCAAACTTTTGATTCTGCGTGAAACTTCAATCAGCTTGATAGTGACCGAATGTGGGAGGCGTTAAATCTGATTGCTGGTTCCAGTAAATTCATGCAGAAACGAGTAATTGAATTTGATGTTTTGCAACAGGTTCCATTTATCAATTTATCATGCAGAAACGAGTAATCGAATTTGAGGTTTCGCAACACCGCTGCTAAGCGGCGGTATTGCCTCCAACGTACCAACACTCAAATTTGATTTTGGAACTAAACTTTGCTCACAACTTCTTTGTCGGCATCGATTAATTTGTCAAAGGAAAATAAATTTACCAATATATTCGAAGTTTCTTAGTACGACCTTCCAATCAATAGCAGCTTCAAGATCAATTAACTTGGTGAAATTAAGTAATGCAATATAATCAATACATTTGCGATAAAAATATCTATAAACTAAATTAAATTAAATTGCGGAGAATTTACGGTTTAAAAAAAATCCGTGCCATTTTGGCAGGCCGCATTTAGACGCGGAACATTTTCCCAAAATGCGAGATTGTCCCGTGAAATGCGGAACGTCTCGTCAATTTTGTTTCACCAATCAACAAACCCAAAGATAAGCTGACGTCCATTGCGACCTGTCATATGTATTCAGTTAATTTCAATACAACTTCCTAATTCGTCGGTTGGTACAAATAAAACTTCGAACGAGAAAATTAACTTCCACTAGTTGTGTACAAACTCTGTTTCCAGGCAAACATATCGCTCACTTATATTGATTGGTGTCATAGTTCTGGTTGCCTCATATTTTGGGAGCTGCGTGTGTCACCCACTATTCTAGTCACCATGTTGCTCGGATCGACTACATCTCGAGTGCTATTAGTTGTTGGGTGATTTTTTTCCTCTCGCTAAACGGAAACAATGCAAACATATCCGACAGAGAGACGATCTTTACGGGCCCACACCTTTCGATGATTCAAACCGCACCCAGCAGCCGCCGTTTGTTTGGATTGATCATTGATACAAATCAAATCGCGCGGCTGCCAATGCTCGGCAGTCAGCGTGGCATGGAAGTCAATTTTGTAATCGGTAGTGAACACGCAATTTTCGTGAACCACAACCGCGTTCTTTGACCGAGAGGTCCAATGGTAATAGAATTAATTAATTTCGACCGAGAGCGGCGCGATTAAACAATCGTAACATGTATGCGTTGGGTGAACAAAGTGTGAGTGCCACTATCGGCAAACGGAAAGTTCACTGTGTGGACAGTGTTGTCGAGTTGACCGGCCTCTAATATCGGTGATTGTTCTGTTGCTTTATATTTTAGTAGGTCATTGAGGTTGGTCTCCTGTTTTGGGGAGTGTGACGGATTTACTTCGATGGGGGGTATGTGCAATTGTACATGTATTAATGCGAGGGTATAAATATCAAGCCACCCTCATTTTTTAGAAGTAGATTAATCCTTTAGCAAGGATTTTCAGTGTGCTTATTCAATATGTCTTTGTTGCATATTGGGAATAAAGCGATATTTAAGTGCTTGCCATTTTTTCCTGTTTATTTGACACGGCTTAATGCGTTAGCATAACTGAACCGTGGGTCTTAGAAAATTTTTACAATATGTAGAAATTAAAATATACTCTCAACTATCCAGAGGGTCTTGTTGACGCAGGTTACTGCTGCGTGTTGAGATCCTCTTCCTTGGTGGTGAAAATTGAGGTACGTTGTCTGCCCCACATTGAGTGTCATTCGGTCCGTCTTCTCTCGCGTTTTCGTTCACGTCCATATCGTCATCGGTACTGCATTCATGATGCTCACGGTCGGATGTTCGTGTTTGTTTCTTGTGCTTCCAGGTCGCTGGTGTAAATCCTTCTTCATCGCTGTATGATTCTTTATTGATGATGTTGGTTGTTGGTTTGGAAACTTTTGTTGTAATTGTTGTTACTTCGATGTTGGTAACGGCAGTTGGTTTAGTGGTGCTGGGTTCGATAGTTGTTGAGCTGGTGTTTGTGCATGCCCGGTCCGCAGTCGTTGGTTTACCAACCGGTTGTGGTTTAGCATACGAAGAATGTATACCGGCTTTGGTCGAATCACGTGGAATTTCTTTAGCAGTATCTGCGCAAGGTTTTCCGTGGTGTAGCGGCTGATCGCAATATTGGCACGCAGGAATCTGCTCTGGATACGTGACTAGTGATCGTTGAGAATGTGTAATACCTTGAGGGCATTTGCCTGAAAGCTGAAGTACGAAGGAATAGGTTTTGTCGAACGCATTCTCACCACACGAACGCCGTTGCGGAGTCCTGGGAAGAAGTTCCTCCAAGTATCTTCTAATACTACTCACTTCTCCGTACTTTGACATGATTTTTTTAGGATAACGGAGGAACTAGTACGTGGTGCCAGGTCACGTATCTTTATTTCAATACTGTCAATATCTGTATACGTTGGGATATTGTATAAAATGTCATTACATTCGACGACGTGTTTCATGTTGTTCTGGGAAGCGAATGATTCTGCTTGACTAATGTTTTTGAACATATTCAGTACCACATGACGTAAATGGTGGAATTGCAGCGCATTAACTTCTGCTACGTTGAGCTTCATGTTCACCTTCAACAATTTCTCCACTTCACGAATCGATGGTCTTACCGGACATTTCGAGAAGTCAACAGCAACACATACTCTTGCTTTGAGTAAAAATTTCTGAAGTGCCCCCCCCTATTTTTCACAAAACATGTTTTAATTTTATTGCTTAGGTACCCCTAAACACCTTCATGAAATATTTTGTCGTTAATCAAAATATTTATAATAAATTTAGTTAATTGAAAGTTTAGGCACCTTTTTATTATAATATTTTTTACAGCCAATGTTTATTTATTTATTTATTTTATTTTCAGTAAAATGCAATTTTAAATGGTTTCTTCATGCGATATTCATACCGTTCAAGTTGTAAAATGTTGTGTATATTATCAGCTTTGAATTCCAAGGAAATTTTTTTTGGGCAATCATAACAACGCGCGAGCGAAACAGTCGCTGGTCACCAACCTTGGGACTCCGGCATAATGCACAAACCCTAATGCTATCCCTGGCTATGATAGTGTCCCCGGAAAAACACATGATTATCGCATTGGCGACAGTGATCGTACCACTGCTTCTAAAGCGAGATCACATACAGCCGCAGATGAAATGTGTTGGGTCGGCCCTGTTGTTTACCACCAAAAAATAATAGAGTCCAGTGTAGTTCCCAGAGATTAGCAATCGTGTTTTTATCAGTCTACCTCTAACCAACCGTTACGATACATAGTCTAATTTCTAAAGGGACCCGATCCAGCCATAACAGTAGTCTTGTGTGCATTGTACGAAGTACAGGGGATATTGTTACTTAAAATCGAGATGAGTGAGTCTCAGAAACAAAACGTCGTACTCCGGTTAAAATACATGTTGCAATTCTGAGCAATGGAATCTGCTACACATACCACTTTTTACGCATATCAAGGGCAAATTAATATGTACCAGTTATGTCAACATAACTGACGACATATATTATAAACAGGATTTTCGCGTATATGTGCCCGCCCACAAAGTTGAGATCGACGAAGTGGTCACCGGTTCGTATTTGTCGTAGATCTACTGCACAGCGTTGGCCGTTTCAAGGACCCTTTTATCATGTGAGCGAAGATTTCGAATGGTAAAGACTCGATGCGGTAAGAGCGCACAGAATCTTTAGGGTGACTCTTGCATTAGGAGTGTTGAAAAACTACTTTGGGGAGAGTCCACGTGATATACTACCATTCCCTGCGAGCAAACATTGCCCGGAGAATCTGAATCGGTCCCTTAAAATGCGCTCTAAGCATTGTTTTGCAGTAAAACTGCAGAAAGCTACACAAAATACGCTGTCTTGGCGCAGGAAGTGTGCAACTCCGACATCCCCTTGTGGAGACATCTGATGCTGTATCTAAAATGAGATTATTTGATACAAAGCCTAAACAAACATTCTTTGATCTTTGTAATTTCAAATCCAACGAGGAGTTTCCAGCGCTTCCTTTGAACACCGAAAATCTCGGGTGGTTCAACGTTTCAACAAAAGATTCAACTTGGCGCTGGACTGGGTGTGCTTATGTTGAGCACCGGACACTTTGTGTTATTGCGGAGACTTAAATTCTCAAAGTACGACATGGAGTTGTCTTCTCCATTTTTTTTTTATTTTGATTATAGGGATGTCAATCTTAGGGTCATTCGCCCATTTTTCCGTTTAGGAAAATCTCTGTAGTAAAATCTCAAACCCCATTAGCGGGGATAGGAATCGAACCCAGGTGAGCTACGTACAAGACAATCAATTTACCAACTACCATATGATCGCCTTATTTCTTCACGATGAAGTTTAGTAGGCGGTCTATTTTACTGCCCTTGAATGTGGTCTGTCCCATTTATGTTTCTATGAACTTGAGAAAATGATAGAATTTGCAGCAATTTTCACTATTTTTCAATTTGAAGTCTTTGCATTTGAAATTTTCGTGTCGCACAATTCCAATACGTTCGTTATTATTTTTTTATCTATTTTACATTTGAGAACACCATTAATTGTGAAAACAAATCTGAATAGGACTGACATGGCCGCAACGTGGTCTTCTTGCACCATTGATGAAGTCTCGGTTTTGCGCCCCTTAGCATTCTATTTCAGTTCGATTTGAGCATCAATTTAGTGTGTACATGCAAATGGCAATGCGATTTTGATTTTTTTAAACTTATTCCTGTGGGATGCTTGTGTAGCACAGGAACCCCTGATAAAAACTCATCTACGACAATAAAGTCCATCACTCCTTCCGAATATCTAGACCAAGCGTAAGCCTCCGTTACAAAAATCTTATTTATATTCTAATTTCAAGATAGCTTTCATTTTTTCATAAGAAACTATTCTTCTCCATTGTGTATATGGTATTTCATTCCTAGTTTTAAGATATTAGTGAAATTTCCCATAAAACTTGTTCCTCCTCTTGTATATTAATCTTTATTCTTAGTTTTAAGCTAGCTGTAAAATTTTTCTCGAAGGTAACTAACCCATTTTTTATATATATCAAACGAGATTGCTAATTTTAAAATAGCTGTAAACTTTTTCATAAAAATATTGTTCTCACTCTTGCGTATTATATTATATTTCTAGTTTCAAGATGCCAGCAAAAGTTTTCCTCTTACTAAAAAAAATATTACAAAAATACCTTACCTTCTAGTTTTAAGATATCTACAATGTAAAAGAAATAATTTGGCACCGTCAAGCTAACACGTTTATGCCTATCAAATAAACTAACTGAATAAAAAATAAAATCCAATAAACACAGACGCACATTTATTTCACAATTAGTGGCTGATGATCAGATAATAACGAGTGACCAACCAGTGAAATTTGTGCCGAATGCCTCCAAATCGACAACCAGCACTATGAGGCTGAAAGCTATTTCCAAAGTCAACAGATTCTTGTTATCTACAAGTGGTGCAATCAAAGAAAAATATCCAACGACAAACACTAAGTCAGTATTGACTATAACGTTATCGACGAACGCACAACTGCTTCCCTTCCGCGGGTTTCGAGTGGATGGGCATAGCGTAGTTGGTAAATCGAATGCCTTGTACGCAGCCCAAGGTTCGATTCCCAACCCCACACATAGGGTTCGACGAGATGTTTCTAAAAGAGATGTTCTATGAGGTGAATGACACTAACGATAAAATTTATAGAATCGAAACAAAAAATGTTCCAAGAGCAATAGCGCACTAGCTCGAACGGGTACCCATTTTTATATGAATATTACAATGCAATTAACAGTGTCAAATGTGATATTTCATGTTTTACTTTCTTGCTTCAATATTTCGTAAGTGTGAATTACCCAAATCAACTTTTCAATCAATTTACTAATGTGTTTATAGGCTACATTTGTCATTAGGAGATGTATCACTAATATAAAACATCCATTAGGCCCATTGTTTACAAACAACATTCAGCAGCCAGTATACAATAACATCGCAAAATGGTAAACAGTGCGGACTGGTTCACAACTTGGCCACACTGCCACCCATATGAGTCACGATCGTACCGACTTATTTAATCGCACCAGACATGGGATCTACAACTCAGACTTTAACAACTGTACAAGCGAACATCACGACGGTCAACAATGTTCGTTATTATAGACTTAACGAGGAGCGGTGGCACACGCGGCATGTGATTTACTACGACGAACGGGGTCACGAAGCAGTTCATTCGTCGGTGCTAGAACCGGATTGAGATTCGATTAATGCACCATTGCATCTGAGCGATGCACTGTCCTTCGCTGAGGTCGACCGATTGCCGGTCTATTGTAATCAATTGACTCGCAACTACCACGGCAATTGAGTTTTGTTTTTTTTTTGTTTTGTTTTGCCTGCTACAACAGGTACCTTGATCTCTTTGCCACTTTGCCGGTGCGGTGATAATGTTGCCACGCCAACCACGCCCGAAGAGCACACCGGTATAGAGGGGATATAGCAAAAGAATGTGATCGTTCAATTCATTCAATGTGATGATGTATTGGTGAAAGAGTCATTGCACCGCTACTAGCAGTTTCTAGTTGAATATTCCGCGCAAGGGGAGATTCCACCCTATTTCGTGACAAATTGTTGCGCCTTCGGGTAAGGTTGACTAACTATGCCTCTTATGTAGGTGCTAGTTGAGTAATTTAAGGAGAAGCAGCAGAAAGCCGTAATTGTGCCACTATGAAGCTGGTCGGTTTGGGCTAAACATTTGTATTTATAAGCAAAGTTACCGGTGTTTTTATTACTGAGTAATGAATACATCCATCGGTATACGTAGCGATGAATAACAGATAGAATGTAAGAACGGACAGTAGGAACTCCCAGATTTAGTTGATGGCATAACTGGTACGAAAAAATCCCATAGGGATTTTCCTAGATTTGTGCAAAATTGATACCGTAGTTCATGGTATAGTTTAAAGATTTGCCGAAAGTGGGATTAATACATAACTTAATATCCCAGAAAACGTTATATATTGACCAAATCAAGATTAAGGAATAACTGAAAACCTAAATTGATAACTTTATAAAAATATCCTGCGTCAAAAAGCGCCCCGCAGATGGTAAGAAGATTTTTTTGACTGTAACACAGATTTCAATGTGGCAATTCTGACGATAGAATATAATGCCGCAGCATTTTTATGTTTCACAACCGTTTTATACATCAAATGACAATTTAATTCTCGGATTAAGCCTTGCATTCCCGTCGCACATAGATTTGTTTCTTCGTCGGCGTCGTAAATAATTCACCGTGATAGCTCTACTTTTCTTGATTACTTTATCGTGGCTTCAACGCAAATACCTCTGAAAAATTACTTCTTACAAAGGTAGCCCCTCCGACGGGACGGTCGTTACAGTAACAGTTACGACTTGGTTTGTTTAACTTCACAGCTTTCTACATGTGTGATCTAGTAGGTATGCAGTGATGTCATTTCTGCGTGGTTTTTCGAAGATCTATGAATTTGAGTCTTTTCTACACGTGTCAAGCGATTCAAACCTAGGAAAGGGTTTGCCTTGCGATGAATCTTCAAAAACTGCATTGAGCTACAGGAATTCCACAATATTTTTTTCTAATAACGAATAAAAGCGACTATTCACAACATCCCCATCGTGTTTACTCAACTTCAAACTGCTTTTCAAAGTTTGTTATCTAGTGGTGCAATTATACTTTCACATTTCTCCAAACTATGATTTAATAGCTGGTTCAATATATCATTGTGGAATTGTCTATTATATCCTTATTACACTTGGTAAATATAGGCATCAAAAATAAATCCTCCTTTGAAAAAAAAATTATTTCAAGTTTAAATAGGAATTTCATATGTTACCGAACAGTTCAGTCTATTTATTCGGAACCATATATGCGATCCATGATAGATGATAATGTGAGTTTGTGAATATTGATAATTCGCAATTTTCTGATACACTTCTGGAACCGCTATAATGGTCAATGTGGCCAATGATACTTCGGCTGGCCGTCAGTCGTCTAGAACTGCAAATGCAAGTTGTTTGAGACACATTTTAGCAAAAAGATTACTTTTTTGCATTCATCGCGGTATCGTTTTGAGTCGGAACTTTCCATGTGACCGCACGCCACAACTCGTGACTCCGGAACCGGAAGTCGGATCGAGATGAAATTTAATAGCCATTTATGGGGATGAAACACCATTCCATTTGAGACTAAGTCGGTCAAGCCAACTCCGAGAAACGGATGCCGGGGTTTCAGGAACCAATGATGCTGGCCAACAGGGTCAAAGAGACTTTGAATGGCTGTTAGTGACCTAGTAATGCAAATCCAATTATGGTCACATTTTGGAAAAAATCACCTTTCTACATTCATCGCAGAATTCGCTAAAATCGGGATTTGCTGCTTGATCGTACTCATCACTCTTTAATTCTGGAACCGGAAGTAGGATCCATTGGAAATTGAATACCAGTCGATGGGATCGTTGTACCTTTCATTTGACACTAAGTTTGTGAAAATCGGTTCATCCATCTAGGAGAAAAGTGACATTTTTGGTCACATACATTTGTTGTACTCCACGAACTGAATAGCTATACCTTTCTACTGAAAAAGGCAAAAAGTGGAGCGAAATATATGAAGGTCTTAGATGTCATTTTAGAGTATACATTACTTCGTAAGATATGTTCATAATAATATTCTAATAGCATTATTTAATTATTATCATCGGTGTACACCGTACAGATACCTTTTAAAACTATATGTTTCTTATTAAGAACTTATATCTATGCGTAGCATTATTAAAATCAAACACTTAAAGAAGTTTCGTTAAATCTGCGGCAACATCTTTCAGTGGATTATTTACGAAGAACACGGGGAAGTGCATACAAATTAACGCCCGAGAGATCTGGACTGTCGATATTACCTGACAGCAAAAAACAAAAACTCTTTGCAGGAAGATACAGCGAGTCGCAAGAGTCTGCAGACCGAGTAGCATTCATCTATCGGCATAAGGAGGCAATACAACTGGATCATTCCGTGGAAGTTTCCTGAGAGCGAATCTCACAAAACATCTTTGTATACGTTCTAGTCGGAAACTTTGTACGGTATAGTATGGTGCACACACTTGCACAGCATACTCCAGAACACTTCTGATCAAGGCATAGTAAAGTGCTTTTAGTGCGTAGAAATCATCGAAGTTCGCCGTGTTCCGCTTTGAGAAGCCCAGCATTCCGAAAGCCTTAGCAGTTGTCGTGGTGATATGGTCGGAAAAGTCCGAAACAAATTACTTTGCATTTATTAACGTTGACTTCCATTCCGTTAAACGTACACCATTCTTAAATAAAACCGATATCTTCTTGCAGCACTACGGCGTCAAATGCCAAAACCTAAAAATATGTTTTTTCCTTTAACATGTCAAAACCTTAATTGATTTATTTGATTTGAAATATAAGATTTTGTTGAAGGATCAATATTGTAAAACCAATGCTTTGACTTCTAAAACAAACAAACAAAAACTAGTTTACATGTAAATTTGAAATATTTTCATCAAAGATTTTTGTTTCCACAGGCACTCTTCGGTAGCCAAACATTGCATATTCCGATTCCTTATTATTTCAAAAAGAGATGAAATATTACGTAGGAACATGATATAGTGGGACCCATTGTTTTGTTAAGCATTTATATACAACGGTGTATCCCATAAAATGTGTTTATTTTATTTTTAATTTATATATACTATAAGCTATTAACAAAAAGTTATGTATTACACCCACCTTCCAGTATGTAGAACATATTAAGTTAATTATTTACAGTTACAATATGCGAAAGTTAAAAAATACTAATTTTAAGGTTAAACTGCCGAAGAACAACGATTTCGACTAATAAATAAATCTACAGTAGAACACGGTATTTTGAATAAAATTATTCGAAAGTCAATGTTCTAACTTACTTTGCTGAAGATGTCACATACCTAAAAAAATTTAAATTATGGAATTTCGTTGTGATTTTCGGTTTACCTAGGTTCGCTATATAAGGCCTCAAACAGGTATTGTCCCATTTGAATACATTTGTAAATCTAACCCTATTGGTTGAACCGAACAAAAGAAAAATTTGACTTTTGTGGTCGTATGGTTGAAGTCTTCAGAAAAGTAGTAGAATATATTATATTGAACAATTTTGTTGAATATTCCAGTTTAACCTCATAACTTTCCGATGTTGTAATCGTAACTGATTTATTCAATATGTTCTACATACTTGTCGGTGCGTGCTTATAGTGTATATAAATTAACAATAAAATAAATACATTTTATGTAATAAACCGTCGTATATCGGTCTTCCAAACAATGAGTCTAATTATATCCTGTTTCTAAGTAATATTCTGCTGAAAAGTGTCTATGAAAACAGGAATATTTGATGCAAGTAGTGCAAATTTACATGCAAAATAGTTTTAGAAGTCGAAACATTGATTTTGTAATATTGACACCTGCAGCAATATGGTGTAGTTAATTGACATCTACAAGTTTGTAGAACATATCAAAGTAATCGATTGAGGTTTTAACATGTTAAAATAATAAAACAATTTTTAGATCAAAATAAAACAATTTCGTCTCGAAAATTAAGTCAGTTGTCTGTGGTGTCTTCGACAAAAATTTTCATAACATAATCTTCTTTAATTTTGCCGAAGATATCTATCCCCTGAAAAAAATTCTTGATTTGTTTTTGTTCTACTTTAAACCAATCAAAAATTTGCTTATTTACAAAGTTGCAGAATAACATTATTAACATATCCTACGAAAAACTGCAGGCTCTAAAATGACTTCTAAGGCTACAAATAGCTTTTGTCCCACATTTTTAAGATTTGTTCCACTGTGGCATGGTCCGTACCAGGAGGTGTCCTTTTACAGGTTGACGAAGGGTTTAGTCGTATTGTAGCAAACCGAACACCATTAGCAATGTCGGGAAAAAAAATTCTTCAAGGGTTTGTTTTTAATGGATACTACTTCACCGCATTGCGACATTATCTTGAGCCTTGCTATATCAGGTACCCGTAGGTAGACTATGTAGCCGTCTGTTGTATATTTCCATATAGACGGAAATCCTGACCTTAACGTTATCATATTCAACGAAGTATTTCATATTGTTCTTGTGGATAAAGCCATCTTGTATGATTCGATTTTCGAATTACACCAGGACTACAATTCTAGCTCCACTTCTCGCACTGGAGGGCGAATTCTAATAGTTTGAAGCCTACGATCGCTGGAAGACTACGCCATAAGGTAAGCTCACAATTAAAATAAATAAAGTTCGTATAAGACTTCTAAAGCTCGCTTTTTAACCCGTTCCGGGACCAATGTCGTCGAAGGTTGAAAGTAGACTCATTATTATTACTATTAGCAGTAACAATCTGGTTGTTGAGGAGGCATAAGGTTAATGAGAAATTGGGTCATTAAACTAAGAATAAAATTCTTTTTTTTATACTTACACCGATGGAGCCCATCTTGCTAAATATTACAATAAATATTTTCAACACTTAAAACTTCAGAAAAAGTTTTCAAGTAATTTCTACGAAAATGTAAAAAAGGTCCTCATTTGACACTATCAGTCTTCTTTCACAGTGAATTTAGGCACATATGTTAGCATTTTGACAGTTATCCCAGCAAAAGCACGAGGATCGTGGTAGTTCAATGGAAGGTGTGGTCCAAATAATTCAATTTCATAATTTTTGTTTTTTTTGCGCACGAAAAAGTGAAAAAGTTCGATTGCGTATCTCTAAAATTAGCTGCATCAGGAATAATCAAAAACAGTACCTGTCTTAACCCATTCATGCCCATGTTGTTTGTTGACAACAACGTTTTTTAACAGCTATAACATTTGAATAAGGCAAAATTTGCTCACAAAATAATTAAGGCTAATAAATGTGACTATTGCCTTTCATTTGAGTATTAATAGTTTCAAAGGCCAGCTCTAGAACTGAAGTTATTGCAATTATTCTGATTGGATTCCGATGGAGCAGTGCTGCCAGGAACAGTTTACGTTGACGACGGAAAATGAATTTTTCATATATCTTCGTTATGTTGCAATATGATTGAAAATAGATAAAACTTATCAATTTAAACTGTCTTTGGCTACATTTTCCACGCAATTGGACGCACAGCGAGCGAAGCACCTATCTTTATGAAAAAGGCTTTTCGTGTTTCTTAACCCTAACATTTTCAAGGAAAAATAGGTTTGAAACCCTACATGCACGAGACAAAAGTTGGGTATGAAAAGGTTAATGACCCAATTCATTTCAGTGGCGTCGGTGATGGGTAAATTTATCTTTAATCTATTATTTTAAATTTGGGGAGAGTAGAGATATATGAACCACGGAGTTAGGTGAACCAATGAGGATATTACGTAAACTTTTTACGATTTTTGTGCATACTTCATGTGTTTTGGTAACTCTATCGGTGCCTCTACCGTCACACGCATTTGCGATAACATCAAATGTTTGCTCTTGAAAAGTTTCGCGACTACCTTCGGTTAAGAACATGCCAACTGTGGTTGTCCACAATTTCTCTTCAAATTGAACAAATACCATTATTCTAAGTTAGTCGAGGCTGTGATGACTCATATAACCCTCGAACCCAGTTTTTCACTTTGCTCGACAAATCTACATCCTAAGATACTTAAGTTCCGGTTGTCCTGTGTGCCGAGATGAGCGCCAATCGAAGAGTCACAAAGAAGTTCTGCATGTTTATGGCACCCACTTGAAAATTAAGTCAAAAATTTCGGAATTTTTTACTTTACGTCACTTAAACGTAACCCTCATTCTATTTTATTTTTGAAAAATCGGAAGAAAATTTTCAGCAGCTAGATCGAAAAATAGTGCCCTTCAAAACCCATAATTGTAATATGGAATCTTAATGGGCAATATTGCCCAGCTCCGAGTCTAGACTCACCCGGGAATGGGTGCCAACACCTGTAGCGATCTCGTGCGGGCGATAGACTCACGTTGGGCCTCAAAGAACGTCATTTCTGCGAGGTATTGTAATAGATTGCTAAAGGTTTGCCAAATTCCACTCGTAAAAAATGTAAATATATAAGTTCCACGCCTTTCACCACTACACTAACAGCGGGTCAAGTATGTTGCTTTGTACAACGTGTACAACAGAGCAATATGCACGCTAGCATTGGTACTCGCGATTTTGACAGATCGTTTAAGGCAGGTAACTGCACTGAAGCCACTAAGCCAAACACCACCGTAAAGTTCTGAATCGTGGCTAGAATACTGCAACAGTTGCAGGGTCACAGACGACTCCGGCACTTACCCCATGATCCTGCGGTACGGCCGAGAACGGTTCCTTCGTGGGAGTTGTACAGGATCTTGCGAAATGGAATTGGTGGTGGCCTTTCTCGCGCAAACACTGCTTTCTGCTCTTCCTCGGCTTGGTGGAGTGGGGAGGCGTGCTTGGACATTTTAGTGCGGTGGTTTTCTCAGTTACTGATAAAACTAGTGATTCAAACGAAAAAGCCGTACGGATAACAAACTTTCACGAGCAATTGGATTCTTTTCACGTAGCACCACAGTACACACTTCAAGGCCACGAACAAATCACTTTAGCTGGTCTCGGACGGGGTGCGGATTTTCTAGAGCGAAATGACACGGTCGCCTCGACGGTGGATGGTTTTGCACGTAAATGAAATTGAATTTTAAGTAATTCTGGGCCAAATTTAGAACTCCGAGACCACACTCACGAGTCCGAGTCACGACAGCTTCTCACTATTATATATCACTTTAATATTCAAAATTCCACACTGTATTCTGTCTCAGGCGCGAAAAACGAGAGACGACCAAATATAACGACCGAAAAACCCTATGCACTTTTCGGTGGGCGAGAAAGACGTACAAAAAAGAAGAGGAACTCGTATTTATAACAAGACAAAAATAAAGCTCAACTAAAGATATATTCTATTACAAAGGGAGTTCTCAATTCGCGAAACCGTCCAAACAGGTCTCCGATCGCGAAGAAACTGTATGTATTGTTGATGCTTCAACGATCGTTCTGCCAGTAAGCAACTTTTCTTCTTTGTCGCTACAACCATCGAGGGGAACACCAATACAGCCAGCGTGTATTAATAGGGTTGCCTTCTTGCTAACTGTTATCCACAATCATTCTTATGATTAGCTATCGATTGCGAATCAAGGGTCGATTACTCACCATTTGTTAATCGTGGAAATCTGGCAACCCTATTTAGACTCGCGCTATCAGTTACAAATACGTGTTGGAAAACCAGTTTCCTTTACCCTCGTATCGGCGTAACGCTTTCTATTCCTGTATAAGACTCGTGGTACGCAGTGTTCATTGAAACGAATACTACGGAAGGTGGAAACCCCTTTTCATACGCAGCAAAACACTAGCATAAGAAGGATATGTTTTTATTCTTCTCTGCGGTGCTGTGCTACGCATGTGTAACAGCCGAACGCATAATACATACCGACAAAGGCAGATAGAGGTAGCATAAAACGGCAAGACAGATTCTTGCCCAGGTAGGTGGGTGCTCCACCGAAACGCGTGTGGCGCATACTACCACGTTTTAACGGTAAAGAGGAATGAACGTAGCAGAATGAAGGAATGAACTTTCATCGCACGGGGATTGCATGGCGGCTGCATGGCGCCTGAATGAAGCTCTGTTCTGTACGGACAGCGGCCCTCTGTATTTGATAGTGGGAACATGTTTTGAATTGATGAAGTGAACTTGTTTGAGGCACCCCAAAATTCGGTATGCTTATTGATTGTTAGCATTACATTAAGAAATGTTCAGTCGGCGGTTAGTTCATGTAGCTCCAAGAACAAAAATGGAAAGAGGAAGAAGTTTGAATGTTTTTGCCTTTCTCATATAAAGAAAGGCTATGCAATCACTGTAAAAATCGACTTTTTAACCGAGGCTCGGAGGGCCGAGTATCATACACCATTCGATTCAGTTCGTCGAGATCGGCAAATGTCTGTGTGTGTGTATGTATGTGTGTGTATGTGTGTGTGTATGTGTGTGTGTGTGTCATTTAAACTCACACAATTTTCTCAGAGATGGCTGAACCGATTTTCGCAAACTTAGTTTCATCTGAAAGGTATAACGCTCGCATAAGCTGCTATTGAATTTTTAGTTGATCCGACTTCCGGTTCCGGAGTTACGGGTTGAAGAGTGCGGTCACACAGTAAATTCCCATATAAACTGGTACCACCATAATGTTCAAATGATGTAAAACATATTAAAATTGATGTAACATTACTCTAGTTTGCGGGTCTGGATCACTAATGATCAATCGAAGCAGCTTTGACCACATTGGCCACCTATGACGGTTCATGACGCCCTCGGGGAACCCGCCAAGTTCCTAAGCTAATATCACACCAATTCCACAACGAATTCTCTACCGATTTTTACGAACTTAATTTCAAATGAAAGATACAGTAATGCCATTGACTGCTGCTGAATTTCATTCGGTTCTGACTCTTGCTTCCGGAGTTACAGGGGTGTTAGTAAGGAAACACTGGAATTTCCCATATAAATCGGTACAATCGTAATACCTAAGAGGCTAAAAACTATTGAAATGGTCACCAAATTACTTCTAATCGCAGATCTAGATCACTGATTGCCAATCAAACATTCTTTGACATATATTGTCCACTATCGACGATTCCGGAAGTCCGGAATTCCGGGCATATTCCACAATTAAAGTCACATCGGTTCATCGGTGATGACTGAACCGATTTTCTCAAACCAAGTCTCAAATGGAAGGCAAAATATGCAGTTGAGTATTGCGTAGCCGCCCCTTCCTTCCCTCCCCACCTTGCCCTTACACCTCCCTCCTTCATCACTCCCTTCTTCTTGGATCACCCTCACGCCCAGATTTCCTTCATCCACCCCGTATACCGAAATAAGATGAAGGATTTCTGACGCATCCTCCACACCCACTCTACTAAACCCCCATTCCCTACACGTTCAAACGCATTCCACCAACCTTTACAAATTATAATCACATGAAGATAACATTGAACTCATGCTTATTAAGCTAATTAAATATTATTCTTTTGCCTTTCTGATATAGAAAGGTTATGCAATTGCTCCAAAAACCGACTTTCTAACCGAGGCCCGGAGGGCCGAGTCTCATATAACATTCGACTCAGTTCGCCGAGATCGAAAAATATCTGTGTGTATGTATGTGTGTATGTGTGTATGTGTATGTGTGTATATGTGTGTGTATGTGCGGATTTGTTAACAAAATGTCCACATCGGTTACTCGGAGATGGCTGAACCGATTTTTACAAACTAAGATACAAATGAAAGGTATAATATTCCCATAGGTTGCTATTGAATTTCATTTTCAACCGACATCTTGTTCCGGATTACGAGTTGAAGAGTATGGTTACAAAACAAAATTTGTTGATTTTTCCAAATCGGTTTCTCGGAATTTTCTGAACCGATTTTGACAAACTTAATTTTAAATAAAAGGTCCATCAGCTGCTGTTGAATTTTGTGTGGATCCGAGTTCTGGTTCCTGAATTACAGGGTGATACGTACGATCACGCAGCAAATCCCGATTCTAACGAATTCTGCGATGAATGTAATAAGGTGATTTTTTTCCAAAATGTAAACACAACTGTTGAATTTGTAGATCTAGGTCCCCAACAGTCATTCAAAGTCTCTTTGGCCACACTGGCCACCATCGACGAATCCGGAAGCATCCAAAGTCAGAATAGCGGTTATATTGGTTTCTCGAAAATGGCTAGATTTGCTCAACTTAGTCTCAAATGAAAGGTGTTACGTCCCCAGAAACTGATATTAAATTCCATCTCCATCCGACTTCCAGCACCGAAGGTACGGGTTGTGGAGGTCGATCACATAGAAAACTCCGATTCAAACCGATACCGCGATGAATGCAAAAAGGTGCTCTTATATATACTTACCAAGTGTAATAAGAATGAAAGACATTTCCATAAAGTTATATTGTACGAACCAGCTTTTAAATCATAGTTTGGAAAAATGAGAAAGGCACAATTGCACCTCTAGGTGGATTAAAACAGGTTTTTAATGGATTCGTATCGTATTTTAAGCCCGTCATCGGTAAAGTATTTTGGCTTAGCAGCTATAATACCCTGTTGCATTCCTTGGAATGAATCTACCTTAAGTACCCCCAAATAATAACATAATAGAACATGTGTACTTACACCAACTAGCCGGCGTTCTGCCGAAAATTGCTCCCTCGGACGGGTTCCATAGAAACAGTTTGCAGCTATCCAGTGCCGTCCGGTTGCTCGGGGTGCGGTAGTATTGCTGAAACTGGTCGAAGGGTTCCTCCACTTTCTTTGGCATTTTGCTGAGGGTGTTTCTTCGCTTGGGAGGGTATCAATTGCGTTCCACTGGATGCCGTAAGTTGCTGTAGGAAAAACACCCGAAAAAAACGAAGGTTTTTAGAGAAGGGTGAGAAAATGGGGTGAATTACCATTTTGTGCGCGTGGAAGTTCGAATTCTATTGCACAAAGCAGCTGGGACTAGATAATGTGTGACGAAAATACGAAAAATACTCCTAGTTCACTGTTATGCCGAGAAAGGTTGGGGTTCATCATTCCATATTATAATTTTGCGAACTAGGGTACGTGTTTTATCCGAGCCTGGCTGGGTGTTGTTTAGCTATCTTATGACGTTTTCGTTTTTTCTTGGTGCTACACCGGTGTAGTGCAAAGAAAGAGATAGACTGATTACACCCAAGTTTGAATGAGTGTAACACCGACTACACCGGTGTAGTGCACTGTCAAAAACGAATATGCCATTAGTGCAGCACTAGCTGGCGAAGGACAAATCGAAGTGGGCGCCTGGTTTCCTCAAAGTTGTTTACGACAGTGCAATTTTTATATTTATCCATCTTTTGTGACAATGACATACAGTTCGTTACATAACATGAATGATCTAGTGCTAGATTTATGGATTATCCCTTTCACGTCCCATTAGCATTTCGTAACTCTTTGCCTTAGAAATTTTGAGGTGAAGTATCAAACAAAATTATTTTAATTAAATTAGCTTTCTTCCAGTCAGGCTAGAATCTATTAATGCAATTCTCATAGCCTATTTAAATTAATCCATTAATCGGTAAAAAAGACAGTCAAATATTTTGTTACTTTGAAATATTTTGAAATATTGGTGGGCGATTTCAATGTGCTGAATCCGAACATGAAATCCGAAAAATTTACAGTGGAGCAGTTTTGGAGTTATGCAATAAAAAATATCTTCGGTTATAGTAGACCTATATGGAATATTACTATATTAAAATTGAGGAAAATGAACATGTTAGAACATTTTGCTTTAGTGCGACTAATGGCTCTGACGTTGTTTACGAGGTGGTTGAACTATTTTCTTATTTTTTAAAGAACAAGGAGCATTTGATCAATATTTTGTAGATTTTAACAAGTGTATTTTACGAAATCCTAAAGTTTGCTAAAAACCAATGAAAATATGTGCTTTTTAGTTTAAATCGGATGAAAATTCTGAAAGTTATTCAATTTATTTTCGAATGAAAAATTTAGAGTTTCTAGGAGTCTGTTTTGGTCTAGGGCTTGTTTCATAATATATGAGGCATTTTGTGTTAGAATTCTGTGAAGGAGGGGGGGAGGGTTCAGCGCAAAAACATTTCCATATTAAATTTGCAAAAGGGCGAATAAGATTTGTAAACAAAATTTTATTTTGATGGTTTCTCTTAATTTACTATAATTTCGAAGCAGAAAACAATTGAAATTACTTCTACGAAGGGTAAAAAATTACATTAACGCATATTTTTCATGAAATTCCACTCTGCAGCAGACAAATGAGCGAAACAAGTTTGTTTACAAAAAACAATTTCGCCCTTTTGACGAAATAATATTGATTTTTTCGCGTTTTTTTGGATGTTTGGGTGAAGGGAATTTATCAAAACTTTTGTTGATTATAATGTAGGGTAAAGTGCCTATTTTCACCATACTAAGCAGGGTGCCTCACTAATTCATTAATTTCTCGGCCTATAATCAATGGAATGCGTAAAAATTGACATCAACACCTTTACTTCGTTGTTAAGAACCAATATAATAACACAAATGTGCTGAAAACAGTGATATTCTCGTGTGTGAGCGCAACGAAAACTCGAATCGAGTGCCCCTATTGTTGCGCTCCCATTTGACTCAATGCGTTGAACAAAGGTGGCAGACGATACTCTAACCAACGTCTTCAAATGGGTAGGGTGATAATAGAAACATGGCAAAAATGGGCTCATCACCCTACCATTTCAATATCATTTTGTAATTTTTCCATGCAAAATTTTCGAAAAGCGACTCAGAGACGAAGCTTTCTGTAGAACGTTTCTGAAAAATTACTTTTTGCGGTGTTAACTGCCATTCAAAAACTACTTATCCAATTTATTTCAAACTTTACATACACATTCTTTGTAAAAAAATACCTAAGGGGTTTTTTACTTATAATATGGCGGAATTTTGCGTGAAAATGGTAATTTTTATTTCAAATGGTCGGTGTTAATTAGGACCGAACTTTGTGACGAAATATTGATTTCGAGAAAATGAGTTTAAAGTTTGAATCGTAGTATCCTTTACATTTTAATTGGAATATTATTTTTGCCATAATTCTTGTTTATTGTTACATATTTCAAATCTTGCAAAAGCCGAATATTGCTGACGAAATGCTTTATCCAGTGCTATCATCATCTCATTTTTTGAAGTTTTGCGATTTAGTCCGGCCTGACTTAACACCGACTAAATGAGTAAAAACCCCCATCAATTGAAAAATTATCTTAAAAACTCAGGGTAGGGGTTAGGTATTATTCACATAGAAAGTGTATGCAAAGTTTGAAATAAATCATTTAAGTAGTTTTTGAATGGTAAATAACACCGCTAATCGTGTTTTCCCAGAGACGTTCTAAAAAAAGCTTCGTCACTGAGTCGCTTGTCGAAATTTTTGCAAAAAAAGTTTCAATCAATTCGCTTTATTAAAATTTCTAAAACAAATTTGCAAAAAAGTGTTTTTTACGCTGAAACCCTTATCCCCCTTGAACAAATAAAATGAAGAATTTTGAGAGAAATTGATCTTGAGTCTTTGACTTAGTTTAATGAAATGTTTCAAGCTTCTGATAACAATAATTTCACGCTCAGTAAAGTGACAAGTCATCAAAAAATTGGTTTAATAATATTTGTATATATCATAAAGAATGGTATATGTACAAAATGTGTTGTAAACTGCACTCTTCATAACACCCTGAAATACATATTGGAAACTTATGACAGCGCAAGCTTCACGAATGGTGCTCATCGCACTATTTCGTCATATTATATTCTACAGTAAGATTCCGTTTTTAGCACGTTCCGTTTTTGGCATGCTCCCTTTTTGGCACACTCCGATTTTGGCAACAAATGGGTTCCGTTTTTGGCAACATTTTTGTTGGTCATAACAAGTCTTTTAGAAATTCGCAAAAGATATTTTTTGTACCAATTTATATCACATTTGACTTCATTTCCAAACATGGGAGTCATATTAACCCTCAAAGGCGCAAACCAATTTATTTTTAATATTGTGAAAATTGTCTCATAGCTTCAATACATTACTGTGATAATTTTGAGATGTTTTTCGCAATGTTGTTTTAAAACAGTGTTATGTATTTAAGGGTTACCTATATTTTACACTATATGTGTTTTATTTAATCATTACAATAAGTGTAGGGATGCATTATTTATGTAGGGGAATGTGTTCGGTTGTCGGAACACTTTTGTTTTTGGCTCACAACATCACTCCAATTAAACAATATATGGGAATAAGCGTACTAATAGAAAGCTAGAGGCCTTAGCCAATAACTTATCAAAGAATTAAATTTCATTTGTCAACTTAAAAAAAGTTATTAACAATTTAGTGAAATGATAACTGTTTACCATTTTGAAAAATGTGGTCGGTTGTCGGCACCCTAAAACAAATTTACTAAAAATGGAAAAATATGAATGATGATCATCACGATTCAAAGGGAAAAGGAAATTTATTCAGTTCAATACCCATCAAAGGCATTATGAACATCATTCTTCATCAGAACCACAATATGTGTATGTAAAAACTAGTGCGAATATTACGCACTGCTAATGCACTGACGGGTCGCATTCACTGCCATTGAGTTAGTTTCAGGCACTCCAGTTTTTTACCAATGCTTCAGACAGATCAGATAGAACTCAGTCAAAACGGGAGGGGGACTACAGGGTAACCCCGAGCGCCCCACACAAATTATCTGGTCGTGACAATCTGGTATATACGGTGCTACCTAGCGGTGAAAACACGACCGGTGGGCTTTCTTCATGTAAATGTAAAACGCTAAACCGGAAATCGCCTTCCTGGTTTTCAGAATGGTGCCAAAGATCGATCTCTGGTATCTATTCGTAAAGCCCGTTCCAAAATACCCATATTGATTAGGTTATTGAGAGCATTTGCCACAAAAAATTGGGTGCCGACAACCGATCATGTTTGGGTGCCGACAACCGATTTTAGTAACCCTTTTGAAAACTGATCAAAAGAAAACTTGTGGCGAACATTTAGGCGCCATTCAACGTTGAAACACAAAATAGAATAAACTCACATCGTAAATATTCAATGCGCATACTTTTTCGATCGATTTACTTCTTTCTGTAACACTAAGCAAATCAAAAAAAACTTTTGAGTAGAGTTTCACTTGCTCAAAAAATATATTGGTTGTAGAACAGAACATTCGAGTCTGCTTCAGCAATCGGCACAAAACGCGCTAATATATAACACAAATAATATTTATCAGAATGTCCATATCTGGTTTCTGTCAAAAGCTACATAGGGGTGCCGACAACCGACCAGTGCCGGCAACCGACGACTTTCCCGTATAATATGGACAAGTTGCAAGTGATTTTTACAACAAAAATGGTTTTCTTCAAACCTAAATATCTTCAAGCATTGCAGTTCGATTTTCAATCTATCAATTCCATTTGAAATATCAACGAAGGGTTAGTTATGGAGAAGCAATAAATTTATTATTTTTTAAAAGAGCTGTGTTTTTTTAACAAAATTGTTCAATATTTTCAGAAAGAAGTCATAACAGCCCCAGGAGCGAAATCAATTCTACCATTCAATGAATTGTTCAAGTTTTGACGTTCAGTGGGCCGAAGAAAAGCGATTCTAATTAAAAGCTATTTTACATATTCGTAATGAGACGAATTGCACTCGAGAAGTGCGCGAAGATTGTGGGAATTCTACATGACGGCACAGTGGGAAGAATGCTACTTTCGACGCTCAAATCCTCTAGCGCCCTAGGTATGTATCCTGAAGGATTTGTGTCTTCGGAAAAGTATCTTGGATGAAAATGAACATTATTTTGACAACTGACTGATACACGTTTCTTGCAAAGAATAAGCACAGCCTTATGACTGAACTACAATTCGGAAAACTGCAGAAAGGACTAGACACAGCAGTGATTTAAATAAGATTACTTTATAAATTACTTGATAAATTTATTCTCAGTTCGAAATATTACATTTGAATTCGAAAACAAGAAAATATTTGCATATATTTTAGTTTACTCAAAAATTCCCTAGCGAAGTAGGAACTACTACTAACTATTCCTCATTTCATTTGTCTGCAAAAGGCCCACCTTGCCCCACTTTTTTCTCTTCGTGGTTATAAAGTTAAAAATTCCAGCAGCCGCCATCTGCCGCTTCCTGGGTTATTACAAATTTTGTGGAACATATTTTTTTAATATTTTTGATGAAAACAACCTTAAAATGTCATGATAACATTTTATCACTTTATTTTTATTATTGTATATTTTCGGAAATATAGGAATAAAACATTTATTTCTAGGTATATTTTTCATAAACAAATGTTAAAATTCATTTTCTCGAGTATTTTTTTTAAATGTCATGTAGCGCCATCTACCTAGGTTATAAAGTATAAATGTCTTCAGTACATGTGTTAGAAATATCAAAGCAAACAACTTTGCCGAAGAAAGTTTTTTGATAGAACACCTCTATCAAAAGATAGAACTGATCTAGATCAGTTTCTACTTATCTAGATTAAAACCAAAGTTGTCAAAATAATGATCATTTCCATCTAAGATGCTTTGCTAAAGACACTAATCCTCCAGGATATATACCCAGGGCGGTAGAGGTTTTGAGCGTCGAAAACTTGCCCCACTGTACGACGTCTGAATTTGATAAAATCATGAATAAAATTGCATTTGTTTATTTTTTCTTTCATCTCATTTCATTTCACATATGATTAAAAATCCTTGAAACATTTTTGAAGTCGTAAATTGAAAATCCAAACTTTAAAAATAAGGTTCCATTTTTGATACGGTTCCGGTTTTGGCAACTGAAAAAAATAAAATTGTTGCCAAAAACGGAATCCTACTGTACTAACAATTTATGTTACGTCATTAAAACGTGAACAAGTGCATTTTTTTCCGCCTCAAGTTGTATCACCTGAAGTAGCGGAAGGAGATACAACATTGTATCTCATGTTTCCGATGGATTACTTCGCATCCCGATCAGAAGAGCATAACAAACAAAACAATAACACTATTATAACTATGGTTGATATTTATAACAACTGGAGTTATATTTAGATAACAGAATTGAAAGTGGATTGCGGACAGTTTTCTATACTATCAAAATTATAGCATAATCTATTATGAGACCATCAATTAATGAATTCATCGTTTGTTACTAGGTCACTGTCATTAGATAATTATATCTTATATAGCTCTCTCACAGTGGACGTATATACTTTTCAAAAAAAAATTATATCTCATTTAGTTTTAACTTTGATAAAATCATATCAAATTTTGTTACAATTTTGTTATCATTAGCCAGGTTTTTGTTTTATTTTTTGTTATTTTAACAACTAACCAGCCGGATTTATAAGAGTTTCTGTTTCAAAATATTTTTTGAAATAAATAACTCCAGGTGTTATAAATCAGTTATGCCCTTCTGATCCGGATGGCACCGTTTATCGCTTCACAAGCAAGCCTTTGAAATTTACCTAGCTGTTTAGAGTTGATGTTTCTTTTGTTTTAGGTCACCAAACTAGCGAGGCATATGACTATTGTAGAGTATAACCCGTGAACCATTGCTGCCCAATTAACAATTCTGGTTTTATAGCACACTACAAGTACATATTAAGTTTTATGAAGAGCTTCAAGAGTGCCACAAAACTTTCATTGTTACTAGGGTGGTCTGAGACCCCATTTTTTTATCAATTGTTCTACTACACACTGGAGTGGCTCAACATATGACATTTTCAGCACAGCACTTTTTGAGTTCCTTTTTTGGTGGTGCACTGGCAGTGCTCGAAAAAATAATAAATTCCTGCATTTGGGTTGAACCATAAGTTTTAAAATCGTTAGAACTATTTGTTTTTAAACTCGTAGTTAGTTACCGTCTTCGACAAAAACCAATGAAAATAAGCACTTGTTAGTTTGAATCCGATGAAAATTGCGAAAGTTTTTCAATTTTTTGTGAAATGGCAATTTTTGTGCTTCTCTGGGTCAACTTTTTGAACCTTCTTGATTCCAATTTTTTCTAGGGCTTGTTTAATAATATATGAGGGACTCTCTGTCAGAATTCTGTTAAATGGAAGAATTTTGAAAGAATTTAATGTGAGGTAATATTATCCAAATGACTAAAGACTTCTGATAACAATAATTTCAGGCTCAGTGGAGTAATGTCATAAAACATTTGGGATTAAGAAATACGCATAATATTTACATGTATCATACAGAATCGTATATGTACAAAATACGTTGTAAACTGCACGCTACACAATGCCTTGATACACACATTGGAAGCTTATGGCGGTGCAAAATGCTGAATTCGGGCAATAGCTTCACAAATGATGACTTAACCACCTATTTCGTTACGTTTTGTTCTACTAGCAATTTATTTTACGTTATTAAAACGTCTAGAAGTTTATAATTTAAAATTATATTGGATTCACATTGGCTTCTACGATGTACCGATTTTACTGTACTGGTTCACAAAACTTCAACATATTACAATATATTGCGTAAATCATCTAAGTGCAATTACAAAGTATTCTACGTTCTTAAAATCATTCTTAAGTTCAGAATTTGAGATTTTAAACCTAAAATAGGTCTTGTTCGATGTTCTACATAATGTCAAAACACGAACTACTGGTTGCTCTAGAAAGGAACACAAATTAAAAGTTTTCCAAATTGTTAATTTTATAATACTTGACGTATCACATATTTTTACGGATTCGTATAGTTTGTATTAACATTGTACAAAACCCAGTTGCGCAGCTAGCGTTTCAAAATACGAATTTTATAACGTGGGGGTTTAATTTACAATTTTGTATTATAAGAGTGTTACTTTATGTAATACACTTGTAAATATTACACGCAGTATTGCATACCAATCATTCGATGACTTATAATTTCATCGAGTCTGAAATTATTGTTATCAGAAGTCTTTAATCATTTGGATAAACGAGTTCGAATATTACCCCACATGAAATTCTTTCACAATTCTATCATTTACTTGTTTAACAGAATTCTGACAGAGAGTCCCTCATATATTACTGCACAAGCCCTAGAAAAAATTGGAATCGAGACGGTTCAATATATTGACCCAGAGTAATACAAAAATTGCCATGTTGCAAAAAAAATTAATAGCTTTCGCCATATTCATCGGATTCAAACTAGCAAGTGCTTATTTTCATTGGTTATTAGCAGACTTAAATTTCCCATAAAAATGTCGTCAGCAACCAAATTTAAGTCACAATTCGTAAAACTCGCCTCATGTCATTTATATACATAATAAATAAAATAGGACCTAAGACACTACCTTGCACTCCAAGAGGAATGTCGAGAGGACTAGATAGGAAATTGTTGAAACAAATTTTCACCCTAGTGAGAAATTTTGGTTTTTACCAAATTTTCCTCCTTAGGGTGAAATATAGCATAACGTTGAAACTAGTTTTCTGAGTTCTATCACATAAATAGTTTTCAAACCACTTATGTGCTATCCTTTCGATACGAAATCGCTCTAAAGTTTTCAAAAGTAAAGGTTTCAAAATTGTCTCAAAAGCGCGTTTCAGATCCAAAAATACAGCAAAAATAGTCTCTTTAACCTCGATTTTCTCTTTCCATTTTGCTAACACTAGATTCAAAGCGGTTTCGCAAGAGTGTCCCTCTCGGTATCCCGATTGCTCCGGAATTAGCAAATTATTATTATTCAAATAACTCATCAGCTGGCCTTTAACAACAAGTTCTAAAATTTTCTCTAATGTGTGCAACATGTTAACGGGGCGGAAAATCTTCCAACTTTTTGGCAACACTGTTTTCCCAGCTAGCCAATTTACTAGAGAGAGTTGTTGTAAGACCTGATCAGTTTTTCTATTCCGTATTCCACTGCGATGTTTATCTGTGCATCGATGTTTTTTCGGGCATCAGTGAGAGATTCAGAAATGGAAGCGAATTGTTCCATCTTCTTATCCAACTCAATGATTATCGAACTGACATCCTGCACACCAGAAGACTGGCCTGATAAACATAAAAAATTTACGAGACAGCAGAAGGTTGTGGAACGGAATTGTTCGTAGAATCGTGCAATCACAACAGTTCGGCTTTGTGCGGTGTGTGGTGTGATTGAATGAAAATGAATACGCTGCTGTGCCACTCGTGTGCAAATGACATTTCGGGAACGCACATCTCCTGTCGTGGATTTTGCAATGCTACCTTTCATCCCAAATGCAGCGGAATTGCCGAAAACTGCTTTGACGATGTATTAAATAATAAGCAGATATTTTGGCTATGCAAATCCTGCACTAATCTGATGTCCGATAAGCGTCATCGACAAGCTGCAAGAGCTGCCTATGAGGTTGGACAGGAAGAGGTGTTAGGTGCACACAACCAAATTGTCGAACAACTTAAGGGTGAAATCCTAACTGAGTTGAAGTTGGAGATTCGTTCGAATTTTACGGCTTTTATAAATTCTAATTCGACAACAGTGGTGATTTGGTGATCGTACATTAAAGTTTTGGCTTTACCTCTCGCGTATTGTACGCGATGTATCTGTTGACCAAATTTCCATTCTGGCGAAACAGCGTCTTATTACCGATGACGTGGAAGTCGTTAGACTTGTTGCAAA
This sequence comes from Topomyia yanbarensis, assembly GCF_030247195.1. Classification (NCBI taxonomy): domain Eukaryota; kingdom Metazoa; phylum Arthropoda; class Insecta; order Diptera; family Culicidae; genus Topomyia; species Topomyia yanbarensis. Next base: position 172,481,861 of record NC_080671.1, on the reverse strand, counting down.
TGATCGTGACGTAAGCATAATGAATTTCATCTTGTTTAAAGTTGGAATCAAACCTGAGCTCAAGGTGCGAGCTCTATCTGTTTCAACATGGCCCGAAGGAATTCTTTTCCGCGAATTCAAGAACAATCGCACCGCATAAGCTGGAAATTTTTGGAAACCCCTCTATCCGCAGCCAGATCAGTCGCCAGTTCAGGCCGATACTCATCAGCCTGCTTCACCATCATCAGTTCAATCAGCTATGACGGAATAATTCAACCACCATCGGGACGCATGTCACTAGGACATCGTGGAAGCCCCTAGTCCTCCGGAATCAGTTCATCAACTCGTCGCGCAGCATTTACATAGCCCGATTTCGGTGATGGATTGGTCTTCCAGAACATTCTCTCAGGCAACTTTGTTGATCTTATATACGCTCGCGGTGGTATTATATCACTATCGCCGGGACTGCACAAACTAATGCACGCAGCGCTGCCTTCACCGGGACGCCTGTTATACCGTACTACGGAAGCCCCCGAGCGCTCCGACGCAGTTGTGCTACCAGCCAACGACCAGCTCAGTCGTCCCGGCCTTGCGTTCGGAGGTCCTGAGGGGGTCTTCCGAACTCCCTTCTCAGGCGAGTATTTTGCTTTAAATGACGATCTGCTCCCTGAAAACCTTTTGGTTTCTAGCATGCCATCACGTCCTTTCAACATGTCGGCACGATTGTCACGTGGCGCTGACGATTTGCGGCTATACTACCAAATCGTCAGAGGGCTAAGGACGAAAATCGAGGACTTGTACTTGGCTGCTCTTGACGGCGACTACGATATTTACGTTCTGACGGAAACTTGGCTTAATGATCGTATTACATCGATGGAGCTCTTCGGGGATTCTTATGCGGTTTATCGTGCGGATCGAAGCGCACATAACAGTGTTCATGGTCGCGGCGGGGGAGTTTTGATCGCTGTTTCTTCCGCACTAGCCTCCTGTGAATTTGGTGTGGATAGTTCATCAAGCATTGAAGCTGTTTGGACGAAGATTACTACGCAGACGAAGAACTACTTTATTGGAGCTGTTTACATTCCTCCAGAAAAGCGACTTGACTGCACTATTACGCAGCTCCATCTAGACTCTATAGAACACGCTTCTTCTCAGGCTGATGCAAACGATGTGATAATAGTTCTTGGTGATTTCAACCAACCAGGACTGATGTGGGTTTCTTCTGGACGTAAATACGCTTACCCTAACTCGTTATTATCGACAACAAATCCTGCCAGCCGCCTACTTCTGGACGGGATGGCTTTTCACGGACTAAATCAAGTAAGCACGATTTCCATCCATCAATCCCGCTTTCTTGACCTTGTGTTCGACAGTGAGAATGCTTGGCCTGAGTGTTCTGTTAGTGAAGCTTCCAGTGTGATCGTTCCTTTGGATAACTATCATCCCGCATTAGAAATATCCATTTCCATCATTAATTCACCACAATATGAAGAAGCTTTAGCTGTGAATCGTCGTAATTTTCGCAAAACATATTTAGCAGCACTATGTCGCACCCTATCGCTGATTGACTGGAGTGTACTACTTGATCAAATTGATGTAAATGCTGCAGTCGATCTCTATAACCGATTACTCATTGACTGTGTTGCAAAATCCGTGCCAGAATATCAACCTCCCAAGAAGCCTCCCTGGTCTAAAGCCATGCTTCGGAATCTGAAACGCATCCGTGTCAACGCCCTACGTGCGTACACGAATCGTCGATGCCCTATACTCAAGCGCTTTTTCGCACTCGCCAGTAATGAATACCGCTGTTTCAATAAATTGCTGTACAAAGGATATGTGAACCGCATCCAACAAAACTTACGACGAAATCCGAAGGGATTCTGGGCTTTTGTTAAAACGAAGAGAAAGGAAACGGGTCTTCCGTCTAGGATGGTCTACAATGGCGAGGTAGCGACTACAACGGCGGAAAATGCTCACTATTTGCCAGCTACTTCTCAAGTGTCTTCACGACTGATGTGCCATCTGCCATCGAGCTCGAAAACGCGACCCGTGATGTTCCCATTGGTGCAGTGGATATGGATGTATTCACTATTTCAGTACAATCGGTTCTCTCTGCAATACGGAAAACAAAATCGTCTTATGCTCCAGGACAAAGTGCTATGCCGTCTGCTGTTCTGAAAAAATGTTCCGATATCTTAGCGATGCCACTGACGCACCTTTTTAATGTGTCGCTTCAGCAGCAAAAATTTCCCGATGATTGGAAGTTGTCAGTTATGTTTCAGGTACACAAGAAAAATGACAAAAGCAACATCGTGAACTACCGGGGAATCACTTCGTTGAGAGTTGAGTCAAAAATCTTCGAATCGCTTATCAACGAGGTGCTGTTTTTTGCTAGTAAACATTACATAAGCCCTTGTCAGCACGGATTCTTCCCTGGTCGATCGGTAGAGACGAATTTAGTTAGCTCCACATCGTTTTGCATTGAAAACATATCCAGGAAAATCCAGGTGAACGCGTTCTACACAGATCTTAAGGCCGCCTTCGACATAGTTAACCATGAGATACTGCTTGCAAAGCTTGATAAACTAGGGTGTACCTCGAGATTCTGCCACTGGCCTCGATCCTACCTTGTCCACCGCGACTGCGTCGTGCAAATTAGTGACTAACTTATACCAATCACCTGTCAGCGACTATCGACAAAGCAAATCGACTTCTAGGTTTTATGTTCAAAATTTCCAGCGAATTCCGGGATCTTCTGTGTTTCAAGGCTTTATGTTGCTCACTGGCGCGCTCGCAGTTGGAATTTGCAAACATCGTCTGGTGCCCTTATCATGCAACGTGGAGTGAAAGGATTGAATCTGTCCCGCGCAAATTTATACGATATGCTTTACGTCAATTGCCTTGGAATGATCCGTTGCACCTGCCGCCATATGAGAACCGTTGCAGACTATTAGGACTACATACTTTGCAAGAACGTAGACATACTTTGCAGGCCATTTTCATATCAAAGCTTCTGTTGTCTGAGTATGATGTTCCCGATATCCTTGGATAAATCAACCTCTACGCCCCAACCCGTGTTCTTCGCCCTCGGACATTACTACACATCGAAATGCGAAACACCAACTACGCTGCTAATAGTCTGATTTTAGCGATGGTTCGTCGCTTCAACGAGCTTGCCGAGCACTTTGACCTCAATTATAATTCATCACAATTTCGTCACAGTTTGCTGTTACATTAGGTTAATTATTTTTAGTTGTTTAGTGTCAGATGAACACAAATTTTAAATACAAATACAAACAATGTGTCTCCCAAAAATTGACGGCAATATTTTAGCACCAACCAAGTTCACGGGCTTATCAAATACTGCAAGCATACGAAAACAGTTGTATTCACGGTCATCCTGAAGAACTTAAAACCTTGATTCTTCTAAGTAGCAATTGCACTCATATCCCGAACACGATCCATAATTAGTCACATTTGATGATCAATACGATTTTCCCGGCCAAGCTAAACCACATGGACAGCTCAATCGTCACACATTATCCAGCACCTGTCGGCAGATATCCTGCACTAATCCAGCTGAATTATTTATCCTTATTACCTGCAAGTCAGAATGCGCACGCGACACACCGCAACAACGTACTACGAGCCGAAAACGTTTCACTCCACGCACGGTTAGTAGCAGACTAAGACGGATCAAATGGTCGAACTTCACGACATTCGCGACGACGACGGCGGCTGCAAGCTTGCAAGAGCTCAAATCTGACCACGTATTAGCCTCGAGATGATCACTGCAAGACTGGCGAACCGTGTGTCACTTTCATCATAAATGGTTGAGGGTAATCTTCCAATTTAGTAAATCTAGAGTATGATGAGCTTAAACGAACGTAATTCAGCACAATGCACGGTTGTGCTACCCTTGACAAGAAGATAGGGAGGGGCGGGAGCTGCGGGAAACTGTTTTGGTAGTGCTGGAGTGTGATAGAACCTATCGCCTGAAGCGGTGCAGTAATGTTTGTAGATAGAGAGTTAAATTGATTGCATATATTTCGAAATTGTTTGCAGGTGGTTAATTTCAAGGAGTACGATTACTGTAGGCCAACTAAAAGAAATTAAGGATCGCTCACGTTGTGCTGTATTTCTGTTCGGGGATTTCAATTTCAATTTTAGCCCAGTTGTTGCACGACTAAGTACACTTGTGACATAGTTTCTTGGTAAAATTATCATATTAGATTTGAGCTCGCAACGCATTCATAGATTCAAACATGATACCTATTGAGCCTATATATTCTCACAATTGTATTACCGACGATAAGAAACATACAAATACAAATTTTCTCCCACAGGGACAATTTACGTCCTGAGCCCGCATGGATGATTACCTTTATGTATCAGCAGAAATGATGTATTCAAATTTTAATGGGCCAACTGGCAATGGCTCAGTATGCTACTCGAATGGGGGAACATACATATATCTGCAGTTATCTGGAACACACCGAAGAAAGCTGGATTACGTTTGCGTAGGTAGGTCCAGCGCCGCTTAGAACTTGAACACGCGTCACAACGTGCCCTCGTTCGGTGATGCTACCGATGCTGCGGTGAAACAGGATGCTCGCATACGTCCGACGGCAACGAGCTCATATGTAATGAATGTACTTTATATTCTTTTTCGTTCAACTGATCATATCCGTTCCGCCTTCGAAGAAGACTGGGTAGCGAGTGTCTTGACAATGTTGTTGCTGTAAATGCGATACTGATTATCTGGTTATGATTTTTCCACGAAATTCAAGTTTTTTTTATTCCATTCGTTTATTTGGTAAGGCACGTTTGCGTTAGCTTAAAGGTGCCAAACCAGTTTTGTTTTTCATTTTAATTACTTAAAACTAGGGAATCACATATTGATATTTTTTTTGAAATGAAACTAAGGAGATTTTATAGCTATCTTATACACAGGAGGTAATATAATTTTCGTAAAATTAGGGGTTCATTTAGTTTTTATGGCAATATGGTTGGACGTGTTTAGCATGGAGATTATTGGGGAAAATAATTTTTAACTAAGGAGGACAATTTTTACAACTATCTTAAAACTAGAAATAACTAGAGGGCTTGAATGAATTTTGTAAAGATTCGGGAAGATTAATTACAGTTATTTTTATGTGGCAGTAGAGCTGGGCGGTTTTCAACGGGACTATGTAATTTTATAGTTAAAATTAGAAGAGACAGGAAGAGCTAAATGCTTCTGAAAGTTATTTTGGTGGAGGGGGGGGGGGTAGGGTATGATACTTCTGGGTATAAGAGTCAGGGGATGGAGGGTGGACAAAGATGGCAGGGGGGGAGAAAATTATTAACTTTCAGTTTCAGGCATTGGGAGATCAACGGCATAAGTCACAGACTCGGGTGGCCTTCATCAGGAAGAATTATGTACTGGGGGGTCCTCCTTGAGTCGGCAGGGGCTCCTCCCGACGATTTAGTGGTACGGCTCAGATGCGGATCGGAAAGTTGCGCGTGTGATGTTTGTGCTGTGGATCCCGTGTTTGTTGGCTCATTCGACAGACATGTTTGGTGCCGCCTTGGAGTCGCATAAAACCTTCGTGGGTGTATGGTACAGGCGGAAAAGAGCACTTCTGAGAATGACAAGAAAAATAAAAGTGGCAGTTAAATTTGTATCTTGATGGTTTTTTAGGAAATTGCATACGAGGGACATATAGAGGAGATCGTGGCTTGCCATAACATCTCGAACCGGGACATTGGCTGGTCTTCCTCGGGCCTGGAGGGTATCCATCAGCCGAGACCTGGCGGAACTGTACTCGGTGCACACCCAGACAATGTGCTCGATGTCGTGATAACCGTCGCCACAAGCGCTGATACCACTATCCACGAGCCCAATACGCATCCACCGTGTAATGGTTCGCAATGAGTCGGGACATCACACGAATGATCTCACGACCCACATCCATCCCCTTGAACCAAGGTTTCGTGGATACCTTAGGAGCTATTGAATGTAACCTTTCTAGTTCACCATTGCTCCACGAAGTTTGCCAACCTTCGAGGGTGCTCTGATGAGCAATACTGCAAAATTCATTGAAGCGAATTGGTCTTTCATAAACGTCACCTTCTAGGGCACCCACCTTAGCTAAAGAGTCCGTCTTCTCATTGCCCGGAATGGAGCAATGAGAAGGAACCCACACCAAGGTAGTCTGGAAAGATTTGTCAGATAAAGCACTCAGTAGCTCCCGTATTTTCCCCAAGAAATACGAGGAGTGCTTTCCATGTTTCATCGAGCGAATAGCGTCAATGCAACTGAGGCTATCCGAAACGATGAAGTAATGGTTTTTCAAGGACTCCAAGGGCATATTGAGTGGCAGCTAGTTCTGCGGCGTAAACTGAAGCAGGGTCACTGAGTTTATAGGAGGCGGTGAACTTTTAATTGAAAATACAGAAGCCAGTGGACTCTTCGAGGTTTGATCCGTCAGTATAAAACATCTTAGAGCAGTTGCCTTCTCGGAATTTATTATAAAAAATGTTTGGAACCACTTGTGGGCGTATGCGGTCCGGGATTCCACTAATCTCGTCTTTCATGGATGTGTCGAAGAAAAAAGCAGATTCAGAAGTATTTATGAAATGCATGCGGTTGGGATTGTAAGAAGAAGGATTATTATTCTGCGCCATGTAGTCAAAGTACAGGGACATGAAACGGGCGACAAGCCTTTCGAAATTTTCAATCACCTCCGGGTTCAAGATATCGCATCGAATGAGCAATCGATATGAGAGTTATCAAAAGCGATTTTTCGGCAGGAGAACGCACGACAGGACTTCGAGGCTCATCGTATGGGGCGATTGCATGCACCTTATGGCGATACGCAACAACGATACTGAATTCTTTCGAGTTTGATGAATGTAAAGCGAAAGCAGAAGTATCTGTATTCCATTACCGACAGTATCGTTGTTTAGTACAAAGTAATCAAGCGCCTGGGTGGGCACCCCACCATGTTACGGTTATTGTACGAAGAAAGTTGATCCTTTGTTGGCAATTCTGTTTCAGATACTTAATGTGGCATCTCTAAGTACCTTTCGAGTCGAACCAGACCCCGAGATATTTGACTGTGAAGACCTGAACGATACACACCTAGAAAAAATCGTGTAAATTTACGTCTCCTGACCCTGACATATACGAGCATCAAAAATGACTTAATTTTAAATTTGATTTTAATTTTACATGACGTTGAATTTCGTAAATCACGTAATTTTACTCCACATAAAGCGTTTGTTCTGAATGGCAGTAAGTGTAATTTTATGTCATTGCGCATGTAATGTATATTTTTTATGTAAAATTAAACGGAGCACGGTTATATTTCGTCATTTCGTGAATTACGGTTTGTTAAATTCTGTCATGCTTGCAATTACGTCAACGATAAAATTCATATTTTTTGGTGTGTAGTTTGACCGATTAATAGAAGCTGTATGGTAGATCGACAGATTTGAGTCCCGTAACAGAAACTACGCCATCGTCTGCAAGTTGCCTTAACGTGCAGGAATTTTCAAGACATTCATCAATGTCGTTGACATATAAATTGTATAACAGAGGGCTTAGTCATGAGCCCTGGAGAAATACCATGTAACTAAATCGTGATGTTGATAAGTCACCAAGCGAAAAATGTATGTGCTTTTTCGACAACAAGTTTAGTAAAAATTTGTTCAAAGTCGCTGAAAGACCATGCTGGTGCAACTTCTCTGAAAGAATGTTGATCGAAACTGGACCAAAAGCCCCCTAATATCTAGGAACACTGATGCCATCTGCTCTTTGCTAGCATAGGCCATTCGAATTTCGGATAAGAGCAACGCAAGACAATCGTTTGTCCCTTTGCGAAAGCCAAATTGTGCATCTGACAGTAAGCTATTTGCCTCGACCCAACTGTCGAGGCGGGATAGGATCATTTTCTTGAACAACTTCCGTATACAGGACAGTATTGCGATCGGTCGATACGAATTGTGGTCGGAGGCTTGTTTTCCTGGTTTTTGATGGCGATGACCTTCACTTGTCTCCAATCGTGTGGGACAATGTTAACCTCAAAGATCTTATTAAATATGTTCAACAAGCGTCTCTTGGCAGAGTCTGGAAGATTCTTAAACAAATTGAATTTGATTCTGTCTGTCCCTGGAACTTTATTGTTACATGATAAGACAGCAAGTGAAAACTCCACCATCGAAAAAGGTGTTTTGTTCGCGTTATCGTGAGGGGACGCGGCGCGGTACATCTTCTGTACCGGGCGGAATCCGGACAAACTTTCTTGGCGAAATTGAATATCCAACAGCTTGAATATTCCGCGCTCTCGTTACTACTATTTCGGTTTCGCAAACGCCGGGCCGTGACCCAAAGAGTGCTCATCGATATTTCTCTACGTCCGTTAGTCCGTCAACGAACCGGCGCCAGTAACTACGTTTCTTAGCCTTCATCAAACTCTTCATTCGCGTTTCTAACGTCGTGTATTGTTGATAGCTAGCGGGTAACCCGTCGTCCTGGAAGGTGAGCATTATTTGTCCCACCACGGATTAGGAGAACGTTTTAGTATGTTCGCACCGAGTACTGGCTTAGTCTGAGCTTGATTCGCGCTGTCGAGACTCAAGCCAGCCAAGAAGCTGTACTCTTCCTCCGGAGCAAGTTCTTGAGTTGATTCGATGTTGTCGTATATCGCGTCAGCATAGCTCTACCAATCGATATTTCGTGTGAGGTCCGTGACCTCGTTCGATGAGTTAGCCATCGAAGGATACAATCGCTGAAAGGAGGGGCCATTTAGCAGTCAACTGCTTCAAAAATGTTCTCACTGTAGGGAGAAAAGCTAACATAAGACTTTTAATAGGATCAATAATATTGAAAGTTTTTATTATACAGTCCACTATATCCGAGAGTTTGGTAATTCCAGTGCTGTGATTATTCTGGAACTGAAACAAAGGAACACTTGGGATTTTTGATGTCCCTGGAAGTGCTGGAAACTCCTTCTCTTAGCTTAATCCTCCGAGACCAGGAGCTACTTGTTTCGGTTTGGTTGCAACACTTCCAATAGATGTGACTTTCGGAGCCCCTTCTGGCCTTTACATATATAACTTTAGGAGATGAAATGTTCCTCCTCTTCCTATAACTTCTAGACACCCTAGTAGATGTTCCCTCTTGTGGGCCATCGGCCTCGCCCTTATTAGAGGCAAGTGAACATAGATGTTTGTTGAGGATGGTGGTGTAGCTGTCTTGAGCATTTCTGCGAAAGAACGTTTGGAATGTCCCGCAAGGGAACGTTTCAGTTTATCCCCGCATAGTTTGTGCGTGGAACATGCCGAGATATCATGTAGACTCTCCGTACATTAAGGATACGTTTCGGCTTTCTCGCTGCACGAATCATCTAGATGATTCTCCCCGCATTTTCCACAGCGGGCTTTATTGCTACAATGGGTGGCTGCGTGACCCAATTGCTTACACTTTGTGCAATTCATGACCCGCGATACAAACAGACATACAGGTAAACGGACCTTGTGCAAGAGGATGTAGTTCGGTAAGGCAGTATCAGCAACAGTTACACGATAGGAGTTTGATTGAGGGTATGTTTTCTTACCATCCTCCGCCACTAATACTGAATGCAAACGCTTGCACTCAAGTATTTTCACCGGCCGAAGCAAGCGGTCTCTAAAATGGCCAACCCCGTACTACAGCAGATCCTCGCATGTCACGCTCTCATCGGTGACGACGTCTTCAGACTGTACCTTTATAGCTGGAATATACACATTATAATCCAGCGTAAAGAGCTCACCACAAGCAATATCGCTTGTCTAATTTGAGTTGGCTAGCAACACCCTAATCTTGTCCGAGCGGACCGTCGAAATTTCGGTCACAGCCGAGAACCGTTATATCAGGTCTTTAGAAATCTGAAGAAAATTCAGCGATTTAGTCTTGGGCTGAAAGAAGACCACAAATGGACCAGTTGAGAGTTCTGGGTAGCATTTGGGCCAGGGGGAGTCTTAGGGATTGAACTCGATTCAACCTCCATTTGACTATCCGGAGAGGGAACCATCGAAAACGTCAACGTACGGGATCAGCGCCCGCGCAGACGGAAGGAAGCAGTAAATGTGTTGCGAAAGATAAAAACCTCTTATCTTTAAACTGGTGTCCAACGACAATCCGATCCCGCTTATATAGCTGGCTATTGTTTAATCCTCACACGCGAACAAAAGACTGTGGACCGAATCGAACTGGCAAGGTAACCTTGAACGGGGTTTAACACTATTCTTTGTTATTATACACTGCACGGACTGGAAACAAAGCACTTGTGTCTCGACCGAGAGCTCGAAAACGAATGAAATTCAAATTTTGAAAACCAGTAGTAAATTTTGTTAAATATTTTTCAAAGTAAAAGAAATAACGTCCAATTTTTCTTACTACCTATTTGCCAAAATCCTACGTACGTCGCTTGCTATTGACATAAGGAATCAGAATTTTTTTGGCTATAGGTCAAAAAATTATGGATGATAGAATTCCGGCCGTGGACCCTTCCAAAAAAAACTTGTATGGGGGAAAATGCTGCACAGCCGCCATCTTGTGATGAACTTACTCGAAAAAATTACTTTGTGTGATTCAATACTTATGTTATAAATCCCATTTAACAAGATCTCGATTCATCTCTTTATTGCGCCAAGAAAATTTCTCGAAGAATGGCTATTTTTCGTGCTCTACAGTGCACAGTGTTTACAAATAGGCAAAAATGTGATCGAAATTGTTTTGATTACGAAAAAACGATTTTCGAGCTATAGTGTATTCAGAAAAGTTTATCTATAAAATATTCCTAATCTTATTAAAGTATTAATTTGGTGATTAATCTCCCTAAAGCTGAGAAGCTAATTTTTGTTTCGTCGTGTATGGAAATAATAAAAAAATGTAATCAGCATAGGTGTAGGGAATATAATAAGAATCAACTTCGCTGAAGAGTATGTATCTATCTTTTGATTTTAATACACATTTGTGGAGTTTTCTATGATACACCCCTGAAAATCACTTTTTTCAAAATAACTTTTCAGGGTTGTTTTCGCACATCAAAACGTCTGTATGGTTTGTCGGTGATATTTCGTGTTCTCGATGTAGATGAACTCGGTGGATTCTACTTCACATTTTCCGTTTATTAGACTAAGCGGTACTGACGCGGTTTGGATCTGACTCACAAAATTACTAGCTGACTGACGGACACAATATAATATGTACTTATCTAAATGTATTTAAGGGACGGACGAACAGTATAAACAGTATTGACGGAATAACTTACAAACGTAAAAACGTAAGAACGTGCCTGAACTGCTGTGAGCTAGGCTTTTATAGTCCTGCTGTACCCATTGATGACTGTAGATTAGTTCAACCGGAAACCCTTTTCTGACCGGAAACACATACTGACGACGATATATGACTGACAGAAAGGCAAAATATCCTCACTACCACTACACTGAATCAATCTGATCTAAAGTGCATGCCGATGGCACTTATGTTGTGGGTACAGTGAAACTCTATTACTGTGTTGATAAGAAATTGGACATAGGCGCAAACATACCGCCCGCCTTGAAAGACGTTACTTTCAACACTACATATTGCTAACCTGACTTGTACGATTAACCTTACTGCTAATATATTTCTATGTGAATGCTGTACTTATTTTCTATATACTGATCATGTGATCAATTGACCGAAATCGCACTAAAGTTGCCTGCCTTGTGATCTGGTGCTCGAAGTTCAGTGGTGTACCATGGGCGTCGAGGACGGGAGACTTGAATTCGACTCCGTCAACTGCTATGCAGCCGGCGTCGATAAGACAAGACCCGAGCGACTCCACTGGTCTCACGACTCGTGGCTGCTTATGTTGATTCTGATGATTTTGATGGTTATATGCTGGACGCTGTAATCATTGGACCACGTTGCCGATGTTAGCTGTGACGCCTATCGTATCCACACGGTAGCGAGCTGACGACCTCGCATGCTATATGTTGAACTCCGCTGAATTTCATACTGGACGGATCTGGATGATTTGATGATTCAAGAATCCACTCGCAGTTGATTCCTTTCGTTGGCCTCCTCCACCCCTCGCAGTGAAGATCCATGTACTAAATCGGCAGTGATTACGTAGTTCTGCTGTTTGCTCTTGTAGGTTGATGTGTCGTAATCTGCATCAGTACCTATATGGGAAGGCGGATAAATTTCTGTTGCATTGGTATCGATTAAAAATACTTAACTTGGGATTATGTTGGGATGGCAGTTCTAGTCACTTCAACCAGAACCGCGCCATCCCCAGTTGCTTTGTTGCTGGCACCTCGAAGCCACTTGTAGTGTGTGGCTGTAATTTCATGAACCTTATGCTGTGCTTGATGCTGAATGTTGACTGGCCCGTGGCCATCGAGTGGACGAGGAGGAGGGGTGGAGTGGCAGCATTACGTTATTTCTAATTTTGAGGTGTGTTAGGTGGATTGGTAACTTGATGAGATGCTTGTGCTGCTGACAGGCTGACGTTGGTATCGATGATTTAACGGGCTAATGCCGCCAACTGGCTGACGATGTACTGAATGGTGGAAGATGGTTCATTCATCTGATCAGCGGCTCTAACCCGCCAACTGGCTTTGTATTCGATGTTCTGGTTATCCTGTTCAGCCGACTGGATGACGACGTGTTCGATGGGCTTGTGCCGCCTATGAACTGATGACGTACTGATGTACGCTGGAATATATGAAAGGGTGCTTTTTAAAGGCAAAAGGTTATAACAAAAGGACTTCCCTGGAACGGAGGCCTTGTGGCCTCCGCGGTCGCCCACTGCGACGTTGACTGCAGCAACGACTTGCTGGATATTTTCGGAACGGTGACCCGTTGGCCTCTGCAAAACGTTCCTAATGTTGTTCTTCTGCTGATGAATTGCTGATTTCAAATTGCCGCTCAGGGCATACTGAGAATTGTGCTTCTTGTTGAAGTGCGGTGCTTCGATATGTGCCGATTTCTGTATTGCTGAGATGGATTCCAATGAAGAATTGCATGCTGCTGTTCCGATATGCTGCTGCACTGCGATTGCTTTCGCGAAGGTTCCAGCGAAATTGTTCCCTGGACTGCTGCTATACTTTCATACGATGATTTCGATGGGCCTTGTCCCTCGGACTGGTTTGCTGTATGGTATTGTGATTGGTGGTACTACAATGATTTTCGCGAAGGCTCCAGTGAAAGTGTTCACTGGACTGTTGCTGTGTTACCTTCCGAACGAGCTCCGGCGGGTCTCGACCCCCGGACTCAATCCCAACTTTTCCTCTGTGTTGGAATCATCAACAATAACTTGTTGATGCGATGTATACGTTGGGCGGTATTGGGGGTGCATTTCCAATTTACTGGAACTCAGTCCAGCTCCGGTACACATCATGTGCAACGGACTGCAGGGGCATTCACAGCCGAAATGGTTCGACACCGAACCTGGTTGAATTGCCCTAAATTCAACCCGTGAAAATGCACCCGAGATGGGTGAGGACAAATACCACCAACGCTGTAGTACCGTCTGCATACCTTCTTTTCTTAGACCAGTCTGTTGTTTAAATTGGTATTGACCTTGCTTGGTTTCCAGCGACCTGAACTGTAATGATGTTCAAACGAACCGAAGACCGAAGTTCGTTAACAAAGTTGCAGGTACACTTCCTTCCTTATGACTCGATATTCGTAGCATCTGATGTACTTGTTTCTTCCGACAATAACTGCTCCTTGATCCGATTGTATTTGTTTCTACTTCAGTGTTGTTGAGTTGGTTCGAATGCGAAACCCATTCTGATTTGCTGCATTGTATAGGATGGACTCACTGCTGGATTGAATTGGCTGCTGCGAGCCTTTTGACTGATGCTTCATGACGACTTTATGCGCTGTATTTCAGAGTAGCCGACGAAATGAACGGAATCCTGATCCACCGTGCGTGGATTAAGGTGCTACCTGATCCGCCTTCGCATGCGGCGAAGAATTGTCTCCCAAAGATGGGCAGACAGCCGAGCAATCATTCCCGCGAATGTCCTGAAATGATTGTGCTTGTTATGTGAACAAGCCTGAATGACTTACTGGCGCGCACCGCAGTAATGTCATTGCCATTCTGCTGAATGGACCTTGATGTAACCCCTAATGCCATAGGCGCGCCTGACTTATTGTAAGCAGGCTGGATGTCATGAAGCTGCAACGAATCGACCACCGAAATTCGTTGCCGTAGCAGAAGGGCCACTCCCCTGCCTGCAGTATTCCAACAGTCTCCGTTTGCTGAGATGTAACAATGTTGCTGTCACACAGAATACTGACGATGTAATTAGCACGATTTCCCAACAACAATGTGCACGCGCTGTGCAATCGCAGTAACGCTTATTTATCCATTCTGGTTAGAGTAAACCGTATCCAGAATACCACTTTTGTAGGGGTGCCGACCTATACAGATCGGCCTGCTAAGACTTCATGAAATGTTCTCACTAAACGTTCTGATAATCTGTATTGAAACGTTATCCGTATATCCGTTTGAAAACGTTATCCGTGTATGTATATGGTAATGACTTTTTCTAAGACCGTTGGATCGAAAATATGAGCACTGTCGCTGAACTGACGTTTTCTGTGCTGTCTTGTGGGAAAACAGTCTTCACCATTCACTCGATAATTTTCTTACTCACAACATGGTCAGTAAATTGAAGTTCCAAAAACTTCCACTTTAACTACTGGTACACCGATTTCTGTTTAGAACTGCACAGGAATTTCTCTACTGCTTGCGGTTTTTCCACGACTGTTTTGACCGCAGTATTCTGGTACCGGAATTTGTCCAAGGTGTCGGATGTGGGCAGCATGAAACACACAACCGAGTAATCATAATTCACAATAACATCGAATTACAAAGTGCCGTAGATGACATGCCCAATCTGATTAAACGAAGGCTCCGTCTTAAACGTACAAAATTCACTCGATTCCGATCAAATCACACGGTCGAGCAGGATGGCTGATTACTGTTGTTATTCGTCGAGTGATACCGTTTGACGTTTCTTAGATAGCTGTTCTGTTATACTGAATTTCGCCCGGTAGATCGGGTCAAGACGATATAAATTGTAGGTGGGCACATTTGATTGCGACAGTTTATATACTGATAATTTTACTGATTTTTCCCACTGTGGCACTTGCAATTTCCGTGCCGCATGATCACGACCAACTTGGAATGCAATGGCGGCGTCGCCATACTGTTTTTCAGCAGTTTTCACGGTGGCATTTTCGAGTCACTTTTCACCGATCTTTTTTTTCTGTGTACCGTACATAGTTTTTTCGCCGCTTTTCTGATTACTGCAGCTAACACACCGAGACAGATTTTCATATACAGAGGAATTTACAGTGACGCGCGTCGTCACCAACACTGGTTTCTTTTCGCCAACGGATTGCGAACGACAATGAAGGCCGATCTATAACTTTTGCACTGACCGATTTTTTCTCTTCTTTTCTTTCTCGTCGCGACCGCGGGGAACCAATACATTTCCGAAATCTGACACCGACGATCCGGTTCGAAGGACCAAAATGTTTTCGCACATCAAAACGTCTGTATGGTTTGTCGGTGATATTTCGTGTTCTCGATGTAGATGAACTCGGTGGATTCTACTTCACATTTTCCGTTTATTAGACTAAGCGGTACTGACGCGGTTTGGGTCTGACTCACAAAATTACTAGCTGACTGACGGACACAATATAATATGTACTTATCTAAATGTATTTAAGGGACGGACGAACAGTATAAACAGTATTGACGGAATAACTTACAAACGTAAAAACGTAAGAACGTGCCTGAACTGCTGTGAGCTAGGCTTTTATAGTCCTGCTGTACCCATTGATGACTGTAGATTAGTTCAACCGGAAACCCTTTTCTGACCGGAAACACATACTGACGACGATATATGACTGACAGAAAGGCAAAATATCCTCACTACCACTACACTGAATCAATCTGATCTAAAGTGCATGCCGATGGCACTTATGTTGTGGGTACAGTGAAACTCTATTACTGTGTTGATAAGAAATTGGACATAGGCGCAAACAAGGGTGATTTTTTGAAATTTCAAAATGTTCTAAGATTTTGTTCGGCATAAGAAAATACACTATTTTTGTTATGCAAGTTTATTTCTATCTCTTATGTCTGTGGAGTTATCGAAAGTTTTAGTGCCAAAAAAGCAACATTTTGGTATGAAATATCACTTTAATCCGCAAATTTCCGCAGAAAAAGCCTTATTCATTCGAGTCTATAAAGTAAACGCTATCAAATCCTGGGAGAACCATTTGTCGCATGCTGTCTCTTGCACGCAAAAACATATTTTTTGTATTTGTATTTGTAAAAATTTTATTCATCTAACATATGTCTCAATGAAATTTCCTAAAACTAGTGTGATTCAATTCGTCTTCTAAATACAGATGTGGCGAGGTTAAAATCAAATAATTCGGAGAACTCGTTGAACCTCCGAACCATTGCGATGACAGGACTGTTGGCAGCATAGTCAGTTGGCCTCATTTCAGGAACAAGCATCACTTTTTGGCGAAGAGTACGAAATGACGCATAGAAATGCATTTGTGCTAGTAGGTCAGGTACGTATTTATCCAGCAGTATTTTGGCCACAAAGACTGCATGCGATGTCATTCTCCTTTCAGCAAGGGTGTGCAAGCCTAACAAACGACAGCGGTCTTCATACGGCGGCAAGTTTTGCGGATCACTCCATGGCAAGAAACGTAGAGCGTATCTGATAAACCGTCTCTGAACGCCTTCGATCCTATTGATCCAAACAGCATGGTAAGGATTCCAAACGACATTTCCAAATTTTAGCATCGAACGCACTAATGAACAGTAAAAAGCTTTAAAACACAAAGGATCACGAAATTCGTTGGATATCTTAAACATGAATCCCAGTTGTCGATTGGCCTTGTCGATTGTAGCAGAGAAGTGACGATGGTAAGTCAGTATTACTTCAAGGTCTTTGATGTAGTCAACACGTTGTAGCTGATTTCCAGAAATATTATAATCAAAAGGGATGGTGTTCCTAGTTCGATGAAAGCTGATGACACTGCATTTAGGAATGCACAAAACCATCATATTCCGCACACATCAGTCGTTAAGAGTATCCAGAACGGTTTGCAGTACCAGGCAGTCGGACTGATCACGAATTACGTAATATAGTTTAACATCGTCTATAGAGAAACTTGTTAAACTGCGGTCCGAGTGTACTACCTTGAGGAACTCCAGAGCTGTTTGAAAGGCAATCAGACTGAGCAGCGCCAATACTAACAGAAACTCGGCGATGAACGAGATACGATCGAAGCCACTCACAAAACCTAGTCGTGCAGTCAAGTTTTTTTTCAGTTAACCAGTGACTCAATCAGTTTTGATTCAACTCCAAGCGAAGTAATTCCACGGTAATGTTCAACGTTACGCTTGTCGCCATTTTTGAAAACAGAGATTAGTGTCGAACATTTCCAGTGCACTGGAAACGTTTGCTGCTGAAGCGACATATTCTAAAGTTGCACGAGTGGTGTAACCAAGATGTCCGAGCATTTTTTCAATACAGCTGCAGGCATAATACTCGGACCGGGATCAAAGGACGCTTTTGTCTTCTGGATAGCCAAACAAACCTTTTCATCGTCGATGACGAAAACATCCATGCAGAAAATGTCAGAAGGGACGTCTCGAACAGCATTGTCAATCACCTCAGGCGATGCCGAATCTTGAGAGAAGACGCTCGAAAAGTGCCGTGACAAAACAGCTACACTTATCTTCAGCAGAGAAAGCTGTATCGTTGTCGAGAAACATTTCAGATGGGAGACCAGTTTCCTTCCTCTTAGTGTTAACAAACGACCAGAATCTCGTGGGGTTCCGACGTAAGTTCAGTTGTATGCGATTTACGTAACATCTATAGAGAAACTTGTTAAACTGCGGTAATCGCTACTAGCGAGCGAAAAAAATCACTTCGATAAAGGACATCGTCGATTAGTAAAAGCACGAAGTGCTTTACTACGCAAGCGTTTTAGTCTGCGTAGTTTCATTGGACCAAGTTGGTTTCTTGGCAGGTTGATATTTTGGGACTGAAGCTCCAACACATTCCAGAAGTAAACAGTTGTAGTGAGTTACAACATCGTCGACATTTGCAAAATGTTGCAACTCATTCCAGTTGATCCGCATTAGAGAGCGTCGAAGAGCGGAATAATCTGTCTTGTGAAAATTGAATTTATCAAGAGTCGGTTCGTCGGTATATTCAAAAAACGACCATAAAACCGCTTTAAAAGGCCATTCAAAAATTACATCACACATTTAAGGGTAAAAGGAGGAAGTATGAAGCATGTGGTTACATGGGGGAGAAGTAGCAGGGGGAGGGGTTAACATAGCTTACCAATTTTTTTACTGTTGGGAAAAGGAATGAAACAACACATAGTTAGAACGCTAAGCCTTGGTGGCAACCACAAGCTTTTGAAACATTAACCTCTGATAAAGATATGTTTCAACTCGCTATGTTAATATTAAAAATGCAATTTATTATTTTCAGGATGTGAATCGACTGTAAAAATTTCGATGAATATGCGTTTAAAACTTCACAATTTGTCGTTGACCTGTATGATTGCCAGCGTCTATACATAAAATCGTAATTCATGGTGCCAGAGTGATTTCGTCTTTCCTAATATCTTTTGGTCAATTGTCAAAAGAAACCCCGCAATCCATCAAATTACAGAAAGGATCATACTCAAAAGTCCTCCAGGGTAGAAACCAACACAAATCTAGTGCGCCGATTGTTGAAGAATATCATTATCTAATTTCACAAATCAGAGGATTTTTACCGAATAACAATACTCCGTTATCGGAGGATGCGAAAAATCTTTCGGTCGGGCCAGGTGACAACACAGTCACTGCTATGCAAGCTATGTTAACCCCTCCCGCCCTTACCTCTCCCCCATGTAACCACATGCTTCATACTTCCTCCTTTTACCCTTAAATGTGTGATGTAATTTTTGAATGGCCTTTTAAAAGGGTTTTATCGTCGTTTTTTGAATATATGTTTTTGCATGCAAGAGACAGCATGCGACAAATGGTTATCCCTGGATTTGATAGCATTTGTTTTATAGATTCGAATGAATATGGCTTTGTCTGCGGAAATTTGCGGATTGAGGTGTTATTTCATAACGAAATGTTGCTTTATCGATAACTCCACAGATGTGAGAGATAGAAATAAACTTGCATAACAAAAATAGTATATTTTCTTATGTCGAACAAAATCTTAGACCATTTTGAAATTCTACAAAAACATCCTGAAAAGTTATTTTGAAAAAATTGATTTTCAAGAGTGTATCATACAAAACTACACTCCAAATGCGTATTAACCCATTATTGCCCAACCTACTATATATAGTAGGTGCTAAGAATAGCTCCTATTACTTAAGCAATAACGCAGAACAGGCATTATCAACGAGTTAATATTGTTCATATGCTCTTACAGAATACGTTTAGAGAAGTTAGAGTGGTTAAACCGGTGTTTATGTTTTATTGTTATTAAATTTTCCCTTAAGGGGTTACACATTTTTTCATGATGAAAAAAATCGAATTTTTGTAAATTAGATATTCTCAAACTACATACGCAGAGGAAAATTTTCTCAAAATTTCATTAGGATCGGAATACTAAAACTTGAGTTACAGCGATTCATAAACCGCTACCCATTGACCACTCGTAGGCGGTGCGTAGTGTCTGATACGCTAGACCGTTGACTTGCTGCACCGACAGTAAAACTCGATTATCTCGGAGTTGTATTTTGTTGAAAAGTTCATTCGCGGCGACCACGATATCTCAGGAACCAATTAATCGATCAATCTGAAATTTTCACTGGTTGTTCATTATTATATCAGCTACTTTTTATACAAAAAATAATTTTACTGGAATGACTACATCATTTTTTCCAATCGGAAAACTCAATTTGTGTTACGCGTGAAAAATAAGTTGGGCAATAATGGGTTAAAATCAAAAGATGATACATACTGTTCAGCAAAGTTAAATCTTATTAAATTCACTACAACTATGCTGTATACAGTTTTTTATTATTTTCATAAATGACCAAATAAAAATTAGCTTCTCAGCTTTAGGAGGATTAATCACCAAACTAATACTTCAATAAGATAGGGAATACTTTATAGACAAACTTTTCTGAAGACACTATCGCTTGAAAATCGGTTTTTCGCGGTCAAATAATTTCTGTCACGTTTTTGCCTATTTGGAAACACTGTGCAGTGATGTAACCCCTTAAATAACCTTTTAAAGAGCAAAAAGGAGCAAACAACAGCCAAAGATGCTGTACTAGCACTAATTTTTTATTTTCGTAAAGTGGCTGATATGTTTGTCGACTCGATTCTCCTAGATTTATGTTCATCGCAAAGGTATAAAATGAAACATTTGAAAGCATTGCGACAAGCAGCTCCGTATTTTCATTGTGACGAAAAAAAAGCAACGTACACAGTTGTTGGTCTGGGCGTAACGTAATTAGCCATCGTACCAAACGGATAGATCCATCAATGAATAGGACGTACATGTGATTCTATAGTTTTTATGGTGCTTCGAAACAAAATAACTATTAAAGAATCGAGTTGGTGATGAATGAGAAATTTGATGAAAATATTCCCCACTGCATATAATAGATTGATATTGTAAGGTTAATGTCATTACACGAGAATGAACTTCTCATGATTAGATTCTGATTGCAAGAACAAAACGATTAGAGAAACTTTTTCAGCGTTATATACATTACATACTGCATTATGATTAAGCCGAGCAACAGTGCTGAACAAATCCGTACACCACTCGCTAACGAAGCGTAATCGTTTACCATGCGCAGGCACACATTTCGCAGGGTGTATGGATTTTTAGGTCGGAGGTGGTCAGTAATAATAATAGTACCTACATATCATGCTTCTAGGTTAACATTGTCGAAATACACTACAAATACACATTCCTAATTACGTTCTGGATCTGAACTGCTTGACTATTTTTTTGTCGAACCTACAGTTTAACTTTTCTTGTGAAGTTGTGCAATCATTTGGTTTCAGTGATTACTGGACACAAATGGTTACAGTTGATTCCGTTCAAACTTTCAATATAGCCGTCATGCTGAAAAGACGTAAACTTTTGGCTAGAAGTTGGTATAACTCTCTTGCATCAAACATTTCCATTAGGGATAATTACTAAGATCTTAGTTTTTATCTTGATGCTAGAATATTGGATGAACGAATCGATACATAATACAAATTCATCATGCGCGCCTTCTGCAACTTCAAGTACTATGTGACTAAAATTGATTGCACAGTGAACTAGGGTAAGCTTTTTCGTTGTTCATTATAATGATTATTGCAAAGCGTCAGTTGGATGAAGCTTTCTAGCTCTTCTCATTCAATTCAGACAAAGATGGCGCAGTTGTTGAAACTTATTGATGTGTACAAAATTATTAGCACCATGAAATAAATATTGCTGGAATGGTGTTATTTATTAAGAAATTTAGAATAGTTACGATTTGAAGATCAGATTTCTTCATAGTTTGTAATTATTTTGGTCTTAATTTGTTATTTGATTTTCTTAAAATTCAGTATAATTGCTCTAGTTCTTTCAAGTAGAGTTCGTCGCGGTTGCGGTATTTACCGCAACCGCGCGGTATTAATCACACACCCGCACCGCAAAAACTGCGGTGCGGTGAGACATATTTTCTCGCGGATGGGGTGCGGTAAATGAACTTTTACCGCGCGGTATTACCGCAACCGCACTTAAAAAATAATTGATAAAGTCTGCAGTCTGCATTAAAAAGTGAATTAAAACTTTGACCTTTACCATTTAAGTCTAGTGCCATGGGTCTCAAGAGACGAAGTCGAAACGCGAAATTCTTAACTTATAGTTAGTTGTAGTGCCCTTCAAATAGATGTATCTCCTTAGAGAGCAATTTAGTGTATATTTTGAGCGAATTATTATGGATCAAAAATTTATATCAAGTGACATAATATATACTGTTTTGCCTTTCACATATAGAAAGATTATGCAATCACTCTAAAAATCGTCAACCTAATCCCGTCCCGGAGGGCCGAGTGTCATATGCCATTCGACTCAGTTCGTCGAGATCGCTATTGAATTTTTTATTGATTGGACTTCCGGTTCTGGAGTTAAGGGTGGAAGAGTACGACCACACAGCAAATTCCTATATTAACTGAAATGAAAAATTCTCAAAGGGGGGAGTAAGGGAAAATTTCAAAATCAAATTTGCATTTTTGATGTCAAATGACTTTAAAATGCATGAAACGTTCAGATTTGATGAAATCTCTAAAAATAATTTTTTGACGACTTTGGCACATTTTTGCCTTTCTCATATAGAAAGGTTATGCAATCACTCTAAAAATCGTCAACCTAATCCCGGCCTATATAGGCTTAGGTAAGAGTATGCAATGAGGGGTTGCTCCTTTAAAATTAAAACTAGTTTAAAATTTCTTATCGATTTGAACATTTTCGGCCGGGTCGGGACCCACCGGATCTTCCTCCTTGATCCGCCGCTGGTTTCAAGCGATGTTTCAGTGTCGACACATAATATCTCACGACTTGGCTGTCGATCCATTGTAAGTATGTGCAAATCGTTCTGAATATGGAATATACATTTCCATCATTGTATTAAACATAACAAGCCATGGAATCGTAGTTTGGGCAAATGAGAATGGCACAATTGCACCACTAGGTGGATTAAAACAGATTTTTTTTGCTATTTTATAACTGGACCGAGCTTGTACAAAATTTTGAATCTCCTTATAAGTTCAGTTCAGAATAAATGATTATTAGAGACCACCGTAAAGAATTTAATTTGCTATTGGTTGTTTTTGATGTACATAGCAGGGCGGGGCAAAATGATCGTTTTTTAAGCACAGCACTGTTTTGGTTCCTTTTGGGGTCCAAAATAACTGTGCAAAATTTGGAGTTTTGACCCTGCGTAGCGGATTGCGTTTGAAATTTGTATGGAAATTAGTATGTGAAAACCTACTTATTTGCATTTTTAATGCTACATACTGAAATTTTTCCTGCAGTTTAAATAGATAGAAATTTAACCCAGGACATGCTGAACAACTTTGCCGAAGGATGTATGGTGTTAGAATGTCTCTAAAACAAGTTATAGCTGTTCAAAGTTTGGTAGATCGAAATAAATGCCAAATCATTTTTTTTGCCAACACTGCGGGTGTACCAATGATGTTTCATATAGTATACCAAATTAACATAATATATTTTAGATTTACCACTTTGATGTGTTTGGATGAATTATTCAAAAGCCTTAGCTCAATTTCATGAGCGTCGATAGTTGATCAATAGGGCGTAATGAGGGGGGCGAGAATTTAATAGTAATAGTGAGGTACCCTCCATAATGGGGTGCAAATAGGCATTTTCTCCTATAATGTTTTGTTTAGTTACAGGAGCCAAAACAAAAAGAATTTTAAATGTTTCACATGCCCTCGACGATTATCGCGACCAGCGAAACATGATGTATTACCAATCAAATATTAAAATATGTTGAGCGGCACATGGCGCCCCCTAATAGGGATCTTTAATTTGGAAAAATTGTGCCAGTTTTTCGTATGTATTGGTAGCGGGTGTCCTTGCGAGTACACTCATATCATTCTTAAGCCTTAATTATTCTTTTATGATTTTTAAATTCAAAAAAACCAAATTAAATTCAACCAGCAAACTGACAGTTGTCCTATTAAATGACGTATCTGCTAATATCTCGTTCGCCTCATTGTTAACCGGGACAGCACCCCACACAGCATGATCTGGTACTTTGTCAATCCGCTAACAGCCTGCCATCCCAAGTTTCATCTGCAAACTATGGTAGATCTGATAAGGCAACCTATAGAGTCGTGCAAGTCGCATGGGTTTGGATGTGTTATTGTCCTAAAAGGAAATAAACTAAAAAATGTTTTTTTTTCAATAGTTTCGGGCCTAAAAATTGGAAAAGGACTGAGATATTAACTCACGGTACTAATCTGCATCAGAATATGACTTAACCCGCACACCCCCAAAGCTCCCTATTGTGCCGCTCCGGGTGGTTTTCCCCTCTAGCACCGCCATTGCGTCTTATGATACCAAGGCTTGTATCGCATATTTTCAGCGTTATATACATTGCAGACTACATTATGATTAACCCTCAAAAAGGCAACCGGGTCCCAGAGGCCCGGCACGTTACAATTTTTTAGTTACAAAAAAATGTGTATGCAGTATAAGCTTGGGCATGGAAATTTTGATAAGTAGCTTTGAAATCTATAACAAAAATAAAGAATTGTGAAATTTTCATCGATGGAGTGATGCGCAGCTATGTTTGAATTTTTTATATGCACAAAAAGGCAAGCCGGGCCTGGCAGGCCCGGTGTGCATGCAACATTTACTAGGAATACCACGGGTTTTATACATTAATATTTATCCAACATTTTGAAGAGTTCATCTTCATATTAGCAGGATTTTTTTCATGTTTTGATTGATTTTATCTTTTTACATTTTCTTATAAGAAAAAAATCTTGAAAGTTTGAGCGAATTCTATACATTTCTTTTATAAGAAATGTAAAAATAGCATACGATAGTGACGTGTGTCATATTTTTTGGGTAAATACTTTTATGTCACCCACTGTGGTCTACTTGACAATTATTTGGATACAACATAACCTAACTCTGTCGTTATTGTCTATTCTTTGTGTTATAGTTGTCATAATTATTCAAATTGTAGGATCTAAAAGCAACAAAAAATTTAAATGGCTATAAAACGATATGCCCATGTTTTCAATCGTCTCAAAGAATCTGAAATAATGGAAGAAATTCGAGCAAATTCAACAGCAGACGATGCCGAAGCTGATATGCTAAGCGAGGAAGAAGATGCGAATGATATTGCTTCCGACAATGAATCTGATGCAGACTGGGAAGAAGAATCTAAATATGTACTCCGGTTATGCATCAGAAGAAATTAATAGCAACCCAGAAACATTTATTGGTCGTGTTCAAACGAAATGGAGCTCAGAACCAATCGACAGTCGACGTGATCTTCCGAGTACTCACCTTTTGGAAAAAAATTAACCTTTTTACATCCATCGCCTTATACACTGAAATCGGGATTTGCTGCGTGTTCGTACTCATCATCCTGTAATTACGGAACCGGAAGTCGGATCAATTAGAAATTCAACAGGAACCAATGGGAATGCTGTACGTTTCATTTGAAACCAAGTTTGTAAAGATCGGTAAAGAATTCGCTGAGAAATAGGTATGACATTATTTTAGGAACTTGGTAAGTTCCCCCGGGGCATCAAGAACCGCCATAGCTGGCCAATGTGGTCGAAGTGCCTTCGGTGGGTCATTAATGATCTAGACATGCAAAGCCAAGTAATGTTGCACATATTTTAATATATATTGCATCATTTGGACATCATGGTGGTATCAGTTTCTATGGAAATTTGCAGTGTGATTGTACTCTTCAACACGTAACTCCAGAACCGGAAGTCGGATCAATAAAAAAAATCAATAGCGACCGATGGGATGGCTGCACCTTTCATTTGAGACTAAATTTGTACAAATCGGTCCAGCCACCTTAGAGAAAAATCGGTGAGATTGTTTGGCACATACATACATCCATATATACATACATAGACGCACACATACAGACATTTTACGACCTCGACGAACTGAGTCGAATGGTATAAGAGATTTGGCCCGCGCGGGTCTCGGTTAAAAAGTCGAAATTTCGACCGATTGCATAACCTTTCTATATGAGAACGGCAAAAAGGAGCTTAAATTTAGACGGGCCTGAGAGGCCCGGCTTGCCCTTTAATGTTAGGATTTTAGCTTGCCTTCACAAGGGTTAAGCCGAGCAACTGTGCTGAACAAATCCATACACCACTCGGTAACGAAGCGTAATCGTTTACCATGCGCAGGCACACATAAACGGATTGCGGGTTATATTAATAACACCACTGAGAACTGACATACAAGTAAAGTTTTCAACTTGTGTAAGAAATAAAACTGTCGTTTTGAAATGACAACAGCAAGTAGCAATTTGCCACAGGTCGGCGCTTCGATCGGCCAGCAATCGCTATACGAAACTTGTATGCAATCTTGGATTCAATGGAGACTAACGCATGCGATCCTGTATGCGATGGTGATTTTCAACATATTTTCATTTAAATGTTTACACAGGTTTTTCGGGAATATTTGTTCTAGCTTATATGTCTGTTCTCTGTTTTAATAACTGTGTACAATGGGTTAGGGCAATGTGCAACATGTAAACATGTCAATTGGGGTAGCCACAACAGATAACTTGACTAGTGGTTGCAGTGACCAAGTTTTCGTTAACAGGGAAAAATTGTGGTAACTAATTTGTTAAACTATACTATATCGGAAAGAGAAATAAAAACACGAATAATCCTTTTTAAATAAAAAATATTTTATTCAGTTTCCCTTTCGATTCAATAATTTTTATAAGTTTTTTGTTTGTTTAACTAATAACCTTCCTATTATGTATATAATATTGTAGTTATAATGATAATAATAATACAGTGAAATGTATATTAATCATAAATAGTTGGATTCATGTTTCTTCATGTTTAGTTTATGTCGAATGTTTTATACCACAAAACTAACTCAAAGGTTGAATAAATTAATACGTACTGCAGAACGACATTCATAAATGCTTCGTTTTATTTCTCAAAATACTATGCAGGTTTCCTTTCGTCTATTGTTGCGGTACGTCTAGCTGATTTTTTTTGGTTGCTGCTTCTTTTTATATCAACAAAAAAAGCACTATCTGTTTTCTTCATTCTCTGATCCTCTGTGAACGGTTTTCACTAGTTTATCAATATACATCATTTAGTATAACAATATCATCATTCTCAATGCGTGCAACAGCATCCAAACTTTCCCGATCGGTACATTCAGGTTGATGAACTTAAAAAAAACCCGCTGTGTACAGTGTGGTGGATAAATAGGAGAAGGGTTTGTAAAAGTAATAATCGATACATCTGTGCACCAGTTTTATCCTGTATCGCTGACATACTGCCTGGGTCGGGTACTTATTTTTCTTCCAATGGGACGAATTATCACATATTTAAATATTTGTAAATGCACTATGAGTACGATTGAATCATCTCGCATTCTTTCAGAGTAGAGGGTTTCATTGAAAGCTGTTCAGGGTAAAGTGCACGGAAGGCTGCTATTTATGTATGTAGGGTTACTGCTCCCTAATTCATCTTAGCTCCTTTATTCATCTCACCCATTTGAACACGTTAGTTAGAGCAGTATCTGCTATCTCTATTCAACGCATTAGCTTAAATGGTAGGATGAATAAGGGTACGTTGTACTCGACTTTTCGCTTCGCTCAAACGGGAGCATTTTACATTTTACAGGCAAATTTTTTAACTGTACTTCTTCTTAGGTACGTAGCAAAGATGATGATACCTATTTAAGCGCAATCCAGTCACTATAAGTCGAGTTATCAATTGAATAATGTGACATACTGACTAATGAGATGAATAAGGGCACGTCCACCCTATGTATGTACGTAGATTATCCAATATGAAAGCTTTCTGTTATTTACTGTACACTGAAAAAGAAGAGTTGGTAGTTTGGTTCTTGTTTAGATCTGCTTGCGAGAGAGCTTGCTTGAATCTATGAGAATGTTTCGGTTGCAAAACTAGCGAGGTTTCGCCCTCGGTCAACTTAACAATTAATTAAAACAAATTAACGGGGCTGCACAATAATTTAGCTAGTATGTGTGTGACTCTCTTACTATCCTAGATGTGTTTTCCTACCTTATATTACGTTTTCGATTCATTTGTTCTGTTTTAAATTAATTTACATGATTCTCTTCTTACGTTTGACAATTGTTTTGAACTAGATTTTTTTTTAATTTGCTTCATCGTAATTTCATTAAACTTTAGTGGTTTACTCGTATTTTATTCTTTTCCAATTTAATTAATTTATTTTCTAACTAACATGTTCTTTTTGTTCTTCTTAATATAAAATTGCTAGTTTCTAGGTGCGACTCTGTTCGCTTTTCACCAGTTATTTAGGTAACGTTTTTTTCACCAGGAAGGAAATGACCCCGAATTTCGTGAATGAGATCGATACCAAAATGTTACTTTGAATCAAAATACGATTTAATCGATAAATGGCGATCGACTGACGTATCATGCGAATGATGGTGTGATTTCGGTTAATTGCTCATTTGGTCGACTGGTAGGTGTTCGTGGATTGCGTGAATCTTGATACATTGGTTGAATAGGTGACACTTTTGATTGGTTTGCAAGTTACTTTTGTTAATTTGGTGAAGGATTTTTTTGGGCTACTCGATAATGAAAATAACAAAACTCCGGTTGAAAAATTTACACGGGGTTTAATAGCAGAAATTGTTGACTCTGGCGGCCGGAAGAGACATCCCGTTTTCCGTTAAGCGCCAGAGCAGAATCAGCAACAGTGAGTTGTTTTAGTGTAATTAATAGAAGTTAAAAAGAAAGGTATTAAAATATTTTGAGCGATATAAAGGAATGTATAATTAGAGCCGTAGCGTGCGGTTGGCCAGGTTGACCCCCGCCAAAGGCGCCTACGTTGGGGGGCGCTAAAATGTTAATCTGCTTTTAAGTGATGTAAAGTCAAGAAATTAGTCAGGATAAGAGTATCATTCCCAGGCACATACGAAATTATTGTTTGATATTCGAACTGAAAAAGAAAGCCAAAGCAGACAGTAAGAAGGCGCATAACTGAAAATGCGTCAGAAGACTACGCTACGGTCCTGTTAGTCCAGAATAAACAACAAACAACACAAAGACTTCAAATTTCAACAAAAAATAGCGAAAAATATTGCAAACTTTTTTCGCTCGTTTTCTCAGTTTAATAGATACAAAGGGAAAGGAAATGTGGTCATGGTCAGTAAAGCAGACCACCTTTTTAAAGCTGTAGCAAAGATCGTAGAGTAAGCTAGATCAAGAATGATCGAGAAGATAACCCCATGCCGTAGCATGAAAATTGAAGTCTCCTCGATGCCGGGAGAAGTTCCGTATTATCACAAAGTAGCCGGTTCCCAACTTAGGTCTAACCAATCCAGCACTAAGTTGAATATCTGGTTGAAATGTCACATGGTTTTTGGTATTCCTGGAAGCGTTGGAAATTCTTTGTTTATTCTTAATTTGACCAGGTGCTGTTTGCTTCGGATTTGTGGTAGAGCTTTTTCTTGCTGATATATATATATATATATATATATATATATATATATATATATATATATATATATATATATATATATATATATATATATATATATATATATATATATATATATATATATATATATATATATATATATATATATATATATATATATATATATATATATATATATATATATATATATATATATATACATATATATATATATATATATATATATATATATATATATATATATATATATATATATATATATATATATATATATATAGCGGCCTTTCAAAAGAGAAAACAATATTGTTACGAAGACTCATGTCATTAGTGCAATATTGAATGCATGACGCGCGGCACAAAAAACCGATCATGCAGACGATCCTTGTCGAAGAGGACGCAAAGCAGGCTCGCCAAAAGGTCACCCGACACTAGTTTGAAGGCTCGGTGCGATTTTCACTCAAAATTTTCGCTAACTGGAGCAAGGGGTCATGGAAACAGACAATCCTTCAGTAGATCCACGCATGCCAAGTTCGAATCGATAACTACCCCATCGATCTCAAGTTTGTGAGCGGGCATGTAAACGCGTTAGTTCTTCATTGAAGTTTTGTCGCCAGTAACATTATTTGTTTGCTTTAGGCAAAATATCACAATCCTGAGCTTATCTAGGCGAAATTTCGAGATATCTGGCACAGCTGAATATTTATGCATCTTGCGGAATACTAGAATACTTCGCGGACTATCATTGATCCGAAAGAAGATCGGATACGGTCGAACCCAGTTCATTATGTTTGATTTCAAATGGAAGCTCGGATCTTTGGCAACGAATCTTGTTCTACAGTCATTTTAGGATCATTTGGGTCAGTTGAGGAGTACACTTAATATACGGTAGAGTGCCAATATTTATGGTCTTCCTCAAATTTCAAATCGGACACACCCCAAAAGTATTGGTACCTCGAAAAAATCCCCACTCAAAATTTGAGCGCAATCAAAAAACAATGTCATGAAGCGTCGAGATGTGGTACAACGTTGAAAAAATGTCTTTGTGGTACAAGGAATGTTTTTTAATTGAGATGGGACTCGAGTTTGGAAATGGAATTTTTTTTGTATGCCAAATGTTTTATAGATCAATGAAATGTCTAAATCTGGTATCAATTCGAAAAGAAACTATTTTTTTGATTATTTAAATTAAAATTAATTAAAAGTACCAGAGAGGAAACCTTTGTCAAAACAATTTGTTTATGAGAAGATACAAGATCCGTTGTTTTATGCAGTTTTAAGACATTTGGCATAGAACATAAATTTTCAAACCCTAGTATCAACTCAAATCCAAAAGTTACCACGATTCATAAAGGCTATCTTAAAACAAAATTCGGGGTGGCAGTAGATCTCGACGTTTCGTTACATTCTAAGCCATTTAGCATAAACAATTAGAATTCAATTTTTGAATATTCTAAGGGTCCTTTAGTGTTTTTCACGGGTGAAATTTATTCTTTGGCCGTTTTGCGCAACCCCTAATTGCGTCCGATTGGGCTAAACTTTTTTTTGTTGAAGTGTGTCCAGTTTAGGGATGTCCGATTAGTTCTCGATTAATCAAACTAATCGATTATTATGGAAACTAATCGATTAATTATGAATCCATTAACGCATTTAACGATTATCGGATCGATTAGCTAGCGTCGATTATTGGTCGATTACATTTTTTTAATACGTGTAAAATATCAATATTGTGCTGCCAATTATAACTTTTAGGGGGTTTTGAAACACCAAAAACTTACGTTTTTATAATTACGTTTTACATTCACGATCATATGTTTGAATAATTTGAACAAATCCGTTGGAAAGATTAGATCAATCGCGGGATTACGAATTGAACGTTGGCATTCGCGCCGGATCTGCTCTATAATTACTCTTAGGTTGTCTTGAGTTCAAGCAAGGAAAGGCTTGAAACAGTATCGACAGTAAACGGTCTGAGGAGAAGGAGAGGCTTAGATACACTATATGCGTTTTCCAGCAGACGCTATATCTATGAGCAGTTCTATGAATTCTGGTAAAGGGTTCTTTAAATTAAACTTGGTAGAAGCAGAACCGGATTTACGCGTGGGCACACTGGGTCAAGGCCAGGGACCCCGGGATTTTGGGGGTCCAGACCTAGCATGAATATAAAATCATTCTAAAGACTATATTTAAAAAAACGTCTCACTAAAATCAGTACAAGTTCCAATTTATTTTTAATAAAAATGCAACGTTTGGGACACCACGTATACAAAGTTTGAAAGTAACCGGACCTTTGCCAACCAACAAAAAACCTTGCTTGACAAGCGAACTGCGGATGTGGCAAACTATCCATTTCTCAATCGCATCTTGGTCTTTCAACGGACAAATCCACCTAGAAGCGTCAAAACGCAATTTCTTGAGGTCTTACGAAGACTCGACACTTTTTGGACGGATTTGGCATGTTTCACTCTGCCCGGTCAGTCTTAGACTGGTACAGAACCACTACTGTTCTTTTTGTACAACTCTGCCGTACAAAAAGCCGTCATGAAGGTAAACGTTCGTGAAATCCCAAAAAAGAAGTTAAATAGAGCCCTTGTGAAAGGGTCTTCACGTATCTACCCTAGCTTTACCCTAGATTTGACTAATAGGTCATGACAAATATGCGTGCATTTTGAGGATATTTGAAGAATCTTGGCCATTTGGTAGCGTAAATATTTTTATAAATATTGAAAGTATGCTTCACACAAGCAAAATATTCTTGTAGTGCTGAAATAAAATGTATTTAATTTAGCTTCCCTTCCTAAATTCAAAACCTCCGTTTATGGACACTCGGCATCTCTTATATTCTGACTGTTTTACATCACTGGCATTGAAGGGAATGATACCGATCATACTGATAGATTCGAGTAATTTTTATGTTTCGTTTTAAAAGTAATTTTAAACAAACATTACACGACAACTACAGTATTGACCTCTTCTAATATCGAATAGTGATCATGTTACGGTTATCTTCGACACAACAGTTTGTTGAATAGGGATACTGTTATTAGTATATAACATTCGGCCATCTGTAAACGACGTGGAATACTGGTTGGATGCTCAGA
Organism: Topomyia yanbarensis; assembly: GCF_030247195.1. Classification (NCBI taxonomy): domain Eukaryota; kingdom Metazoa; phylum Arthropoda; class Insecta; order Diptera; family Culicidae; genus Topomyia; species Topomyia yanbarensis. The sequence continues at coordinate 172,449,510 of NC_080671.1, read as the reverse complement.
TTACACCGTCTGGGAAGACTATAGCGTAGTTGTTATGTCAACTACACTGTACGCGGCTCACCCGAGTTTGAACTCCCACCATCGCATATAGTGTGTTTGGCCGTTTGCCACTACCGGTCAGATCGGTCAGGAAAACTAATATCTTTTTAAGATGCACTCAGATTATCTTTCTTTTAAGACGATATTTGGACATCAGCAACACCAGTTTGTGAAAATCTGGAATAGTCTTTGTTCTCCATATATTTTGAATACCACATATTTTGTTAAATATGTTCAACGCAGTTAACTGATTTGGTTCAAACAGGAAAGAGTGTCTCAGCATGGCATAAGATAGAAGTGGTTCCTTAAGGTTGGACAGAGAAAGGGTAAAATTCGCAAACGAAAAAAGCAGTTTTTTCCACACCGTATGTCAGATCTTCATAAAAATCAATCAGCAGTACTGTAACCACATTCTACACACGCTGATTGGTTTTTATGAAGATCATACTCATTCTAGAGTTTTTTTACCTATTCAATAAAAGGGGCTTCTTAGCTCAATAGTGCCCAGGACCCCCGAATAATCTAAAGACGGCCCTGGGTAGAATATTTTGAAGCCAGCGTCAGCCATTCGCCGAAATTCTACTATATACCGAATTCAATACGATCGTTATAATCACAAGCACTCAACAATAACAAAATCCTAGCTACAGAAAACATTCATGTTCGTACACATAAGTTTTTAATATTTGTGTAAACAATTGAATGAACATCCGTTAAAACAGTAGCGCTGCCATATCATCATATCGCTACTAGCTTATTGTTTTTTAATCTCTATGCGATCAGCTGCGAATCCAATCAAGTTCACTAGCGCACCTGACAGTGATATTCCATTCACTTTTAAATAAGAAGCTAACTTTTACACAACTTTAACGCTCGAGATGAACGTTTTTGATTTCTGGGGCTGCACTCAGTAAAACATTTAAACTAATCGATTACTTCGATTAATAGATTATTTCTTGGTTTTAATCGATTACGATTAATAGCGATGTAAAAAATAATCGATTAGCTACTAATCGATTAATTGGAAAAATCGGACATCCCTAGTCCAGTTATTAATCACCCGTTTTTCATACATGCCATTTGTACTCTAATATACAGTTGTCTGATTAGATGCTCCCTCCGTCGCCTTCAAACACTAAACGTCAACTGATTTCCTAAATATACAGTAAAATATTTGGGGCTGGAATTTACATGACATGAACGACAGTCAAACATGAATAAAGTAGGGAGTATTTGGGCCATTTCCATGTACACAAATTATTATGTGAAGGTTGAACTGAAAAAGAAAGCCAAAGTAAGCACCAAAGGGCGCAAAACTGAGACTCCGCCAAGGGCGCCAGAAGACCACGCTAAGGCTCTGTGTATAATTAGAACTTCAACAAATAACGAGATACGTTTTATTAAAATGGCAATGAAAACGGTTTTTTTCATGTGCGTTGTTTGTCGGAACACTTGACGCTTTGCCAACTTTGGACCGAAGGCTTAGTCGAGAGAAGTAATTCTGAATCAAAGCAGTTATAAAAGCTCCACTTACAATTTTCAAATATATTACAAAGAATAAATTAATTTCACTATTAAGTTAGGTTTTGTATTGTTTTCCATCACAAATCTAGATTTTCCCTTGAAAGGTAATCTTTTAATATCAAAACTAACTGTCTCTTTTTTCGACAATAGGGAATGGTTTACTCTTTTCCTTTAAATTTATTGCTCATGGTGTACGGAACAGAATCCTCTTGAAAAGTTTCCAGGTTCCACTTCAGTTAGATCTACCTATATCAAAAACAAAATCATGGTGGTGAAATTTAAACAAAATGCATTTTACCGGACGTTTCGACCTACTAATATGTTCAGTCATCCTCAGCAGCGATGTTGTAGTGTTGTTTACGAGATACCGTGTGGTGTCTGTACAAATAAGACATACATTGGACACATAAGTCAATTAAAAAACGTTTGGAACAGCATAAGAACGATATAAAAAAGCGTAGAAAACACGGGGCTAATACAACATAAAATCAATGAAGGCCACTTTTTTATTTTAAAAATTCTAAAATATTGGACGAGGTACCTAGGACCGATATCCGGCTGATAGTAGAAATGTTTCAAATAAAAATTAAAGGCGAGTCGAACACGTTTAATCCACAACGGAATTCTATTCAGTTTAGGTCTGCATACAACGGCTTAATAGAGAAGCTAAATGGCACCGTGCGTCCGAAGAAGAAAGTACCAACGGAGATTGAGTGTACAAGACTAGACAGCAGTTGAAAATGTGATTGTATAGACGTTGTTGGCACGTAAGTGTTAGATCTTAACAAATATAATATTTTTGAAAGCCGCTGATGATGACTGAACATATTAGTAGGTCCAAAATAATCGATGACCGTCCATACCAATTCTAACATTCAATTGTAAATAAATACTACATAATTCAAAAGTATCACCTGTTAACCAATCCACATTTCCCAACTAATAAGGACATTTCTGTCTCTAGTACAGCAACCAGTACTTGACAAAGAAAAAACAAACTAAATTCACTTCTGTCGAACATTTTCAACAATCAAGCTTATCCTATTTGCACTCCATAAGCACTCTGTACACAAACTGGAAATAATTTTAGGTTTCCACTCCTTAATTGAGTTGAATCGGACGTATCGTGTTTTATCTTTAACAATTGATCAATTTGTCGCATTTTTTTTGCTCCTTAACCTGTGCCTGTGTCTATGTATTAAATAGTGCCATTCTTTCCGTCAAATGTTTTGCGGTTGTAAACGCAACAGCAAACGGATCGGACTAGTTGCTGTGTGTTCATCTCTTCCCAGAATTATTGCAAGAAATAGGACTAAGGTATGATAATTGTAATTTTAAAGTGCTCAAAGTGGTGAGTATTCCATTTAAGTTGATCTGGTTTGAATAATTTCATGATTTTGTAACGCTTTAAAAAATTTGTGATTTTCTTGTTCAAATTGGGGTGATTTAAAATGGGTAATAAAAATCTAGACCGTATGACATGAGTGGGGTAAAAGAACTTAGGCGTAGAATTTGATTAGCTTCTAAACATTGCGATCATTCGAACGAATGTTGTTATGTGTGTGTGTGTTTGTGATTTTAATACAATTCGGAGGAACAATTCGTAGCTTTGAAGAGATGGAAATACTTTGCAAAGTTGTTTCGTTTCATTTTATCTCAACCACTCTTGCTTCGTTTGGCAATTTACTGATTTTGAATATATGAAAAGGCAAAATTATTGAATGTTGGAACCAAAATTTTCCACTTGTCTTTTGCTTAAATTTTCCTATCGATATACTCTGGGTAATCCTAATATCAGTATTCTCGAATTTTTAATTCTCATTTCGTATATTAAAGTAATTATTTACACCTGTTTTGCCTAATTACTCTCACTAATAAATAAATTTGTTTCTGTTAAAGCACAGTAAATGACATTTTATTCCAACATAAAACAGTTTATATTGGCATTTCCCTTTCAACTAATTTCATTCCCTTAACTTATTTTCAATACAATGTCAGAATATATTATACAATTGTCCTGTAGTGAAATTTTCTTTTTTCCGGAGTGTAATTTCTTCTCGAACTAGTTAAGACCTTTATCCGAGTTCGAATCAAGTCGATTTGGTAGGATTTCGATTTCCACTATAAGGTAGGTTAGTTCAGTGCGAACCGCTCCTGCAGCAGCACTGCTTTTTTGGTTCCTCATGTCAACTCTATTGCTCCTTGATGCGATCGAGAATACTTTATTGATAAATGTTAAACCTACAGGTTTTGCAACATTGTTGCTGGTAACGATGAAGTCTACACAGGCCCATTGTTTTTACATTTTTACAGTACCTCGATAAGTCTTTGCACTCTGATACTGAAAAGAGAATTTTTGTAATTAGTATTCATATCTTTTGAGTACATTTGAGTAGCCTACGATTAGAAATACAGGGTGGTCCTTTACAAACTTTCATGACGGCAGGTCTCGGCTGATCCCTACAAGCATTCCCAGCTGGTTTCTTGGTACCATACCAAACGCACTGCAGTATTCTGTACTTTATGCCCTGGCCGGCACAAGCAGAATTGCACTGAAAAAGTGATTTGAAAAGAAGTTAGTTCTGCAATCCAATACGTTTCTCCGAAAACGCCTTATACCTCAGACCAGGGCTCCACACGCCATACGCCCTTGCACATCTCGTTGTAACACTCCTGCTTGGTGACGGGTTTCTCCAGTGGGTCGCATTTGTCGCTATTGCTCACGTTGGCAAATTTGCAGAAAACATCTCGCTTCTGGAGTGCCGTATGCCATGTGAAACATTTCGACTGCAGACAGATGGACCACTCGGTGGTGACCCACCGGGGACACTCGATGTTACCACATTTTTCCACCGTCTCGGGGATCACCAGGCCAGCATCCTCGCACAGTCCGTTGTCTACCGTGTGGGTGGCGTTTACTAACTTTACCATACAGTGAGCCGAACGAAGCTGAAAGTGGAATAATTATATTTCACAATATGAATATTAATTCGATTCATGTAATGTCTAATTCAAATGTTTTGAAATGTTGTGGATTTTTAATTTGCCTATGCACAATGTTTTAAAACGTTTTATTTCTTGCTCAAAATTAATAGCGTCTAAACCGTTAACTTTGAGAGTATAGTTTGCTTGGAGAAGTTGCCTTTATGATTGCGGAATATATTGTTCAGTGATTAATTCACCAACAAGTGATATACGAAATTTATTTCCTGAACTAATTAAGATTAAAACTTTGTGTCTTCGAATGCTTTGCCTTTCTCCTATAGAGGGTTCGGCAATCTCTCCGAAAATCATCATGTAGACGACAACACAGTTATGGTACGACTACATGATCAGTCACCGCTTATTAGTTTGTGAAGTTATTATTACAATTCATTTTCCAATAGGGTATAGTATCTGTGTGAACATAATTTTGTATGTTTTGCCCCCATTTTCAGATATAGTAAAATATCTAACCCCATGTGCCTAAATCAGGTCAACTAGGCAATCGATTTGCCAACTACGTTAAGGCCAACCCGTGTCATCATAATTCAAAAGACCAGTCTGCGGAGAATTTTGATTGCGACTAGGATGTTTGCCAAATTCCAATTCGCTTAGATTCTTTGGACCGAATCTACAAAGAACTCCTCGAAGTACAAGAACAGATCGAGCTATACGATAAGCAGGAGATGTTTTTACACCCACTTGGAAGAGCGCTTGGACTTCGAGACGTATTATTGTACGGTCAAGGGATTTCTGCTGTTCAATTGTGCTGCTGACTCCAACCAAACCATGCTGAACAGCACAATGATGGCACCTGTTTATACCCTTCATCTTTTCACCTACGCCTACCCTTCTCAAATTTGGCGATTTTCCGCGATAGCTCGTATTCCATGACATGAAACACGTCGATGATCCACAGCAACACAGATATTTAGACGGCAAAATTATAAAAATTGGTCTATGTGGCTAAAACTTGGAGTTTTAACTAATTTTGGGTCCATTTCTGCTATCAGTTTTGACATTCCATATTTCATTTTTTCAACTACAGTAATGACCCGTTTTTATCAATCAGCCGAAAAATATTGGTTGATAAAACGGGGAAGTTGATAAAATCGGGAATTTTTTTATCTTCATTTTATCATCCTACATAATTAGAAGCAACCAGAGAACTATCTCAAGTTGTTATTTGGCAGAAAAATCAAACCTAATGCCCTATCAGTGCAAAAAATTGTATTTAACCGAACCGTCCGACAGTTGTCTAATCCAACTTCCAAGCATAGGATCGATCTGAAATTTTGCAGATAGACTCATTATGAATGACAATGTAATCTGCCAACGAAATTTAATAGATAATCTCCTTAAAAGTGCATTGCAGAATTTATTCTTTAATTAATTAGACACAACTATTCTGCGCCCATGGTCCACAAACTGACAAACGACTGACGAAAAATTTTCAGTGGTAAAATCTGATAGAAATCAGAAAATTCTGAGCCTGTTGGTCTAGCCCCGATCCACGATGCTGTCTATTCATTTTGTTTGCGAACGTGTACGTTGATAGCTTTCTTGTTGAGCGGACTTTTAGTTTTACTAAAATCGGAAATTGATGTATTTGCCATGTTTTAAGTTTTTGTAAGCAGCGACAGTGATGAATAGTTTTACAGGATCGATCTCACTATTCTAGTTATTAATATCGTATCCATGTCTAAGTCAATGAAACTTTCTTTTTCCACAAACTTACTATTTACTTTTTTGGTTATTTTATTAGTGGGAAAGTTATGCGAAGAATTTCAACAATGGGATTAACAGGTTCGCTATTTTTTAGGGTTTTTCGGCATCAAACAATATTCCCAGTGGCGTAGCCAGGGGGGGGAGGGTTTCGGGGTTAAACCCCCCCCCCCAAACCAAAATTAATTGGATTGAAAAAAATTGATGCTGACGAATTTAATTTAATATTCCATAAAATATTATTGGAAAAATATTCTCTGATCACTACATTGAGAACTGTGTTTAAAGCGTCATGAGAACTTTTGGAAAATTATGGGAAGGGGATCTTGTAACTTATCTCTTAGCCAAAATCCCATAGTTGTCAAATTACTTCAATGTAAAATAAAATAACTGTCTAAATTATTATGAGCTCATTTTTGGAAAGATGCTTCAAAATATGGATTAGAGACAATTTTTCGAATGGGAATCTAAATTTGAATAGGTTGATTGCATATAAAACATAAGCTTGTTTACCGAAAACTTACATACATTTCAACATTTGCTGAAAATGTATTTTTTAGATTGTGTAGAGTTTAGACAACAATTCAATATGGTTAACAACAAGAATAACATTTCAGAAGCTAGTTGAAAGCTGATGTAATTTTGTCTCTAGCAGGTCAGGATCGGTTTTATGAGCATTGGATTTTTGTTGTATTATCAACTATATGAATAGCCTCTTAGCAGGATGCAATGAATGGCGTACTAAAATTTTGTGTACTACGTTCTAGTACTGCAAGTTGTGAGGTTGACTAATAAAGAAAAGTAAAATTAATGCTCGATAAATTTTTAACGGTCACGATCACATTCATTCGAAACTGCCAAATTTCGATGTTAAGTAACATTGAAGAATTTCAAAACGTAAAACTGTTCATCTGCTGATAGAATAATTTTGACGGTTAATCCTCCTAGAAGTAATTATTGACAAGAATTACTCTTCAACCAAATTTGGGTCGAGACTTAATGTCTCCAGCAAAGTTTTCGAAAGCGCTATTTCAAACAACTTTGTAAAAGACATAAATATCCCACATATTCAGAGTATCGAAATATAGTAGTAGAAAACCTTTACAACAAGCTATTCTGAAATTACTGTATTTGATAAATCTCTTCTGCGGTAATTAAATAATAAATTCACATTGCGTTCAAGGTGCCTTTGAAGCTTACAAAAAGGGAATTGGATATAAAACAAATAATTCCCAGATATTAAAAGGACCGAAAAACACAAAGAGTGATTCCATTTTCAGGAGCTAGCATCAATTCGGCGCAAGCTTAGTCCGCCCACCAAGTTAGCGTCGGATTCTGATAAGATGAAGTCGAAACGCAAGTTTCAGTTCCATCCATACATAATTTAGTTATAGGTTTTGTGTTCTCAACTCGCAATGATTGTTTCAAACAATTTTATCCGTAGCGCAGAAAAAAATAGTTTTCACCTAAATTTTTCTTCACTAAGAAGAAATATAGCAGGCCCAGTCCATTTAAATCCCTATATGTTGAATTCATGTAGCCTTCATATTTTCAACAAAATTGTTTGAAATGACATTATCAAAAACTTTGCTGAAGGCACCATGTCTCTTAATATTTTTGAAAAATTAATTCACCATAATTACCTCTATGAGAGTTAATCACTAAAATTTCTATATCAAAGCAGGCGCTGTTTTATGTTGATAACTTCCCGAAGTTTTCAAACCTTCAAAGTCACGGATTATTATATTAGGTGATCTTGAACGTTGAAAATTTTTTAGATCATTTATCCCACTTTAAAAGATCGCAATTTTTGACTTCATTGACATATTATACAAGAAAATAATCTATAGAGGTTTGAAAACTGTTCCATGTTGATCCTTCTTGTTTGTAGACTGGAATGACATCTGTTAGACTACTTATGTTTTTGAGTTTTCAATAATTTATCAAAGCATTTTTTCAAAAAATTTGCGATTTTCATCAAAACCCCCTCCAAACCAAATTTCTGGCTACGCCACTGAATATTCCGTATCAGATTTCAAAGAGTTTGAAACAGGCACACGTATTTTTATAGAAATAGGCGGTTTGAGCCTGATTCCCAGATACAGAGATAAGCGGTTTGAGCCTGGCTTTCGACTGGCTTCGCCCGTTCTCATTAGTTCGGACAGGTTGGTGTGTTCCTACTTACAAGTGAATAGATTAATACGCTTCGATGACATAGAAGATAACAAACGAGAACAGGAATCTTGTTAGCTTATTCAATTCGAAGTTTGTTTAGTGAAGATTCAAGCGCACTGGCAGGAGATCGTTTTAAAGGGGTAGATAAAGTAGAGAACAGATATCGCAATCTTAGAGACTAATATACGCTAAATTGTATCTTCCGGACCGGTGTTTATAGACAGTTCGCAAAAATAAATTTTGTTTGCAGTTTGGCATGCTCACAACATAAAAAACAATATTATTAAGTAGGTATTCAATTCGTGTTGTTAGTTTATTATAAAAAATTTGCTTTTTTTGAAAATTTGAGAAAAATGCGATTCTAGTTGATCAATTACCTTAAATAGCATCAAAATTGGGTAAACTACCCTACATTTTGACTACTACCTAACAGTGCAGGACCAACTACCTTGATTGAATATAATTGTAAGACTGTGGGCCTGAGTTGCTGGCATAAAAGAATGAATTAACGGCAGGTCGATAAAATCGGGTACAAAAAGTTCATAAAATCGGGGGTGCATAAAAACGCGTCGAAACTGTACTTTTATTTAAACCCATTTGAATGCGTTGGTCGTTAAAGGGTTAATAAAAACATTAATCATAGTCAGGGATGCCATTATGCCAGATTTATCTGGCACAGCCAGAGTTTTTTGCAGCTTCCAGACAAAAAGACAAACCTCTCATTCTGCCAGATTTTTGAATTATTAAAGTGTTTGCACTCATATTTTGAAAATTTGGACATATTTTCCCAAATTTATTAAAAAATTATTGATAAATTTTGATGACTTTGACGTCGCTGTTAAGTGACAGATTTTGCCAGACATTTTTAGTTGATCTGCCAGATATTCTTTGAAAAATAGTAGCAACCCAGATCATAGTAGCCAATCTCATCGGATAGCTGAAATGGTTGACAAAACTAGTAAAAATCACTAATTTTTCAGTAATATGATGTTGTTTAGGCAATTAATTTGTAAGGAGATTTATGAGCTACAGGGCGTCTCCATATGGGTATTTTCAAAAATATAGATATACCAACTTCTATACTATACTATACTAAATTTTGAGTCAGATTCATGACAAGTGACCCATGGGAGACCATCTCAAAAATTGGAAGACGTATAAAGATAAATTACTGATATGACATGAAACTTTTTAATTGGATTTTTTTGATGCAGAACAAACGTGAATCAGTTTTGCACCAAAATTTCCCATCTATAGTTTAGCATATTCATTCTTCTTTTCAATGAACTTAAAATTGCTCCAACCGGCTGTGTATTTCTTGAGATATCGCCATTTGAAACTCTAAGGTACTAAAAATTCTAATTAATTGAATTGAACAGAAATCCACGACATTACTTGCTTCAACGACATGTTAAAAATTTATTTTTCATCCCATTATAGTAAAATTTGAAGATACCTTTATTCAAACTGAGAGAAAAATAAAATAAATATTTACAAAAGAATAACAAGACATTGATTTTTGGGGTTTTGTCACTCGTCGTGCCACTGTGCGTTGGTCAACCTCTTTTGGTACAAGTTAGACCCAACTTTAATTCGATATGCTGATCGAATTCCTTTATCAACGTGGCCGTATGCTGTCGTCCGTCGTGACCGACCTTCGGTATCGGTATCAACAACCGTTTACAGCCAAGGTGGCATACAAGGCAGAAACTTTAGATCCGTGTTCTCTTGCCGTAGCAGTCATGAAATACACCACTCCCTGCTGCACGAGCTAGCACCGTCGAACATGCAATCTACTCCTATTATCACGACAAACCAGCCGATTCCTGTGCCGTTCGCCAGCGTTAGCCCTTCCAGTTCGGCGAAACCAGACAGCCAAGTGAGCTTGTCAGTTCGGGCCGAACACTACAAAGTTTTGCTGGAAACTGTTTACCTCCTTGCCGTAGATTAGAACGGCAAGGAGATACCCGTTCGTGCACTCCTAGATTCCGGATCCATGCCCAACTTCATCAGTTTGCAACTTCTCTAAATCTCCGTCACATCATGGTGAATATCGCAGTAGCTGGTATCGGTGAGTCCGCCAAGCAGATCAAACGGAAATCGACTGCTATGATCAATGAAGATGACGTTCTGATTGACATTTCCGCGTGGAATCTTCCGAAGTTGTCACTAGCAGACCCCAGATTCCAAATCCCATCCGACATTGACATGATTATCGGTTGTAAAGCGTACCACCATCATGGCAGCAAGCTTTTTCTGGGAAAGGGACTACCGTTGCTGATAGAAACGGTGTTTGGATGAACTGTTTCCGGAAATATATAAATCGATCATGCTATCATGACCAATGGCTGCTATCTCCTCACTGTCGACCGACGCCTAAGGCAAGCAGCTGAAGTTCTGGGAGCTAGAGGCTGTTAAGCCGTGTTCGGTGGGTTCCGATGAAGAAAAACAGTGTGAAGAATTTTACGCTACTACCATCACTCGCAATTTATCTGGTCGTTTTCTTGTTCGTTTGCCACTACCCGCGCTCCGCTAGTCAACTTCGGCGAATCCAAAGTCATCGCCAAATGTCGTTTTTCTGAACTTTGTAAAGCAACTAGAGCGTGACCTACCCATAAAGAACTGCAAATCAACGAACGAATTCACACAAAAGGCGCACCAGAAGAAGCCCGTCGATCCAGTAGACGACGTGATCCCGCAAGGCTGCCTTCCGCGCCATCCTGTTTTTAAGGAATCCATCACAACAACGAAAGAAGATCTGCTGTCGATCATTGTGAGGTTCCGCATACACCTGATCACCATCGTAACCAACATCGGAAAAAAATGTTGCAATTGCATTTCGAGAACTCAAACGCATTCCCTGGTGTCCCAATAGCGACGAACCGCTCGCAACGACAAGTTGAGCTGGACGACGGCGTCAAATATCCAGCAGCTGCAGATGTTTTTATGCAAGAATTCCACGTCGGGGTTGTTTTATCGAGAGCACACACCTTAGGATTGGTTGATTCGGAAATCACCGGATCTGATACATTGTTTACCTAACCGATATTCCAGTTTTACGAAGCTCTGCCAATCCTCAACGACCTGTCTTTCAAAAGACCAAATGAGAGCCATTTGACTTTCATTCGACAATCGATCTATGTGAGGATGATTTAGCCTTGTGACGCGTAGCCCAGGTGTTCTCTAGAAAGTTCATCAAAGTCGACTGACTTGACTTGATCTCCTTCCAGCGTCGTTGATGTGGCTGAAACCGAAGCTGTACAAAGACGGCGTTGCCCCTGATGGGTGCATAGCGTAGTTTATTTAATTATATTTCCGTGAATTTTGAGTTTTATTATCAAGTAGTAGGGTACAGACCTTTCCACCCGCATCCTCATTACAAAAACGCCGTTGGGAGTACCCGGGAAGAAGTTACTTTCAACCACGTGTTTTAAATTATTTTGCAAAACGAAACGTTCGGCTTGTGCTAACGTGTGGAATGACATTAACACTGCAATACGAAGAAGATGATTCTGAAGGTACAATACTTCCGTAAGCCTAAGTTGCATTTTTACCTTCAGAAGGTATTCCACATCAAAAAAACTCGGTCGTATTGAACAACATTTAAAATGAACGACCGCGGTGTTGGTTCGAAGTAGAGCTTTTTCGTCAACTTTACTCATGGTGACAAGAATAATCCGATGTTTCCTTTGTTCTCGAGACAATGCACACTATATCGAGAGGCCCGAGTCAGAGGTTTGAAAGTAGACTGTAGGTAGAAGGGTTGAAGTATCCGTGTTACTTCAAGGTGGCCAGAATTTTGATGCGTTATTCTAACCTACAAATCCAAATGAGTTACCTAGAACAAAATTTTAATTAAACTAAACCTAAATAAATAAAAACGGAATACTGGAAATTATAAACTAAATTTAGTCCTATGCACAAATAAAGCAAATTAAAATCTACCACCGTAAAACCCGTCTGACGCATATTGTCTATTTTTAATATTTTTAGAAAATGGGCACACTCAAAATAATTGATCAAATTCTACAGATAGTGTATATAATATTGCCTGTGTCCAAAGTATCCGACAACCATAGTGATCCATTGAAGTTCTTCTCGGAGGAAACGCATGGTGTTCCATACTAGCATAGTATCGGAAACACCCGATTATATAACATTCACACAGCGATTTCACATATTGTTCATTATATTTTCTATTTCAATAAGCATCTCAGTAACGAATCTACTGGCACCTCCAAGCACAGGATCTCGGTTAGCTGATAATAATGTTGATGGCCCCACCTTAAAGCCCCTTAAAGTGTGACCTGAACTACTTAACTTGAAGATAATGATTATTTTGATGCACTATAAAACCAGTAACTAACCCGGTAGAGGCCAATTGGGTTGTAATGGACCGTCTGGATCTCTAGCTTATGCATCATCTTTATTAAGGGTGGGCGAAACGCGATTCTGGTTTATGCGGTACGAAACGAAACGAAAAACTCTTCCGTATTCTCTTAACGAAACGAAACGAAACGAAATTTCAGTAGTAGATGTTATCCGCAACACGAAATTCTATTTTGACGAAAACATTTGCGAACTATAGCGAAATTTTTCAAAAATCATTTAATATAAGGAAAGTTAATTCTTTTTAGAACTTGTACAAACATTATGAAAAATTGTTGTAACTCATGGTAAGCGATCGAAGATTAAAGAATTTTTTCTAACATTTGCGACTGCAAATTTGTAAAAATAGTCAGGAAAAGCCATATACATTATTAGAGCAATTACCTCTTTTCTAGTTAGCTCAAGGCTTACTGGACCACACATGCAATATCATGGTCAATATCTCATGTGAAAATTGCTTGATAAATACAATCAATAAACTGTTCAAAGCATGTTCTCTTCCCAATAATATAAAATCACATGTAGGATTACAAGCGACCGCAGTTTAAATAAGAATGGTCATAAATTATACTTGTTACGCTTGAAACCTTAATAAATTTCTTTTTTGATCTACCGTTACACATTTTTGGAAAGGGTAGATCATTACCTTTCAAACTATGAGTCTATTTCATCAGAATTTATATTACGAATTATTGACGAATAAATGCAAAGGTTAACCAAAGCTTTTTTAAAAAGGAAAACGGGTATTGTTTTCGTGTTAAGCGACACAAACTCGATTTTGAAAACTTTTCTCTTAGCTTAGCCCACCCCAAAAATTTGTAAACTAGTGTTATTAAAATTGTAAATAAGTCAACCTGGTGCAGATATCTCAATTACCTTTGAATAGGCCGTTAACGCTCGAGATGGACATCTTTTCTCTGTGATATAATTGTATAAAATGAATAAGCTGTACTTTGAATCAAATTTTCACTAGTGCACCATGTGCATGACATATCAGGTAAATTGTTGCTCCGATCAGTTATCGAAATCTGTACGGTAATCGCAAGTCGGCTTTAAGAATTGAGAATAACTCCGGATGCATAGGCTCATTTTTCAATAGATAAATCGTTCTCATTTTTTTTGTAAAATCGATTTAACCAAGAAACAGTTATACAACTATAAAATTAATTGAATTTTGATAAATTTCGAAAAGTTTCGCAACTTTTGCGAAACAGGCAAAAAAATTCGCAAAATTTCAGCGAAATTTGCGAATTTAAATGAAATTTTTCTTAACTTTTCGTTTCGCAAAGTTTGCGAAAAATTTCGTTTCTTTTCGTTCCGACAATTTGCGAAAAAATAAATTTTTAGCCCACCCTTAATCTGTATCAATGCAGAATGTTTACAAAAGGTCCAGGTCACTTAGGTAATGATTTTCTGTTATATAATGTATCATTTTTTTGGGCGTGTTGAAGACTGAAGGCCGATTCTATAATCGACGTCTGGTTCATTTAGAATCCAAACCCTTTACTTATTTTGTAGCACACCGTCTAGTGGATTTGGAATGTTCGATCAGCGATTTGTTTGGAAAATACACATGTGGCATTTGTAAACCGAAAGAAGCAACTTGATCCTGCACTCCCATGTAGAAAATAATTATCTGCCACACACTGGATGGGTCAACCTCAGCAGCCATTTTTTTCAGCATGGAGTCATTTATGTAGTCCCAAGTCGCCTTCGCAGTTTTCTTTGAATTTTACCCAATACTTTCCAATTGAGTGGTATTGCAGACAGTTGAGTGGATTAACACATTTGTGAATGGAATCTGTTTATTGTGATTGTACCACCTTAACACCTCCCAGCTGTCGTCGTAGATGGCCAAATATGGCCCGAGCCATGGCGAGATTTTATGAAGGGTATTGTATAGCATACACTTCTTTAGGCGTTCAAGCTTATACTGCCTCGAGTAAATGTAAGCCAAACAAAAAAATACGATTTTTATTTCGTTTATAGACATTTTAACCTTAGGGTCATCTCTTCTAGAAACATCCCTAACCCTATGTGCGAGGCTGGGAATCGAAACCAGGTGAGTTGCGGCTATTGATATACCAACTACGCTATGGCCATCCCCAAAGTAGGATTTGTTTGACTGTGTTACGGTATACACTGCGAATCAAAAAAAAAATGGGAGCGGAACGAGAAAAAGTTTGCGGTGCCAGAAAACCCCTGATAAAAAAATTAGAAAAAAAAGAACGGGGCTTCACAGTTTAGAACCAAAGGTTGTATGGAGAACTAGGGGTGATCAATATGGAAGATATCAATGAAAATGGTCATCTTAACCCTTGTGAAGGCAAGCTAAAATCCTAACGCCAAAAGGCAAGCCGGGCCTCTAAGGCCCGGTAAATTTGTATACCCTCTTACAGTAAAAGCATGAAAAATCCAAAGCATATTGATTTTATTCAGAAACACAAACTTTTCAAGTGCTTGAATTATTTCTCTATTTGAATTTATTGGACCATGTAGAATAGACTATGAAAAAAGTCGAAAAATGAAGAACTGATAGATTGTTTCAGAATATCGTAAAGGATTCAAAATTAAAGCTCACACCTGTCGTTACTAGCTATACTAATAAAGTAAAATTCTCATAACAATACGAATCCCCGATGAATACTCATCCTTGGGATTAGTTAGAGTAAGTATTGGATGAAGCCAAAAGCTAAAATATATAAACAAATTATTAACACTTTTCGAATGTGTCGAGCAATATCTTGTTTTACCACTGGCTAAAAATGGAGAACTTTGTCCTCGGAAAACGTTCATGCACTTCATTTTCTGACAAGAAAAAATTCAAAATTATGGCCCCATTCCAAATACAAACTTGTTCGGATGCTTCTGGTTTACTCACAAGAATTTTTAAGTTTGAATGCAAAAATATATGAAATATCGGCAATGGAAACAATAAATTCAGTAAAAAATGTCAGTATCATCTGAAAGGACTAACATTGCAGAGGATTGCAAATTCATCCGACTTTGCGGTAAAAAGATTTTGTAATATAATGTTAAATGCTGCCTCTCTTTTTGGCACATGCTTAGAATAGGACATTTTCATAAATTCTTTTTATCTTCGAAGTTAAATAACTTTGTCCGGTAACCTCCAATCATTATGCAACTTTCGACAAAGTTGTTCGTTATTAAAAAAGCTACACCACCTGAAGTTTTGAGGTATGCAGAGTAACTGTGAGAACTTTTAATGAATTTTGATTTCTTGTTTTCGATTTTCCATATGTCACCATAGAAACTTCAAAACTCTTGTGAGTGAACTAGAGCTATACGAAAAAGCTCATAAGTGACATATGGTTTGTAGAGCTAATTAGCACTTGATTTAGCAGTATTCCAAAAAAAATCGAAAAATTTGCCGGTCTAATATGTGTGCACAGTTCTGGGTGCATTGGAAAGCGTTTACGTGAGAAAAATTACATGACACAAATAATTGTTAAATGTGTTTTAACTTAATCAAATATAAGCTCGTCAAAGCTTAGGAAATATTTGTAAAAACTGAAATTAATCCATCAAAATTGATTTTTGGATACAAACATACGTGTCAAGAATATTATTTGCATCACCAGTATGCACAGATGATGTTGAAATACCTAGCGGGCCTGCTAGGCCCCCTTGCCTTTTTGTGCATGTAAAAAGTTTACACGAATCTATGAAGCACACCATATGTGATATTTCCGTAATATCTTACTTTTTCGATGAATTTTAGCATCAGTTAATGAAATTTCTATGCTCAAGCTCTTACTATATGCATAACGCTTTGTAACTAAGAAATCGATAGCCGCCGGGCCTGGAAGACCCGCGTGCCTTTTTGAGGGTTAAATTTTCGCATAATGTCTTAGCTTTTTTATTGCTTATTTCATCGAAAAACGAATTCATGCCATTTTTTAGCTCAATCGGACATCATTCAGGGTGTTTAGCGTTTGAATATTGATTTCATAATATTCGAAAAAATCCATGAAATGCAGAAATTCAAAAAACAAATCGTCGGAATATGTCTAAAAGCAGCAAGAAACATCATCTAGTGTCAAAACAAACGAAAACCGCTAAAAGCAATTTAACCTTCTTTAGGTGTTGGGGTCAATATGACCCCAAATGAACTTTCAAAATGCGATAACTTTTCAAGTTTTGCACCAAGAAGTTCAGAATTTCTTGACTTTTCCTCTTTCATGGAGAGCATTGATTTTCAAGAGAATTCAAAATTTTCGCTCATTCCTGAAGGGCTGCACAAAAAAGTTACGAATAAGGTGTTAGCGGGTCATATTGACCCCGATTTCTAACTCAGTTTTAAGGCACATTTTCAACAAAATCTATATGAACTGGTACTTAAATTGTTTGTTAGAGTTTAGATTTTCAGTTCCTGGTAAATATTACCGTTTTTGACCTGGTTGGTCAGAGGGAATCGGTGCCGAATGGGGCATGTTTGGCATCCGTAAATGTATGCATAACCGTCATCATAAATCATTGGTTTATTGACAGAATACTAATAATAAACACAAACAAAACAAAAAATGAGAATGTATATATTAAATTTGTACATGATGCGACCGATCTTCGATGTTTCGGATTAAGATTCCGATACTGATTCTGGGGGTACAATAGTATTTCTCATAATATTGATCAAGCAACAATGTGGTCAATCAATGGAACTGATCCCAAGAATTTGTAATATGCTTGAAAGTTCATATTTAAATCCCCTTCAAAAATGGTAATGATACTCCGATTCAAATACTGACCCTGGATTCTATGTGAAAAACATCCGGAAAATCTGGAACATCCGTCAAACTGACTAATTGATGAATCTAGTTCTAGAATTCTGAAGTTTTTTCGAAAACATTTGACCACATTGTCGCTTGATCAACATTATGAGAAATAGTATTGTACCGCCGGAATCAGCACCGGAATCGTAATCAGGAACATCGAAGATCGGTCGCATCATGTACAAATTTAATATATACATTCTCATTGTTGCGAACATTGAACATATCTGCTTTACACATTGTTTTTTTGTTTACTCATATCAAATCAAATACCAATTCAAGGGAATTCAAAATTAAAATATTTTTCTCCGTCTGTCTGATATTATAAATACTTACAATTTGAAAAAGTTTTCCGCTTTAATTCCGTTATAGACGAATTTCGTGCTAAATCGTACTCAGAGTTGGAAGCACCCTCTCAGATTTTAATGAAACTTTCTGTACATGA
Organism: Topomyia yanbarensis; assembly: GCF_030247195.1. Taxonomy (NCBI): domain Eukaryota; kingdom Metazoa; phylum Arthropoda; class Insecta; order Diptera; family Culicidae; genus Topomyia; species Topomyia yanbarensis. The sequence continues at coordinate 172,431,438 of NC_080671.1, read as the reverse complement.
AAACTTTGTCACAAAAAGCCACTTTGCATACTTTGTTTTCCAAAAATGACCTAGACAATCTTTTGAAAAGGGTCAAACATTTCTTACCAGTTTTTTTTTCAAATGGCTATAGTCTAAAAAAGACAAACCCTACAAAAAATGTTGTAAGAGCGATTTTCACAAAATTAGTCAAATTTTGGAGTAAAAATATTGCAAAAATTCTTCATCGACTCCTACATTGAAAAAAAAATCGATTTTAAAAATTTAATGTCCATTTACAAAAAAAACATCTTTGAATTGGATGAAATTTGGTTCCAAGATAGGTTCATGATCGTGCGAGCGCGGGAGTTGTTAGGTTCACGCTTGGGACCGCGTTTGAAAATTTATAAGCGCTGAGTCATTCACCCGATCACTGGGATGTTACCATGTTTGCGAGATTGCGCATGTAGGTGCCGTGGATGGTCGCGAAGGGCTCAAGCAGTTGTACGTTAACGGGTTTCTCACGTGATCCTTCCTCAGAACTTAACAAGAAAATAAAGTGATAATGGAATATTTGTTTAATGACATAAACTCTTTTCAATGGGATTATTGATTAACAAAAATATTGTTAGTTAACAATGTCTTCTCACAAACTGAATTTTATGGGATTCTGAGATTTGCATTCGTTTAGTTAAAAACACTGAAAAAAATTCAGTTTTCTACAAGGAAAAGTCTTTTTCAAATAACTTTTTTTTCCTTGAAAGTGCCGAACTTGAATTTTTGACGCTAGGTAGGGAACGTAATTACCTATCTTGGTACAAAATTTCATCCAAATCAAAGGTGTTTTTTTGTAAATCGACTTCAAATTTTTAAAATCGTTTTTTTTCAGTGTAGGAGTCGATGAAGAATTTTTTTCAATATTTTTGTTCAAAAATTTTACTAGTTTTGTGAAAATCACTCCTACAAATTTTTTTTGTAGGAATTGTCATTTTTAGTCTACAGCCATTTGAAAAAATTGGTTCAAAAAGTTTGACCTTTTTCAAAAGACAGTCTAGATCATTTTTGGAAAAACAAATTATACAAAGTGTTTTTTGTAACAAAGTCTTCATGTACAGAAAGTTCCATTGGAATCCGGGAGGGTGCTCGAGTTGGCGTGAACTTCGTCTAATTATCAGTTGGACTTACACAAACACCGTGTAATATGTAGTATAATACAAGTGTAAATCTTTAGGTGCTGTCAAGGTTTTGTATAGCGGAATACTTGACATTTGATTGAATTTGGCCAACTAGCATTCGGCCCTCTGGCTTTCAACCAAATGGTATTCGGCCGAATGGAAATCGACCAAATGGCATTAGACTAAACCGCATTCATCAAAATGGCACGCAGCCAACCGGGATTAGGCCAAATGACCCTTTTGTACAAATGACATTCGGCCAAACGACCATTTCAGCCTAATAGCTTTCGGCCAAACGGGCCTTTCGACCAAATGGAAAACGGCCTAATGTCACTCGGCTAAAGCCGTTATTAGTATCGAATGAGCCACGCGTTTCTAGACAGTTTCAAGAACAAGCGAATGAGTTTAAATATGATTTTATTAAAAGTGTAAAATAGTGCTTTCCCTTCCAATCACATCCAGTAGCGAGTTGAGCCATAATTTCTTAAGCGAGCCACCCAAATTAGGTGATGTCGCAATTTTGATGGAAGATCCAATTTTATGGTAGTATTTGGCATTGCAAAACTAAATTCAGATGGGTTTTGCGAAAAAAGTGTTTTGAACCTAACATTTACATTTGAAGTTTTCAGCTCGTTTAGTTTTAAGAAATTACTACGGGCGACCTAATTGACCGATTTTAATGAACCAACTAGCAATGGAATTGTCGCGAGCCATAGCTTTGTTCATTATTTCTTCTGACCCGAAAAGTTACTATTTTGTATATTTTTTAAACAATTGTTTATAAAAATGAAATAAAAAAGTGCTCCGCGCCTCTTTTTCGTTCGATAAAATACCATATGTACTATTTTTAGTACCTAACAACATGTCGATAAAAAATAGCCCGCCGTTTGTGACTAAGTTATTGCACGCTTAACGTCTCTGCATACGGATTTCGAATAATGGATTGAAGGCGTAAATAGCTTGCGCTGCGGCTACTCCGTATGGACTAGCACGTCTGTTACAGGTTTTTTTCGCATTATCAAAGGCTAATAAATGGAAGCGCGGCAAGCAGGCGTGGTACACCTTTGAGTTCAATGCGATGACATATACATATTTATATATCAATCGAATGTGCAGACTACAATTTATGTGAGAAATTTTTTTGAAATTCATTGAAAATATGCAAAAAAATCATCAAGCCTACCAGAGTAGTTTGCCTATTATTTTGATCATACCCCAGAATTTTATTTATCTGGGAATAAGTGTGAAAATAGCCAACCACCAACAGCAGTCCATTATCGAGGGCCACTTCTAGGCCTAAAAAGTATTTTATCGCCCTAAATACTGCTATGAGACCACTGTGTATTTAGTCTTTGAGATAGGTCTTGGGGATTTTTTAAATGAATAATTTTATCGAATTCTTATAACTGTTTCACTGATCACTAGAAAGTTGAACATACCATTCAATATGTAATTAGTTTTAAGTACATTTCAATAATTGGTAAGCTTTAATAAAAATTTCGCATGATGTTTTACCATCATTGTATAATGTACAGATAGGGCTTTCCATTCCACTCACCCGATATCCGCTCCCGTTGGCCCCGCAGGTCTGTGAACATTCGGACCACGGCGTAGTCATCCACTCGAACTCGATGCTCTCCGGTAGGGCAGCAGTTTCTCCATCCGCAACCAAATCGTCCTTCTCGTTGGCACCCATCCCGTATCTATCGCGGGCCTTCAATAGTTCATACACGTTGAATTGTTTAGCCGGTTCATCCTTTTCTGCCTGTTCCGAGTCGAAATGGGTGTACTCGTGTTCCATCAGCAGCTGGTGACCCTTCGAGTTGGTGAAAGTCTGAAATGGCCATAGAAGCTGTGGTTCGACAGCCATTGCGAGGATAGTGAAGAGAGACGCGATGAGTAAAAATCAGATTGATGCTATTAATTAAGGTTGTTATGAATTGGCAAAATCTGTTGGCGAATCGAGTACACTTGAAGCTCGAGCTGATTGAACTTCGCCGTCTGTTCGGATGATGATGGGTATGGGAAATGGGAAAACAACAACATTACACAAAAATACCAACTGTGCATCGTAAAAAAATTTGGTGCTGGGTGCTCATTCGGATGCACGTGATTCAATGTTTTCGCATATGGAAATGCATACAGTGATTGGCGTTTTTTATATTCTCTTCTCTATGTCACGGTAGGCCACCGTGAAATTGAATGAATATTTATTATTTGGATGAAAGGACGAACACATCAAATTACTCAATCACAGACTGTATGCATTTCCAAATGTTTACAGCTATGTGCGGTGGATCAATTTCAAGTGCCAATCATTGTTTTTTTTCGTTTTCAACAGTGGTGCTTGATTTGTCAAAATAAACAGCTATCACCATACCGAAATTACAATGAATGGAATATGTAGAGTGAGTCAAAACCTAATTCCTCTGTGTGATTGCCAAAGAATCGTTTTTTTTTTTATTTTCATAGTTTACCAATCAGTCGATTTCGCGAGTCATCATTTTGTGATGGGAACTGGTCCGAAGATAACACAAACAATGCACGGTATGATGGAGGCGAATTGGGGCGGAAAACAAACGGAAACTTAATTAAAGGAAATTACCTATTTGTGTCCATGTGTATTTAGTTCGGTGAGGGTGGTAGTAATGTATCAAAAAAGATGGGATAAAAGAAAATTTGAGGTATAATATCGTGTTTGTGTTTTTTACGCACTGTCCACTCACTAACAAATTCAAATGAGGAAAGCAGTTAATAACAATCAGGCAACAACCAGGCAATAGTTTGAAGGCTGCGTAAATGAAATGAATTGGGTTTTTTTTTTGGGAAAGTGGTATTCGAACATCATACGTAAATAATGGCGTAGATAGTTTATTTTTATTATATAAAGGGTGTTCGGAATTGCATCAGAAGATACGGTTAGTCAAAATTAACCAATTCAACCGCTCGTTTTCAAATTTTTAAGGAATCAAATAAAATATATTACTAATCTTTTTCCATCTTCGTTTTATTAATTTCATAGTCAAGGTCAAATGCACTACCTTCCTCTTAACACTACTGGTAAGGTGTTGTACAACGCTTAGGTCAGCTTATTTTTGCGTGAAAATCCATGTTTGCCTTATTTCTGCTTACGATTTCACTTCTTTTTGATGCTTCTAGAGTGCCTGCTTCCTGATTGCCTAGTATTTCTGAATTACCGCAATTCCGGTGAAGTTTTATCGTTGTTTATCGTATTAAGTGACTAGGAATCTTGTTTTACCAATGTTATTGTGCAGTTTAAAAGTGTCTTCTGTTTGTTTTTGTGATGCGAAAAAAAACCAGCGAAGAACGCAATCAGGTGACCACCAAAACATTCCACCGAACGCAGCGTCATCTATATTTCATTCTTCGCATTCTCAGATCGGTACGCATTATGGCAAGCGATTACTGCGCGAAAACCCTCAAATCGGACGACGACTTTATTGAACGTATGGGCTTTTGCAAAAATGTGGTGCAGTGTGGCAAACAAACCGTTCTTGAAAAAACTTGCGGAAAACCCAAATTTATTTTGGATGTGCAATGAATGTGTCAAGCTGATGAAGTTTGCTCGCATTCGCGACACCGTTTCTTCGCTTGGATGTGTTATCGCTGCTTTCGCTGGGAAAACGGATGACGTGTATGCTGAACTAAAGGCCGAGTTATCCAAAATAACCAGCGAATTTCGCGCCTCGCTAGAAAGGTTTCAACAGCTACTCCAGTCCGGTCAAATTTCGGTACCTCTCGACCACCCCTGAAACGTCGCGAGGATAGCCCTGATCTGAGCAATATTCTTGTTGGCGGTTGGCGGTTGAAAACGATAATAGCAACATTGTTACGGTTCCACCTCCCGCACCGTTGCTCTGGCTGTATCTTTCCCGCTTTCATCCCAGCGTTAGCAAGGAGACTGTCGAAAAAATGTCCAAAGAAGGACTAAATTGTAACGAGGAGATAAAGGTTATTCCGCTTGTTAAAAAAGGCATAGAAGTTAGTACTTTGAACTTCATATCCTTAAAAGTTGGAGTTCACCCCAAGTACCGTGATGCAGTTCAGACATGGCCATAAGGCATACTGTTCAGGGAATTTGAGGATAGTCATACCCAGAACATTTGGTGCTCGCCGTCTGATGTTCCTCTGCCTGTAGAAGAATCATGTCCTTATCTAATGCAACACGGACCATCAATGGTCCTGCAGAGGGCTCCGCAACTATTAGCAATGCCACTATACCAAGCTACACCACCATTGTGAAGGAGTGTCGATGCCTATCACATATTGGGACGCAACGCAGATGCCCTCGACCCCCCACTACAGTCGAGCCTTTGCCGCCAGCGTTCAGCAGTCGTCCCGGTCCTGTATGTGTGGGTGGAGAAAGAGTCTTCCAGACCACCTTTCTAGGCAAGTAATTGTAACGATACAACGGTTGAACTGATTCACGCTTCTAGCTTACCGTCTGACTCTTGCCGTAAGCTACTACTGTCCCGTTCCTGCTCTCCGCATCGCACTATCGGGCTTCAACGCATACTGGGACGCACCGCAGTTGGCACTGTGGAAGCCCTCAATCCCGCCGCCACAGTCGAGCAATTGCAGCCAGCGATCATCAGTCGTCTCGGTCCTGTGTGTGGGATGGGTGAAAGAGTCTTCCAGCCAGCCACAAATGGCAAGTATACATCTGATCCGAACACTTCAAGCGCTGATACACTCTTCGCTTCAGAAATTTGCCTTTTGCTCCGACAACTTGTGACCAGATGTCAACCATGTATCTCGCCGACGACGATCGTCGTTTTCTGGGTGGCGACGCAGTTGATTCGGAATACCTCGAATTCCCCACCATGGTCGACCAAACGATCGTCAGTCGCTCCGGTACTATTTGTGAGATTAATGAAAGAACGTTCCAAAGCGCTCAAAACGGCAATATGGCTTCGCTCTGTGCTGAACCTTATCCTTCCTCCAACAACATCGAGGTTTACTACCAGAATGTTGGTGGCTTAAGTACATCATCGGACAGCTATTTGTTCGCGACCACGGGCTGCTGTTGTGATGTCATCGCCTTGACCGAGCTGTGGCTCGAAAACCGTACTCTGTACCGCCAAGTGTTTGGTTTAACATTCGATGTCTATCGCTGTGACCGCAATGCCCTAAACAGCCCGAGTGATCAATGATGACCGGTGGGCGAGCTCCGAGCAAGTGTGGATATCAGTGAAACTTGCCGAACGCAATATGTTCCTGTCTGTTGTGTATTTTCCACCTGACAGAATTCGTGATTCCAGCCTGATCGATGTACATCTTTCCTTCGTGTCTTTCATCACCTCGATCGCCGCATCGTCTGATGATATTGTTAAACTGGGCGACTTCAACTTACCTGGCTTGACGTGGTGCCAGGCAAGTAATGGATTTCTACGATTGGATATCGAAAAATCTGCACTTATTAACAATGCCAGTTGTATTCTGGACAGTTACAGCAGCGCAACTTTTCAACAAGAATGAACGTACATTGAACCTCTGCTTTGTAAGTGCCCGGGACTACGCAGCAGTAGCACTGCTCCGTCTCCTTAAGTCCAGCATGTGCGTCATCATCCCCCACTATATCTTGTACACGATGGTAACCTAGGAGTGGATTTTAAAGACGTCTCAAGTTCTAACGTCTACGATTTTTAAAACGCTGACTACGACAGCATCGTTAGAACGCTGTTGGATATAAGCTGGGACGAAAATCTTAACGGTGACGACGCGAACGAAGCAGCGATGACGTTTTCTAATATTCTAACTACCTAATCGACCGTCATGTGCCAAAACGAACACTTAGCACCAATCAACACTCTCCCGGGCAACCAACCGTCCTTGGACGTTTAAAAACTGCCAAAAGAGCTGCATTTAAAAAATTCTCGAAACATAAGACAATACGACGAAACATAAGAATACAAACAACAAAGCAGATGTGCTTGTTTTAGACATCAACGAAACGTCAAGCGTCAAATGAAACCTAAGCCCAAGTCGTTCTGGAAGTATGTGAATGAACAGCGAAAAGAATCCGGCTTACCATCTTGTATGTCATTTAATGGAGCTTTAGGTTCCGACACTAAGGAAATTTGCCAACTGCTCTCCGACAAATTTCCAAGCTTTTTTTTCCGACGAGAGCCTTCCATCACAACAAGTCGCTGCCACCGCCAATCTAACTCCTTCTCTAGGACGAACCATTAACCGAATTTGTGTCGATAATGCTGCCATTCTTGCAACAAATTCCAAGCTGAAAGCATCTAGTTCCCCGGGCCCAGATGACATTCGCTCGATTTTTATCAAAAAGTGCTTCATCGGGATTGTTGAACCACTTCGTCGAATCTTCGTGCTATCATCCACTACTGGAACATTTCCTTCCTGCTGGAAAGCAGCGCACATGTTTCCAGTTCAAAAAAGGAAACAAATCGAACCTTGACAATAATCGGGGAATCTCGTGCTTAAGTGCCGCATCAAAACTCTTCGAGCTGATTGTTTAGACCCTATTCTCTTTCACTGCAAACACTACACTGCAGACGACCAACACGGTTTAATGCCTAAACGATCGACAACGATCATATGTACTCTATTGATTCACTGACGGATTGCAAACCGATGCTATTTTCATGGATCTATCTGCGGCCTTCGATAAAATCAACCATGATATCGCTATAGCGAAGCTGGACAAAATGGGTATTCATGGACAACTTCTGCGTTGGTTTCGCTCCTACCTCGATGGAAGGCAACTCCAAATCAGCATTAAGGACTGTTTATTTGCACCATTCCTCGCTACATCCGGCTTCCCACAAGGAAGTCATCTCTGTCCAGTAATATTCCTCCTCTACTTTAATGACGTTAATATCAAATTACAAGGACCACGCCTTTCTTTCGCTGACGACAAGAAAAATTTTCGGCAAATTCGGGATAAAACCGATGCCGATTCCCTTCAGAGTGAACTGGAGAGCTTTAGTACGTGGTGTGATCTAAACAGAATGGTTTTAAACCCGAGTAAATGCTCAATCGTTACGTTCACGCAGAAACGCCATCCGATTGAGTTTTACTACCATTCCTTCGACTCGAGCATTCCAAGACACTCTCACGTCAAGGATCTCGGAGTCATCATAGATTCGGCACTAACGTTCAAACCACATACTTCATACATCGTGGATAAGGTATCAAGACAGCTTGGGTTCATCTTCCGAATAGCGGAAATTTTTTGAGACGTATACTGTTTAAAATCACTCTATTGCGCACTGGTTCGCTCAACACTAGAGTATTGTTCTGCTTCCAGGCCGTCCAACGTCGGTTCATAAGATTTGCACTCCGACATCTCCTTCGGCAAAAAAATTTTAGCTGCCGAGCTACGAAAACCATTGTCAATTAATACAGCTCGACACTCTAGGCATCAAGCCCACGTTCGAGCTCTACACAATAACTCTCTTGTGAGAGTTCCGTTCAGGAGAACCAACTGCGGTCGCCAGAGCGCTATTACCAGGTTCCAGTGGATTTTTAACAGTGTGGCGACGGCCTTTGACTTCAACCGAACGATAAATTCGATGAAAGCGAAAATATAGACTTTTTTAAATGTATTTAATTTAAGCTACCACCATTGTGACCAAGGGGTCTGTTGGTGAAGGTAATAAACATAAACATAAAATGAACCCTGAAAATCATGTAAATCTGTATGTTCCTATGGAAATTTACATTATTCTGGTCGAGACTTGCGCGCTATTAATTCAACATTCTGTCAAAAAATCTAATTTTATACGATTTTATACGAAACGGTGTTAATCAGAGAGAAAAACTAACTGCGTTATACACATACATGCAGGAGCCACAGCTCAATGCGCTTGGTTCGTTCCCGCTCAAGCAAAACTTATGTAGGTACGTCACTTTGTAGTCACGTTGTTATGTGTCGCTTTAGCTCAGTCAGTAAGTGGGTGTCTTTGGTGAGTCAATGATTGTCGGTTCAAGTCTTGGTATTATTTAACGGGAATTTTTTTGATGTCAGTATAGTCACCAACGCGTAAGTAAATTATTTATAGCACGATTTGTGGCCAATGTAAAATTAATCACACGCATAATTTTACACAATTGGTCGAATTCCCTTTATGTGCAGTATAGTTAGCAAAATTTTACATAAAATTTTTTTTCTGTGTAATCTTTCTATGAACAAAACGTAGACGTAAGCATATACTTCAACAGTTTCGTCCCCAACAAACAATATTGTGGGGTGAACTAAGCTAGGTAATTCATGTTAGTCGATTCGGAAATCCTTACACTCTTCCACAATTTTGAAATCTGCTTCGATACTACCAAAGTCACGATTGAACGAATTATGCTACCTTGTGACAACTAAACCCACACACCTAGAAAAAATAGTGTAAATTTACGTCTCCTGACCCTGACATATACGAGCATCAAAAATGACTTAGTTTTACGTTTGATTTTAATTTTACATGACGTTTAATTTTGTAAATCATGTAATTTTACTCCACATACAGCGTTTGTTCTGAATGGTAGGAAGTGTAATTTTATGTTATTGCGCATGTAAAGTATATGTTTCATGTAAAATTAAACGGAACACGGCAATGTTCCGTCATTTCGTAAATTACGGTTTGATGAATTGTTTCATGTTTGCAATTATGTCAACGATAAAATTCAGATTTTTTTGGTGTGCAGACAATAATCGCATTTTCAACTGTAGAGCTTCAAGGTGTTTCTGAACTAAACTGACTAGTACCTATTCAGATTAACTGTAATTATCAGCTGAAATTATCAATCAAGAGCTGAGAGATAAAAGTTTCCTGATATACAGCGCAAAGTAATACAGTTTTTTTTTTCTGAAACCTCTGAGAAGAGTGCTAAGTGACCATGAAAACACATCGTAGATAGTAAGCCGCATCAATTAATCAAACTATTACAAGTGGCCGAAACAGCACAACGAAACATAAAAACCATTCAACCCATGTAACTGTAAAAATGAAACAAAAAATAACAAAACAGAACGAACAGCTAAAACCAGCCGATAAAAATTTACACCCAACACACAGAGACTGTGTTAACACGGGTGGAGCTGGATAAGGGATACCACCTCGTTTCATATAGGTTGGTGGGTACAGCAGCAACAACATTCGACTGACCAACTGGAGGTTGGGAGAAAAGTTGCCGCTTTGTTCTCGGCAGGCACGGTGATGGTTTTAATTTAGACATCAACGATGAACGGACATGTGTGCACAATACACATGAAGTATGAAAGTGAAAAAATGGCACTAAACTGGTGGTAGGGTGGTGTCAAATTGGAAAATTCTGCCACATTCTGTGGCTTTTTTCAGTTCTATAGTTATCGTCGCATAATATTTTGAGGTCTCAGAAACCTATGCTATAAAAATCGATGCTGGCCTCGCTGTGAACAAAGTCATTGAATATTTACAATTCGATGATTGATTACAGTCTTCTGGAATACTGCTAAAATATTCGAGGTTTACACATATTTCAAACTTGACATTTTGTAATCACCTGATTTTTTAACATCACTGCATAATTTCATGAGTATTGAATGAATTTTTCTTTCTTAAATAAGTCGGCACTTCAATATTTTATGATGCTTGATTTTCTCATTTTCTCCCGTTGCAACGCATTGTGTTGATCAGCAATATTAGCAATATATAAAATAGGCATATTTCGAAAAAAATTTCATTATGCAATGAAGAGTTGAATTCAAATTCTGTCAAATGGGATTTATAATTTTAAAAATATTGTTTTCAAGAATTTGATCACAAGATGGCGGCTGTGCAGTATTTTCCTCCCGCCGAGTATTTTTTGGAAAGGGTCCACGGTCGGAAATCAATCTACTGCAATTTTTACCATGAGTTAAAAACCGAAGTTTTTTTTCGATTTCTTGGAACGATAACAAGCGATTTTTTCCAATATTTTGATTTTTCGTGTCATTGAAAAATATGCGATGCAAAATTAAAATCCTACATCACTGTAAAAAGCGATTTTGAATATACTAGGCACATTTCAGATCGATCATCTATCATTTGATCGAGATACATTTCCGGCCAAACAAAAATAAAAGTGATTTAGAGAAAAACGCGGTTAAAGTTTTCAGTACAGTTTAGGTTCAGTAACAAACGTTGTGGTGGAAATGAAAATTTGAAAATTTATATATTATTGTCGCCTTCCATTAACATTTAATCAAAAGGTCCTTTCGACCAAGTGATATTTCGCCAAATGACATATACGGTCTAATAGCTTTTCACCAAACAGCATTCGTACAAATAGTTTTTAGCCAATCTTAAATTTAGGATCTGTAACATTTAATATCCTTAGAAAAGATCAACTAGCAGCCATAAGTGCAGTAACGATGAATTAAATATGTTAGTTTCGTATCTTTCTCGAAATAAATATTTTCATGAATTACCAAGTAAATTGTCCCAAATCGTTAACTTTTAATAAGCCCAATTAAACAGTTTCCAATTGACAAACAAACGAAAATAATAATCGTTTTTTCGACTTCTGCAGGAATTTGGCCTAGTTACTTCTCTTTGCGGTGCATCATTAATTCAGAACTGAATCCACGCTACGCAGATACAATAGCTTCATTTGCGCACCACAGCTAATTAATATTGATGCGAAATCTGGCGTTCAATATGTTGTGCATTACATTATTTTGCCTATTTTGTTCTGTTTTTTTTTCAACCAAACTTATCCCATTCAATAGGAGTGAGCAGGAAAATAAAAATAGATGATTCGCTTTTAATCTATTATGCATAGGTAAAATGGAAAATAAACCATATAAACGTGTGCAAACAAGCGGCAGGTAATACCATATGAACAATTACAAACACAATTAATATTGTATCTGAATTTGAGTGCCGTTCCTAGATTTGGGAAGTAGCTTAATTCGTTCACTGAAATGATTTGTGATATTTGCAGAATAAATTTAATAAATGCAATTGACGCCATAGCCAGAAATAAAATTTAATCGAATTTTGTCATTTATGGTTTCAAATATTGTTGCTGCCCAGAATTAAAAAAAAAACTAAGCGAATTTTTGAAAAGCCCAACGATCCATCTCTGAGCCGGTATTAGTCACAACTTGAGAGTCTGCTTCAAATTTGAACCAAATCCAACAAGTACAGCTACCGAACCAATTTGCTTGAAGTCGATATGAGATTTTTCAACAGTTTCCATGGAGAAAACCTACTTGATCGCATTTTCGCTGCAATACTGTAAACTATAATACATTAGATGCATTTCTTTCCTTGAATATTTTAGTATAAATTAATGTGGAAGGCAATTCCTGATCATCATGGCAGCGACCATCTGCGAATTGTAATTACTATTGCTAACGGTTCAAGGGCACTAAATACAATGAATGTTTCGAATTACCTCACACGAAATATTGATTGGAAGAGCTTCGCGTGTGTTATATCCGACAAAATAGAGTCCACACAAGAGCTTCTTCGGGAGGAAGAGTACGGGTTCTTGGCTCTATTGATTTTCGACATCGCGTTTCAAGCTTAGATGGTGGAGTTCTTACTTACTTTCTTAGCGTACAACTACAAAGCTCCAGAGCCTCACAGAATCAAATTCAAGTTGTTGAAGAATCTGCCAGATGCTTATTGAATTTATTCAATAACTTTCTTGATTGTAACAAATCGTTTGTGGGACAAACGGCTGGAAACACGTCAGTAATATCGCCATCAAAAAACTACGAAAACCAGTTTTCGAACTAGTAACGACCGATTGCAATAATGCTGTCCGGGTAAATTGATCAAGAAAATTATCTTGTTTCGCCTCGACAACTGGGTCGAAGCAAAGCGATTGATTTTAATGCATGTGTTTTACAGGCAACAAAAAACAAATTCGGCAGAACGCGCTTTAATTATTCGCATGGTGATTTATCTACATTACGATTTAGCTAGATGGGCCTTCCCCAGGGCCCATGCCTGAGCTCCTTACTCTACAAATTTTACGTGAATGAGATTGACGAATACCTTGTCCACTCTTGCACACGAAGGCAGCTAGCCGATGATATTGCACAGTGGTCCGAATCCAGAAACAAAACATTTGTGACCAAACTACTGGTAACCTTACATGTTTTCGGAACAAATAATCTGTGTCAATAAGGGCATCTTTTAAAATTGGTGACATTAGGGACAGATTCGAGATAGCGAGTTATGAGTATTTTTAACAAAAAACACAACCTTTTCAAACATTGATATCTCAAAATTGAGCAAGTCAAATTGATTTCTTATTTTTGCATTCGAAAGACCACAATTGATAGTATAAAAAAATCCAAAAAAAATTAAAAGCATTAAAAGTAAAACGGTCAGTGTAACCCAGCAACTATTTTTAAAATATGATCAGATAGATAAACAAAATCTCAAATAAAGCTGCCCGAGAGTGACGAAGGGTCCGCCAAGTTGTAGTTTCCAAAGTATTTCGTTCCGTCTGAGCCGCGGAAAACCTACC